>NW_006436291.1:5925327-5974954 GCF_000325575.1 Pteropus alecto
ATTTTTTCTTCTGTTAGATATAATAATTTTTTTAAAGGTAAAGTAATGATGTGTATAACCTAATTGCCTTGAGAAAATTACATTAATTATCAATTTATTTGGTACTGTGGCATAAATAATCATCGCACGTAGTGGAGTTTTCAAGACTAGACTAGCTTACACTTTAAGGAATTAGGGCGTTTATTTCAACAACTTCTCATTGAAATGTCTCCAAAGTTTATGAAGTATTTCTCTGCATTATTAAACAGAAAGGGGTGAATGCTCCCCTCTCGGTTTCTCAGAGACATCGTATGAATATCGTTTATTGCCGTGTGGTGTAATTTGGTGACATCCCTGGGGCTGGTACCTCCTCTCTCTCTGAATCCTCCCAAGTACTTGCTTTACAAATTTATAATTCATTTTGCCGAGGTGGCTGTCATTTCCCAGAGATGGCTGTCATTTCCCTATGAGTCAGCTTCCCCTGACACCTTACTATTTATTTGACTGTTCGTTGAGCCCAGGAAGAGCTGAGATTGGCAGCAGAAGCAAAATATCCAGGCTGGCAAACCCAGGAACCTGAAATTGTGTTCTAGATCACAGACAGTGGGCTCTGGTTGAATGTCAGGAGGCTAGTTCCTGTAAGAGTCCATGCGTCTGTGAGGTGAACCTCCCGACTGTGTGGTAGCTCTGTTCTTGTCTGCTTGGCCCCTGACCAGACATCCTCAGCCTTGGCATGTCTGACACGTCGGGTCAGGCGCTTCTTTGCGGGGGGATGGCCTGCGTGTTATAGAATGTTTAGCAGCATCCCTGGCCTCTACGCCTTAGTGGCCGACAGCACACATCTCCCCCAGCTGTGACAGCCAAAAGTGACTCCCTGGGGGGGCCACGTGGACTCACGTTGGAAACTTTACATGAGTTTTCTCTTTTTTTAGATTTCGTAACTCTATCCTGGATAGTCGAAGTTGTAGAAAACATATCGCAGTTAACTGCAATAGTATTGTAATTCCTTAGCATTTTTTAAAATGTGAAATAATTTTTTAGAATGTGAAACGATTTGCCAAATATTCGTTGTTTTAAATATACAGATAACTGACATTATTGAGTACTTTTTTTTAGTCCATGCTAACTGTATGTGCCAGGCCCAGGCATAATCAACACCGTAAGGGAGAAAGGATCATTATTCCCACTTTAACGGATGGGGGAGATGAGGCACAGAGCATTTAAGCAAATTACCTGAGTTTAAACAGCGTGTAAATGGCAAAGCAGGATTCACACCCGAGCAGGGGACCTCGGCACAAGCTCTTCACCAGCACCCTGTGCAGGGGGTGATTTTAAGACGCCGAGACCACGATGCAAGCTCCACGTGTCGGCTTCGGCCTGCCTGTGCATTCTAAGCTCCAGACGGCAGGGGTGCTCACGCTTCTACCTTTACCTTCCTACTGCCGAGGCCACTGCTTGGCATGTAGTAGAGACGCAGTAAAGGCCAATTTTAATGCATTAGTGAGACTGTTCTAAACATCGGTCTCATGGGCTGTTTACAAGAAAAGAGGAAGCACAGCAAACCCTAAGTGCAGGTTAGGGTTCCTCGAAAGAAGAGGCGCTGCGTCTCGAAAGAAGCGGTGCCGTGACGTTGGTCGTTAGGGTGTTGCAGGCCTCTCTGACTGGGAGGATCACTGCCTTTGGTGAAGAAAGCGAGTGATCGTGGATGTACAGCCTACAGGCTGGTCGTCTGGTTGCCTGGCAGTGTTGGGAAGGGAGAGGTCATGCTTCGTGGGTAGAAGACCATGATATCGTAGTTTTCCGACAGTTGCCCTCAGAGCTCTTTCGAGATTGTTTCAGGAGAGGATTGGACATGCGCGTACTGTGGTTTGGTCCTGATCCAAGGCATAGGTTAGCCGGTGCAGCCGTGGAACCCTTGGTCGACCTGCTCCTCTGCAGTCGCTGGACTCTGAGTGTCACGTCCTTAAGGCTTCCCAGAATTTGAGCTGAAAAGCGCTCAGAGGGAGAGAAGATGGGCTGGCCTATCACTTTTCTCGTTCATTTATCATTCGGACCTTTTCTCATCCGATTCTGTGCTTGCGAAATAGTCGTGGGACAATGGGATTGATGCAGAAAGGGTCTTAGGAAACCAGGAAGCATTGCTTGGTTCAAATATCCTCTTTTTTTCTTTTAAGGTCAGGAAATTCTCTTTTTAAATGGTGGTAACACAGGGAACATTCCAGAGCAGAAACTTCACCTACCTTATAAATTCGGATCAAAGAAATCTTTGATAGCGATAGTAGTCGATATTCAACACATCAAGTGACTTAAGTACGAATAAATCAATATTCACTAGATAAACAACCTTCAACACCTACCTCAAATATTACTTCTGCTTTGGGGCTTTCTGTCGTGGTCTCCCCAGACCAAGTTAGCTGTGCTATCCTTAAATGCTCCCGTAACAGTTTGCTCTTCTTCCTTAAGTAACACATGCCCATTGTGTTCTAATGAATCTATTTTAATGTCTTTCTTCCTGCCTGGATGCTGAGCTTCTGGGAGGGGACGATTCACCTTGTATCCCCAGCACCTGGTGTGTGTGGGCTGGTACGTAGGAGACGGTCTGTGTCTGTTGGATGAGTGAGTAATGGGAGAACTCATTAAATTTCATCGTTCATACTGGGCAAGAAGAGAACATAACACATTGTCATATTTCTAACTTTTAATAATAAGCAACTCCCTCTTATGATTTAGAATAAGGAGTTCGGGGCACGATGTTTTTTTTAAATCTCCTTCCTCATTGTCTCCCTTCCTCTCAGTCTCATGAAAAAAAATCATGTTAATTTTAATTGATTCCAGGTCTTTCTGAAGAACAGGTCTCTTTCTTTGCAGGCGGGCATCAATGAAAATGACTTTTACGACGGGGCGTGGTGTGCGGGGAGGAACGACCTCCACCAGTGGATTGAAGTGGATGCCAGACGCCTGACCCGGTTCACGGGCGTCATCACTCAAGGAAGGAACTCGCTCTGGCTGTAAGTGCAGCTGGACCCGCGCTTCTGTGGACTCCGAGCCTTGGGTCTAATGTTCTGGGGTTTGGACAGGGACAGGTGGCTGCAGGGAGGTATCTGACGAGCGGTGGTAGAAGGGAAGGGAGCTGGCATGCGGACAGGAGACCATTTGCTATAGACACGCGTCCCATTGAGAAGGCGCATCCCTTGGAATGACATCCTCTCCCTTACAGGAACAGACAGAAGGATCCACCTGGTAGATTAGGCTGAGTCGACAAAGGGGCAGTCAAAACAATGCAGTGTAGGCATGAGGCTGCCATCTTGGATCCATGGTGAGTTATTGGCCCTGACTGGTGGACCAAATACAGCCTGAGGTAGGAACTCTGCACATACAGTGAGCAGCAGGTTACAGGTCCAAGCTACTCTCCTGGGGTAGAAGGTATTAATCGTCCAGATTCCGTGAGAAAGGACTGGAGGCCTAGGCAGCTTCCCAAATAAAGGATTACTAGAGAAGCAGTAGAAATGACGGATGGGCCAGTGTGAGGCCTGAGAACGAGATGTCGAGCCTGTGGTCAGGGCTGGATCAGGAACAAGGTGACCTGATCGTAATCCCAAGAGAGGTGGGCTGTGGCCCCTTAAAACTCTCCATCACACGGAACGTACACGCAATGGAATAGAATGCAGCTTCAGAAGGGAAGGAAATTCTAACATGAGGACATTATGTAAGCCAGACTCGAAACGACAAACACTGTGACTTCATGCGCATGAGGTGCCCAGAACGGTCAGATTCACAGAGCAGAAAGTAGCATGGCGGCTGTCATGGCCGTGGGGGGAAATGAGGAGCTAGTGTTTAAGGGGTATAGAGTTTCACTTTGCAGTAATGAAAAGTCCTGGAGATGAATGGAGGTGATGGCTGAACAATAATGTGAGTCTACTTAACACCGTGGAATCATACACTTAAAAATGGTTAAAATGATCCATTTTATGTTATGTCTATTTTTCTATAATAAATCAAAATATATATGTACAAAAAAAAAAAAACACATCAAAATAACCTCTCCATGTCAGCCCGGGGCTGGAGACATATAACATATTTGCAATCATATTCTGTATGCAATTATGTTATTTTTAACTTAAAACACATCCATAACGTTTTCACGCTGTTACTCAGACTTCATAATGATCGTTTTTAATGGCCTGTCGTTTACACAGCCATGCCTCCATCACCGTCTCGGTTTTCAATTATCCCATCTCATTTTGCAAGAAAGCACTTTCATACTTTTTCCTTCCTTTGGATTATTTCCTTCCCATAAATTCCCAGAGCTGGGGTAATTCATGCATTTTGACGACGTTCGCTTCTATATTCGTGCTCTTTGTGTATCACGTTTTATTCGCTTTGCATTTCAGGAGTTCTGTGCATGTGTTCCTAATGCCGATTTTTGCTCAGTGGTTTGTGTTTTGCTGTAATCAGCAGCTTATTTACCATGACAATTGTTTCACTGTTTAGATTCCTGAAGGCTAGAGTTTTGCAAACAAAAAAGGTTGAATTACTCAAGGAAAATGGAAACTTGGAAAGAAAAACAGATTTGAGATTATCCGTGGAGAGTGGGGATTTCTCCTTAAAGCTTGGGTTTTAACCTGTCTGACCACCATCCTTAGAAATCCAGTGGTCGGCTTATTATTAGATTAGAAGGAAAGAAATAATGCTCACATTCTGTTTCAACTAGAAGCACGGAGAGTTTGAGTGAACAAGACATGGCAGGAGAACAATATTTTTCTTTGACTCAGCCCAGGACGGGAGCGACGGAGAGGAAAGACAGGGACAGAATTGCTTTTAAGAGTCCGTTTATTTATTTATTTATTTTTACTGTCTAAACATAGTTCAAGTCAAATTATTCTTCGGGGACGATCAAAAGAAAGCTCCTGAGTTTCAGTTTGTCTTACCTCCCGGGAGAGGACTCTCTGTACTCGGGACCGAAGAAGAAATGGGACAAGGATACATTTTGGTATCTGAGCCCTTTCTCCCCAGAGGCGCGGATAATGCTGGAGGCATCCGGCTCTATTGCCGTATGACCAAAAAACGTGTCAACGAGAGATACCATCAAATCCTAAAAGTAAAGAAGACAGCAGTCGTCCCTCCTTATCTCTCCCCATGACCTCCAGGTCCACACTGTTCCCAATATAGGCACCTTTCATACCATTTTTACTATTCCAATGTATCAGTCTCCCTGTCTCTCCCCACTAGTCCGTGAGGACCTTGATGGAGGCAATCCCGATGCTTTAATGCATGAATATCGTTAGGAAGCGACGAATCAGCAAAGGTTCACTCACACCAAATAGTGATGAGTTAACTAATCTATGAGCGTAAAGGACCACGAGCAAGCTTCAAATGCAGATGGGGAGAGTGGAGGGGTGTGGAGAGAGAACATGGGGACGTGACAGAGGTTTCTAGAGCTGGCATGGAACACGGTGGCTCAGGAATGGTGTCGTGGCTCTCGGCTCCTGTTGCTTCCGAGGTTTGCCCTCGCCGAAGCTCAGTTTGCCCTCGCTTCTCTAAAATAACTATTCTCGCTCTCATAACGATGGGGTAACAGCGAAAGGAAATGGTTATACCGGTTTTAAAATTACGCAGCACACAGTAAGTGCTCGATACATGGTCATTTTCCCCCGCTGCACCTCTTTGGGATTGTTTAGAACAGGGGTTTTCAAGCTTTATTTTCAGCCACAGATCCTACTTCAGATAAAATCCTTCTTGGAATTATGTAGAGAATACGGACAAGTCAGGCTGCTCCGTGTGACCCAGGGGGTTGGAGAGCGTCACCTGCCGGGGTTTCCCTTCTCCCGCTCACGGGAATCCCCCCCGAGGACACGCATAACGAGTGGACCAGACAGCACAAGGTCGCCTCTGTGCAGGTGACAATCCTGCCACCTCTTTCCAATGCCGACTGCTACTTCCCGAATCCTTCGGGGGAACGGGCAGATGTGGAATGCAAACCGAGACAAGCAACGGCTGAGTTAAATGTGAGGAACATCCCCTCATCTCAGAGTGTTGCACGTTGGTCGATAATGTTTTAGAGATGGGAAGGGAAGGGGTGGCCAGCCCGCGGGGGCTGGCCGAATGGTTGCTGCTGTTTATAGATGGCTTCTATCTGGTTGGCGGATGACAGAAGCACTTTGGGGTCGCAGTGCAGGCACGGCGCCTGCCATTGGCTTTTGCTTAATGCACCTCACAGACGTTGCATTTTCGCAAATGGAATGCAAGGCCCCCCCGCCAGCGGAAAGCTTACGACTCTTTATTGCAATACCTTCTTTATCGAGGTGGGCTGGACCCGAACCCTCAGTATCTCTGAGTATGCCCGTTTATATTTAAGAATGCGAACACTTTTCACTTATATGACTTCTTACTTGATATTTTTAAGTGAACATCTGCGTATAGGCACTGGGGACACTGGTGAGCAAGCTGTGGCCTGCCTGCAGGGAGCTTTCAGGCCGGGGGGACTCTGACATGTCAGCAGAGCCACTAGCACCAGCCAAGTCCATGCCGATGTGAGGTGGGGTGAGAGGGCTGTTCTCAGACCCAAGATTCAGATGGAAAGGGCGACATGGCAGGTGATGAGGCTTAACCATGGCCAGCGATCGGCGCCTAACCAAGTTGACGAAAACTTCTAGTTTTCATAATTATTTTTCAAACAATTTATGCTATTTGAAAGTAACAAAATATAATTGTTTTCATGTGTTGAGTCATTTATATTTTTCACCGATATAAATTATCCTTCCCCACTAATTGCAATTTAGTGAAATGTTAGTCTGCTAATAAAAGCCAATCTTTCCCTTCTCTCATTTCTGCAAGTGTATTAGATATCTGAGTATTACAATTATAACCAAAAGTTAATTATTTTGCCTGAGGTGAATAGATGCTTCTGATGACTTGGGTGAAATACAGGCAATTTAGAATAACCAAACGTTTTCCATTGTAATTGTTTAATAAACAAAACAATTCTCATTATCGCTTGAGAGTGTGTGGACGTGTCCTTAAACTGAGGTAGCAATTTGATGGATGGGTTTGCAAGGTGAGGGCTGGCTGAGTGTTTAACGCGCCGTCGGCTCCTCAGAGCGAGGTGAATGGAGCTCAGGCTTCTGGCGAGAACACAAAGATGGCAGGTAGCTCAGCCGAAGCCTGAGGGAGACGGCCCTCATCTGTTAGGGGCGATGCTGACGGAGATTCTGAATGTGGGCTTCTCCTTTGAGGAATCTGATGGCGAAGGAAGGAGTGGGGCAGGCGCCGACCCAGAAGGAAGACAAGGTCGAGGAAAGGCCCGTTTCCTCCGTTTTTCCTGGAAGACGGCTGTGTTTATGGGATGCACGGCGCCGATGGGACAGGTCCCTGTGCCGATGGGACAGGGGCGTGGGTGGTGGTGGGGAGTGGGGCTGACGTGGGTGGAGGGGCTCGCCCTGGAGGGAGGGGGGTCTCCTCTCCCCTGAGAGACCGATGGTGGGGAGCACCCCAGGGGGTTTCTGTTCTCAGCCGAGGAGGAGGCGTGTCCTCTGCAGGCGGTGAGCAGGGCCAGTTTTGGGACTGGAGACAAAGAAAAAGGACAGGGGGTCTCTGTCTAGTTCCAGGGAGGACGCGGCTGGGGTCTGAAACGCATAGAAAGAACTGCGATGGCCCCATGTGGCACTGTTGGCGCTTTGTCCACTAGGGGCCGGTAGAGTCGCTGGCAGTGCGGCTGGAGGAGGTCCAGTGTCAAGGGCAAGGTGGCAGCTGGAAGGACGTTCAGGAGGAAGGGTGGTGAGGCCGAGATCCAGGCTGGGTCGGGAAGGAGTCAGAGCCACAAGGCTGATTCCCTGGAAGCGAAGGGCAGGTTCGAGGAGGCCCTGGGGGAGACGAGGCTTCAGGAGTGATGGGCGTGTGGCTGGCGGACGGTGACCCTCTGCGGACTCCACAGGGCACAGAGGAGAGGATGGGGCTTGAGGACAGCGAGTGAGGCGTTGGAGAAGAGCAGGCGTCTGGGAATCTCGAGGCTGCGGGGTTGGCCGCTCAGCCTTGTCCCTGTTGCAAGGACCTCCAGGACACTGTGGACACGCTCAGGACGCGAGCAGGAGGCAGCGGAGGAGATGGTGGGGTCTGAGAGACGTGGGGAGTGAAGAGCAGAAGAGGCAGCTGCCAACGAAGAAGCAGCTGGAGGATGTTGGTCCGGACACAGGGGACGGAGATGGGACCTTCCCAGCGCCTTCCTCCGCCAGGTTCGCCCGGCGGCTGGACCTGTGCGTCCCCAGCGAGAGGAGTCGGGGGAGCTCCCAGCAGCATCAGGCGCTCGATCCCAGAAGATGGACCGTGGACTTTGTGGTTCTCTCTCACTCCTCCGGGTGGGTCTGTCCCCAGCACAGAGGCCGCGTGGGGTCTGGGCAGAGGAAGGGGTGCCAAGCTGGGGCCAGGATGGGACCGGGAGGACGCCGGACAGCACGTGGCAGCCGAGCTCAAGGGGAGGCGGCTGGCGCCTTCATAAATCGTCTGCTGTCGTCTTGGCGAGAGTGCGGACGTGCGCTCCGACTGTCCTGCTGCGTCTCTGTTGCTGGCAACACGAGACGTTGGCGCCTGCGGCCGCTGGGGAGACAGAAGTTCTCGAACTCCTTTCTAACCTCTTTGAAAACTGTTGGTTTCGAGCGGCGAGTTTGGCATGAAATGGAGATATTTTAATGAAAACATCCCCAAGTTCAAGTGGAAGGCCAGCATACAATCGTTTCTTCATTTTGTTACCTTTCAACAATGCAGAAAAAGGTATTTGAAATTAAATAAAGCCTTCAGTTACGGCCAAATGGCTCACCTTGGTTTTCTGGGGACGGATGACTCAGGAATGAATATTTAGGTGGTAAAATCTCTGAAACAGAAACAGCTCTAGAATTCCTTCCTGGCGATGAAGCTTCCCGCTATACTCAAGGGTCCTTGTCCCCCAGCTCTGATACCCCAGGAAACTTGCTGGGCTCACCCCACCTTTCCTTTCATCTGTTTCCTGTTGGAGGGGACCCCTTGCAGTGGGCACCCTCCCTGCTTAGCTTACATGATGTTCCCATGCCTTGACCCACAAGACCCTGCGTGGACTGGCTCCCTCTGCCTGTCTGACCTCAGTCATACGTCCACCTTGCCCAGAAGCCTCCCCTTGGTTCCGCAGATACCGCAAACGCTCCTGCCCCAGGCCCTTCGCACCCACCATTCTCTCTGCTTCAAGGCTCAACCCACCCTGCGTTCGGGGGCTTCCTCTGGCCACCCTTCTGGAACCCACTCCCAGTCACTGTATGTCCTCACTTGGCTTTATTTATTGCCTGTTTGTACTTGTACTGATGTCACCCCGGGGAGCAGGCAGGGTCCGGTTCACGTTTGCCACTGGGTCCCAGTGCTGGATCGGTGCCCTGCACAGGGAAGGTCTCCTGCTCTGTCACTCCGGGGCTGGACCACAGCCCCCGCCAGCTCAGCACGGGGGGCTCTTTAGTGCACAGACTGCTGAGAGAGACCGCGCCACGCACTCCCCGTGGGGATGCAGCTCTCGACTCCCCCGGTGCCTTTGCTGTCCAGACACCTGGGTCCCCACAGGTGTGAGCGGGGAGGAGCGCAGCTTCCGGAATGAGGGTGGGGTTCCAGACCTCCCTAGTTGCGTGGCCTTGGGTGCGTTTCGGAGCCTTTCCGTGCCTCAGTTTCTTCATCTGTAAAATGAGATACTAGGACTGCTACGGGGGTTAAACGAGTTAATAGAACGTCGGGCAGTGAAGTTAGTCCCCGGCACGTGGCGCGCGCCCTGTGAGAGTCTGCCGTGGCCCCCGTTTTCTCGGGATTCCTTCCCGTCGTGGAGGGTCCGGGTCACATGCCAGCTCCCGACCCCCATCCTTCTTTCTTCTCTCCAGCCAACCCTCTGGGGGAGCTCAGACCACATTCTCTCCTCTCTCTGGCGGCCCGCACTCTCTCTGTGTGGTCTTAGAGTCTTTAGCTGGGAGGCCTGAGTAGGTGGGTGGTCCAGGTGACGGTCTCACCTTCCGTGCCTCAGTTTCCTGGTCTGTAAGAAGAGGCTCCAGCTGGCTTGCTCGGCGTGCTGCGTGTTCGTCGACATAGTGCTGCCGCGTTCCGGGCACTGCAGATGCTCAGCGCACCGTGGCAGCTGTTATGTATAAAGTGGCCCCATCGCACCTCTCCCATCCTTTCGAGTCCCCCACCCCCCTAAGCCATCCACCTTGATCCTCCATGGTGCCCAGTGCCCCCAGAGGGCACCCAGGGAAGAATTTAGAACCGAATCAATCCCATTGCGGCTATGAAGCAGAGCCTGGCATTTTGCAAACCTGCTCCTGTGACCCGTCTGGATGTTGCTGAAATTAGTCTGGCTAGCCGGAAATTTCTTTAAGGAAAAATGCATCGGTTCCCTCTCCAAGGGTGCTGAGCCATTTGTGTTACCTCGCGCAGTGCTCTCGGTGACTCTGCCAGGAAGGTCCCTTCCTTGTCCTCATCGTATGATGAGGAAACGGATGTTTGGAGATAAACTGGGTGTACCTCTCCCTGCCTCGTACTGAATATTGTTCGTCCTTCCCCCACTGTCGCTGCTCGCTTTCTCTTGTGCCTTGAGCCCTCCGCCCCATGGATGGGCGCGTGTGTACTTCATCTAAATGCTTTCTGAGGCCAGGCCCGGGGCACATTGCAGGGCTGCCTCCACGGCCAGCTTACCTATCAGCCGTTGGACACGGCACGCAGTGCGGCTGGGGCCTTGTGATCATTAGGGACTCGAGAGTGTTAACTTTCACAATCTGGAGACAATAAATGAACGTTTAGGTCGAAGAAAGCATTTTGCTCTATGATGTTAGTATAGTCATCATTATACCTACACAGTCATGAAAAGTGATTTCAATATTTTTTAATGGAGGAAGGGGTCTGCCGCCAGCAGCATAGTGTCTTCCAAGATGTCAACGTTCTAGTCCCGAGAAGCTGTGAACGTGCAATGTCACATGGTCGAGGGGACTTGAGGTTGCAGGTGCATGTAAGGTTGCTGACCAGCTGACCTTGACATGAAGAGATGATGCTGGACTGTCTAGGTGACCCAGTGTCCTCACATGAGTCCTTAAAAGTGGAAGAGGAAGGCAAGAGAGAGAACCGGAGATGGTGGCATGCGGAGATGTCCACCGTTGTCGGCTTTGAAGATGGGGGCGGGGCCTCAGGCGGGGAATGCGGGCGCTTCTAGAAGCTGGAAAATGTGTGGACACAGCGTCTCCTCGAGAGCTTCCAGAAGAAACGCAGCCCTGCTGACACCTTGATTTCAGGACCTCTGACCTCCAGAACTGTGAGATGATAAATGTGTGATGTTCAAGCCACGAAATTTGTAGCAATTTTACAGCCGCCATAGAAAAGAAATAGTACCCACGGTGGCAGAAGTGCCTGGGGCCCACAGAAGTCCTCGTGTGGCCGGCTGCCCACCCCTTTGCTCTCTGATGCAGGGTCATGCCCGTTAGAGACCTCCAGGCCGTGGATGGTGCCGGCCAGGCAGCTCCAATGTCAACAAACATTATAACCGAACAGACTCGGGGCCAACCCCCTCTCCATTCTCACGATCCCCGTGAGCCATTTCTTTGCATCCTTGCTTCCTCGTCTCTTGAGTGACTTTTTCGGGTTTAGAGGACTTCAAATACCTTCTTTTGACTTTTAGTTCTTTGCAGTGGAGCTTCTTACCTAGCAACTGCCTTACCCTTTACCCAAATTTATTGGACTTGGCCCCCAAAGTGGCATTTTTCCCCCTTTCTCTGGTAGACATTTTTACTGGCAGTAACGGAAAACAGATAATATTTCTAAGTTTATAACATTCCCTCTTATGGTCTCAAAAAGCCACGGTAACCAGTCCAAAGTGAAAAATCTAATAAATCACCGGGCTGGTTTTTCAGTGCCCAGCCTTTGGCCGTGCTGAGAACGTGGCAGGACCACTTAATTCTGTGATTGTGGTTCCAGCAGAGAAGGCGGGGTACAGAGAAGGAGAGAGCGAGAATGAGGACGGGCTTACGTTCCTGAGTGTCTTGCGTGCCCGTGCTCGTTGTGGACAAAACGTAAAACTTTTTGGTTCCATATTGTTTCTAGAAGCTACTAAAGGCAAGATTAGACCTCTGGCGAGCAGAGGTTTTGCCTTGAGTTATGCATTAGCCACAACCAGGATTTGAGCCTGCTGAGCTCTGTCAAGGAGGTGCTAGACAGGAAGAGGAAGCTGCCAGCTGCCTCACGGCTCCAACAGAAAATTGGCCTAAAAACGAGGAGAGAGTTTAGACTCCTTTTCTGACTGAAAAGGGATTGAATAGTGCTTTCCCTGCTGGTATGAGAAAGTGGACAACACCCACCGCTATTCACAACCGAGGCTGTCGGGGTTTAATGGTCTGTTCGGTTGGCTGACCTCAGTCACTTGCCATGTCACGTGGTGTTTGCTGAAGCCAATGGTGGTCGTCTACGGGACTTTGGGGAGATTCTGTCTTGTAAGGTGGGCGGCGGGGGCGGAAAAAAAGCGGGGGGGGGGGTGGTGGAGAATCTGACTGGCAAGCCCAACAGCTGTAGAACTCCAGTGAGGTGAACCCCTGCTGGGCACCTTGGGTGTTGCCCCATGTCCACCCAGCATGAGTCCTTTGGCCATGATTTGAGCTACTCGTGTTTTCCCAATTATTCCCTTTCTTGTCACTTTGCTTAAAGTACCTTTTGCTGTACAAAAAATTTTTATTTTTGTGTGGTTACCATAATCAGTCTCTTAAGGTTTGTGTCTTGCTTAGAAAGGTCTTGCTCCTCCCAAAGATAGAAGAGGATGCACCCACATTTTCTTCTAGCACTTTTATGATTTCAGTTTTTACACTGAAACCTTTGAACCACGTGGACTGTATTTTGGTGTAGGGTATATGTAATAGATCAAACTCTTTTTACACTCAAATGGCCACCAGGATGTCCCACCGTTAGTATATGATTCTTATCTTCTCCAACTGCTATTGTCCGGATGTTGGTGTCCGCCCCAGAATCATATGTGAAATCCTAATACCTGAGTGATGGTATTTGGGGGTGGAACTTTTGGGAGGTGATTAGGTCATGAGGGTGGAGTCCTTATGATTAAGATGAGTGCCCTTGTAAAAGGCCCCCCCCCCCACCCACCGCCACCAAGCTCCCTAGCCCCTTCCACCGCAGGAGGACACAAGGAGAAGTCTGCGACCCAGAAGAGGGCCCGCATCCAGCCGCACCGGACCCTGACCTGTTGTCCATGAGCTAGCCAGTCCGTGGTATTCTGTACTAAGACCCCAGCGGAAGTGTCCCCAGCGTGGTACTCCAAAAGCCCTTCTGTCACGGAGTTGACTCCTGGACTTTAAACTCCGCCTCGTTGCTCTGTCCTGATGTGCAAGGACCGCGCTGCTGCGAGTGAGTGTGGCGGGTTCGCTTCACCCTCTCAGAGATCCAGTTCTTCCCTCTTCTTTGATCTTCTCAGAACTTTCCTGCATATTCTTATCATATATGTGTGTGTGTGTGTGTATATATATATACATATTTTTTTTTTTCATATAAAATTTTCGTTAAGTCCAAATTCTCTCCAAAAAGAATTTCGTATGATATTTTAGAGGGATCGACTTAACCTGAGTGGTTAATGGCGGGGAAGTGGACATCCCTGAGGACAGTGTCTTCCTCTGTCCGAACATGGGGTCGGCTTTTCCATGTGTTTAGATGTTCCTTTTTACTCTTTGTACTGTTTTTTTGTGGGTGCTTTAAATTTTGTGTGTGTGTTTTAAATGTAAAATCATATCTATTTCTGTGTTAATTGCATGCTTAGTTTTGTAAGAAAGTGTTTTCCTGAGTGGCTGTATCATTTTGCATTCCCATGAGCAGCGTATGAGTGGTCCAGTTTCCTTTCATCTTTGCCAGCATTTGGTCTTGTAATGATTTTTATTTTGGCTGTTCTAACAGGTGTGTAGTGGTGTCTTATCATGGTCTTAATTTGCATTTCTCTAATAGCTGGTAATGTTGATCATCTTTTTATACGCTTTTTTGCTGTATATCCTTCATAGTGAAATGTCTTTTTATGTATTTCGTCCATGTTCTAATTGCTTTTTGATTTTTTTTTCTTTACTCTTGAGTTTTGAGAGTTCTTTATGAATTCTAGATACGTCTTTTGTTAGCTATGTGGTTTTCTCCAAATATTTTCTACCAATCTGTAGCTTATCTTTTCATCTTCTTGACATCGGCTACTCAGAGAGAAAGTTTTAAGTTTCAGTCAAATCCAATTAAATTTTTTTTTATGGACTGTGCTTTGGGTGTCATGTCTAAGAACCTTTGACTAAGCTCTAGATCCGAAAGGTTTTCTTTTATATTATCTTCTAAAGCTTTATAGTTTTATGTTTTACATTTAAATCGCTGATCTATTTTGAGTTAATTTTTATATAAAGTGTTAGGTTTAGTGATATATAACTTATGTGATTTATAATGACATAAGTTTATATAATTGCCTATGGATCTATAATTTTTTTGCCTATAGGTATGTAATTGCTTGAGCACCATTTGTTGAAAAGACTATTTTCCATCATTGAATTGCTTTTGCACCTTTATTAAAAATCAGTTGGCCGTGTTTCTGTGGATTTATTTCTGGGTACTCTGTTTCATTCCACGGAACTGTGTGTCTGTTCCCCCACCAAAACTACACAGCCCGATTACTGTAGCTGTATAATGTCTTGAAACTGGATAGATGGATTTCTCCCGGTTTATTCTTTTTCAAAATTGTTTTAGCTATTCTATATTAATTTTAAAGTAATCTTTTTTTATATATTTCTGTAGAAAATCTTACTGGGATTTAATAGGAATTTCATTAAACAGGTGTATCAGTTTGGGGAGAATTGACAATCCGTGAACACAGAATGTTTTCCCATTTATTTAGATCTTCTGCAGTCTCTCTGATCAGCATTTTATCCTTTTTAGCATATAGGTCCTATAAATCTGTCAGATACAGGCAGACCTTGGAGATACTGCAGAGATACTACAGACCACCCCAATAAAGCGAGGATTGCAATAAAGCGAATTGTAACCTTGTTGCTGGTGGGGGGTCTTGCCTTCCATTTGTAAAAAAGGCAACATCTGTGAAATGCAATAAAGCAAAGCGCAATAAAATAAGGTGCGCCTGTACACGTCTAAGAATTACGTCTCTCGAGCAATCGTGAATGGTATTGTTTGCTAATATTTTATTTAAGATTTTTGCATCAGTATTTATATGTGACGTTGAGCTAAAAGTTCCTCTTTGTGAGCAATCTTTGTTGATTTCCGTTATCAAGTATTCCAAATGAAGGAAGATTTCCTTCACTTTCTCTGCTTCGAATACATGTAGGCATGAGGTTTCAGGCGTCTGGTTTTGGGGGGTCAGTGGGAGGCTCGTGGCTGACTGCCTCGCTTTCCGCCGTGGTACTCAGGCTGTTTAGAGCTTCTCTCTTCAGTCAGTTTTGATAAATTCTATTGTCCCGGACAATTTATATTTTCAAATATATCTGATTCGGCAAAATCATCTCTTAAAGATTTTTTAAATTTCTACCGATTTGTGATTATTTTCTCCATATTACTTTCATCTTAAATATTTGTGCTTTCCCCCTCGTTTTCTTCATCAGATTACCTGCTGGTTTACCTATTATACATATATTTTTTCCCTTTTTTAAAGAAGAAGCATTCCTTGGAATTATCGATTAGTTCTGCTATTTTTCTGTTTTTGAATTTATTAATTTATTTCTTGATCATTGATTCTTTCCCTTTGCCTTTTTTTTAACATTTATTTTATTGTTCTGGTAACTTGAGTTGAATACTTAATTCATTTATTTTTCTCTCTTACTTAGTGATGTAAGTTTGTAGGATTCAGAGACTTCTGCTGAGTACTGCTTTAGGCCTGTCCTGCTGGTTCTGACATGTAGTGATTTCTATGCATTTTGTACTTCAAGCTTGATTTTCTCTTTGATCAAAGGTTGTTTAGGAGACTGATTTAAATTTCCTGGGGCAAAGGGTTTTTAGATTTTTAGTTTTATACATTTCTCATTGTTATCAGAGAGTATTGCTTCTACTTTCTGATTTCTTGATGTTTTTGAAGTTTGTTTTGAGGTCTGAAAAAGGGACAGTTGTTTTGAATGCTCCATGAATGCTTGAAAAGAGAGACTATTTGTGTTTTCAGAGCACAGAACTTCATGTGTAGTAATTAGATTTACCCTATTAATTATGGCATTTAGTCTCCTTCATACTAATGATCCATTACGGCCTAGAGGCTGTCTCTCCCTCTGTCTCCCACGGTCCTAATAAAAATATCCGCATAGCCCCAAACATGGCACATCCTGTATTCAAGTAAATAAAGGGCCTGACTTTAGCGAGAAGGTCAAGTTAGCATGGCAGGGTTGAGGCTGCTGTGTTCTGCTCTGGGACCAGGGTAGAAGGGCGTCCTTATCAGGAGGCAAGGCAGCGTTTGCAGCTGCAGACTCTGGGGACAGGTGACGCCAGAGGTGCAGGCACTGGCCCTTTACCTTTTGTTTGTTGCTTTTGCACAAAGATAGTAAATAACCGTGCCACGAAGACTTCCAAGTCAGAGCACGTGGCTACCGCACAGAGGGGCAGAAGGTGGGAGAATGGGCCTCGCGCTCGCCCCGGAACCCTCCGGGGCCTGCTGCATTCAGCTCTTTTAGGGTGTCCTCCACCAGCTGCTGTGACCTGGTGGTTCAAACATTAATATGCCGAAAACCTATCACGTCTGAACCAAAGTGACTTTGGCCTTAGACTGGCATTGTTCCCTTCTCTCTCTCTTCTCTGAGGAGTCCATATATGCACACACGGACTAGCTGTACATCTTACGTGGTGTGAGAGCCTGCGCGAAGTCTGGCCAGTGGATACTCTGCATTATGAAGTCTATTCTGAATTGTTTAGGTACGGAAAATGCATGTTTTCCCCCCATAAATCTCTCCCCAGAAGCTTCTGGTCTTCCTAGGATTTCTGGTGTGTGCCCAACCATCTCAGCAGAAACTTCCAAACCATGTTTGATAATTTCAATTTGGGAGCAAGGGAGACTTATTGATAAGAAAGGACATGACACCTCTGGGTGTATATTCTGTACTGGCCTGACCCTTGCACTTGTGCTGGCCAAATGGCAGTCAGTTGAGTGCCTGAGTCCTCACTGCCTTGTGTCATTCAGCACTGGAAGATGTCACCTTTTATTACAAAACAGTCATTTCATTACAAAATGATGAAAATAACTAGCTACCTGAGTGGTACGTGCGTCGTATGCGTTGTTTGTTCCCGACCGCACCCCTGGAAGCCCGGGTTTAGCCACTTAGAGAGCTGCAGGTGCCAGAGGAAGCATAGTTAGGACGTGGCAGACCAAGTCTTTTTGCTTCCAGGAGGCCATCCAGCTCCAGGAATTGTCCCCAGCAACTCTATCCGCTCCCTCTCGATGCTCCAGCTGGCTTGAGAACGTACGAGTCTCGTGGTGTGGGTTGTGCTCACTTGAACCCATCCTTCATGCCTGGTAGGACGCTTCCTTTTTTCTTCCAAGACCCCTCTGTTTTGGGGGAGGCTTTCATACTATATTCGTTTTGGTCCAGGTTGAGGGAGTAGTTGAACCCATGGTTTTTCAAAGCATTTTTAAAAGTTAAAATCTTTGCAGGGTTTTATAGAATCCATTTTCCCCCTTCTTTTTAAACAACCTTCTGATCTCTAGTTTTTTTTTAAAGTCTCTTTTAAAAATAACATCGGTGTGGCCAACAGAGTAGTGAGTTGGCAACACATTTAGAGCACAAGGCGGGCACTGGGGAGTGAAAAGCAAAATACTGTCCAGATTTTACCCAAATAAAATTCCACTGACTTTCTCTCCAGAGGAACGTAGTAAAATGTGAACTCTTGAAAGGAAAATGAAAAAAGAGATGCTGCTTTTTAATCTGCTTTGAATCTGCTCTGTTTTATGACCGAGATATAAATCGGCCTTAATTCTTACACGTGTCAGGAGAAAAGGACCATGGATTGGGTCGAAAAATTGAGAAAGCGTCAGAGTAGTAAAGCAGAAACGAGAGAAGTAGGGGGGTCTATTTTTTAATTAGCAAATCGTGTGTAGTGTAAAAAGTCAAGGAGCATTACTTATAATTTAGAATAGTGGCCCCTGTCCTACCCTTGTCAGTCCCGGTTCCTGGTGTCCCAAAGCAACTGCTCCAAACCCTTTGAGCTGTTTCTTCTATTTTATTTTCCTTAGTCCCTATATTTCTGAACAAAATGCTTTTAGTACTATGTCTTGATTCTTTTAAATGAATTATTATCTGTTGACTTTCTACTATGAAAGGTGACAATTTAACTCTCATTTTAACCTGCCTCCAGTGCGCACGCGCGCACACACACACACTCACACTCACACGCTCACACTCACACTCACACTCACGCTCACACTCACTCTGTCTCTCTCTCTCTCTGTACCTCTGTCTCTCTCCTCCCATCCTCCCCAAAAAGTGATCTTATCGGTTTTAGGAAAATCGGTATTTATTTTTTTCTTCACAGTCATCGTTGAACTGTTATTTATACATAGCTGGGTCACGTGGTGTACTATAATTACATTTCCCTTCCTGGGCAGCGTTCTTGCTTTTACTGGCATCACGATCACTTCTTTTTAATGATTTGCTTGGTTTTCTAGGTACCTCTCACTAACTCTGTTCCCTAATTTCATTCAATGGATGGGAAGCTTACAGCTTAGCCTGAAAACCACAGCCACAGAAATCTAAGTCACCCTGCCTGCCCCAACACGCCGGTCTCTCTTCCAAAGTGAACTTAAGAGTTCAAGTAAACATTAAGGACATTCCTTCCCATCTGACACATCGGTGTTTGATTTCATGGTCCACTCACCATAGTTGAGGTTTCCTGGTGTTTCTCAAAACATTTGGCTCCTTCTACAAAATGTTAGACACTGAGTTCCAGAAGGAGGTGCACTCTGTTCTTTACCCATCGTGAGCGCAACTGACGAGAATAACTAGGTCGTTGTACTGGCCACTGAAGACTTCTGGAAACCCTTCCAATCTGGCTCAAAGCTCAGTGTGCTCTTCTGAGCGCTCCGTTGACCGCGTGTTTATTCCAGCGGGCCCTGGGCAGCACTGCCAGTTGTGTTGGACTGGGGAGAGATCCCACGTCTGCATGTGCAGCAATGGTTCACAAGCAGAGTGGTTCCCCACTACCCCGGGACCTTTATCAATGTATGGAGATACTTCTGCTTATTATGACTGGGGTGTGGGGTGCTACGACAATGGGGTACCTAATGGACAGAGGCCAGAGATGCCGCTAAACATCCTGAAATGCACAGGACAGACTCCCACAGCAAAGTTATCCAGACCTAAATGCCAATAGGGCTGAGGTTGAGAAATCCCACTCTAAACTATTCAAAGCAAGATGGTCATTCTCCATTTGATTTGTTCAAAACTATTTTGAGGGAGAGATAAATGTCATTGGGAATTTATTAGTGAAGGAAGTGAGACAGACTTTTTCAGGGATTTATGGCATTTAAGTACCCCAAGAGGTTGGTGATTGATCTGGGGATACTGAGATTCTGTACCTAGAGGCCAGGGAAAAGAGGGGTGTGATGAAGATCAAAGGAGAGAAGACTGGAGCCTCCAGGTATGGAGAAATAAAAATGATCTGATCCATTTTTCCTACCCACCTAGGTAGCAAGCCGCATCCTTGATGTTCTTAAAGTAAGATCGTGTGTATGGAAGCATTTTGTAAACTGAAGTGGCATATAAATTATTATTAGAAAATGTTAGTAGAGTTGCACTTTCAAAGAAAGAATACATTGTGTATTCATAAGACATTAGAAAGGCAAAGATTTTGTTTTTTTCTTAAAATATGTCTTTAAGAGATGAATGTAGCATCTTCACGTACAACCCTTCACAAGGAATGATTGTAACATCTTCCTGTCCGGAAGCCTATTGTACAACGTTCAAATAAATATTTTGTCTTTCTCATTATGTAATATTTGATGGCTACAAGAGAATGGGTGTAGTAGATATGGAAGGCATTGAGCATTACAATAAAAGCAACGCTCGTGAACCCACTACACAGCTGAAGAGCGAGAACGTTGCCCGTACTGTCGATCTCTCTCCTTTCCCCTGATGCCCGCCAGGGGCTTCCTGCCGGAAGCAGAGCCATTCTCCTTATTGGAGGTTTATTATTCCCTGGCCTTTTAAAAAGTCTCATCGTGTATGTATCACACATGCCAAAATCATCTTTCTTGCTTTGAGCTTTATACAAATGATTTTGTACTTCAGGTAGCGTTTGAAACTTGTCTTTTCTCCCTCAGCGTTCTGCTTCCAAATATCATTCGTGTTGTTGCCTGTGGCTGTAGCACATTCGCTGCTGTTTGAATGTGCTGGATGGAGACTGGATGGCTCCCTTTACCATTTCTTATTATTTAGTTGCATTGTTACTTTTTGCTCTTAAAGATAACACCGCTATTAAACATTTTTGTATGTCTCTTGAAGCACCCATACAAGGGAATGTCTCTGATACATACATGGGAATACGATGACTGAGTTGGAAGGTATGCAGATGCTGAGTTTGATAGGATAATGACAAATTGTTGTCCAGACCGCTTGTCCACACATCCTCTCTTTCTCCAGGAGCGTTTTAGAGTTCTTCTTGCTCCTCGCACATCCTCACCAACATTTCTTATTGTCATTGTCCTTAAGTTTCAGTATAAAGAGTGTAAAGCAGTATCTTCCACTGTGGTTCTAACTTGTATTTCCCCAACCTCTAATTGGGTCGAACTTCTTTTCCTAGGTTTACTTGCCACTTGAGTTACCTTTACTGTGAATGACTTGTCGAGTTTCTCCATTTCGAGTCCAGCTCTGGGGTGCAGGGTCTTAAACCAGCCATGACCCTTAGGAGCAGGGCGAGCGGCTCGTAAGCCGCTCCTTCCTCCTGCGTGCGAGCGTTGCGTGGTGCGGGGCCGTCCCCGGGTCATGGATTTATAGAATTCTAAAAATACTTTCTGGATATTAATCCTTTTGTTAGCTAAATGCACTCAAAATATATTCTCCCAGTAAGGTTTCTCTTACTGGCTTCATTATGATGTCTTTTGAAAAGCAGAAGTTTTTAATTTTAATGTAGTTCAACTAATTTATCATTTCCAGTTAGATTGATTGTGTCTTATTTATAAAATCCTTCCCTATCTCATGGTTATGAAACAATTCTCCCATATGTCATTAAATTTTTTTAAGTTTTAAGTTTCACTTTTCACATTTAAATAGTTAATTTATTCCGGATTTTGTCTGTGTGTGTGTGAAAGATGTAAAATATATGTCCAATTTAAGTTTCGTTTTATATTAATATCCAGTTACCTTGAGAGTATTTAGCAGTTCACTTATTTTCCATTGCCATGTAAGACATCTCTGTCAAGTTTATATATGTGCAAGGGTCTATTTCTGGGCTCTTAGTCTGGTCGTTTATAAATTTGTCTGTGTGTTCATTGTTATCACAGTTTCTCAAATACTAAAGCTTTCAAATAAGTTCTAATATCTTGATAGGGCAATTTTTCCCCACCGTTTCTTCTTCTTCAAAAGTTTTGTGATTATTTTCTTCCACATAAACTTTAGTATCAGTTTGTCAAGTTTTTTAATATGCTATTGGGATTTTTTGGTGCATGAGAATTGACATGTTTATAATATTTTTCTATCCATGAGCATGGTATAGATATGCACTTATTTATGTCTTTTAAAATGTCTTTCAGTAAAGTTTTCTCCATAAGTATTTTGCACGTCTTTTGTTCATTTTATTCTTAATACCTTATTTTTGACTGCTTGTGTATAGAATTGTAATTAATATTTGTGTAGTAGGATTATGTCCAGTCATCTTTCTGAACTCTTTTATCAAGTCTATTAATATTCTAATATTCTAATAACTCTTTTATCAAGTCTAATAATATTCTAATTTTTTTTGAGTTTTCTTTGTAGATAATTAAGTTTTCTGAGATCTAAGTTTATTGTTTTTTGTTTCTGCTACTTCTTTCTCAGGGAGAATGTTTTCTTGTGTGTTTAGTGATTTTTTTCAAATCGTGAGTTCCTATGTGATTGAATTTACTGAAACCTTCGAGAGTCTAAATTGAAGACTCTTATTTAGAGAAGATTCATGTGTGCTTCTTTTGCGAGCCCAGTGACCACTGGTGTTCTGAAACCATTTCAACACCCTTTGAGGGTCCAAGAAAAAGTCCTTGGTCCAATTTTCCTATTTTTTGTTGGCTTAGTGTTTTGACGCCAGCACTGTTATATGCATTTTTCCCTAAGGCAACTTTACCTTTTTTGTTTGCTCACTCTGTGTGTGTGTGTGTGTGTGTGTGTATTTCAATTCACAGCTCTTTTTTTTCCTTTAGAGATTTCCTTTGCATGCTTGCACACCCCCTGATGGTTTAAAACATTCGTTTTAGTGTAACCAGGACCTAGCTGAGCTGTAGAAGAAGGCTCTGCAGGCATTTAGTCTGCCATTTTGTTGATGGTGGACATTCTTGATTTGTACTTAGACCAAACTTATATTGGGTACTAAAATATCTGAGTGTGTTCCAGTTTTTTCCTGCATAGCCCATTTCTGTTTTCCTGATCTGAAGGAAAGCAGGATTGGTAGGAAATGTGGTATCTCATATGAGGGTAGGGTCGTTTTTTGGTTTTGTTTTAAGTCAGGGAGCTGGCGGGAGTCAGCATAGCCTCTCCCCGTTTCTGCAGTCAGAAAGTCTGTGACACAAATTCTTTACTTGAGCTTGAAATCTCCAGTTGCAGAGAATTAAATGTCAAGGTGGTTTTGTGATGTGGAAAAATCTCTCTGAGGCCAGTGGGAAAAAGCCACAAAGGGCCGTGAATTTCAAACCTTCCCCAAGGATTAGGAGATCAAGAGACATGGACATTATAGCTCTGATCTTTGAAGCTGGCTTTCTCGTAACAATGGATGTGCCTGTCACGAAAGAATAAAATACGCAGCTTTTTCGTGAGATAAGGCGTATGTTGCATTCATTAGCCTGCCCCTGCCTCTTTCGTTCCTCTGAGCTACGCACTGTTTTTTTTTTTTTTGTCCTCCACATTCCATGTCACTTTAAGTTTGACATGTGGCTAGAACCTTCAGACACAAGTCCATCCTCCCACAGCGATGTCAGGAGCTGAGCAGTCCGAGGAGGCAACCGCGGTAACCCTGGCCTGAGAAAATGGGCCGAGGAGGTGGCGGTGCAGTTGGAGATTTGGAGAGATTCTAGAAAGATGTGGGAGGTAAAATGGACAGAACTTGGTGGTGGATTCGGTACAGGGGAAGGAAAGAAAGTGAGGTGCCAAGGATGACTATAGGGCTTCGGGCCCCCTGGGCGGATGGTGGTACCTTTTCCGAGGCAGGGACTTCGTTAGACCCCAGGTTGGCTGGTTTGAAACAAATCCGTTGGTTTGGGGCTGGTTAAATTTGAGATGTCTCTGAGACATTGAGTGGCGAGGTCACATTGACAGAAGGACGTGATCTAAGCCTGTAGTTCAGAAAAGAGGTCTGAGCTTTATCAACAACCAATTACCCCTCAAACATTTGTCTATATGTTCTTTTAAGTTCGTGTAATTGTTACTTGGGTTTCATTTCCTTTTCTCTTCCTTTTCTTTGGAGAACTTCTTTTTTCTTCCTAGCCCTCTCTTATGGTTTGGGTGCCTCTTTTGACTGAGGGCTTTCCTACCTTCCTCAGCCCCATCTGTGGGGCATGTCCCTCGCCTCTGCAGACTGCCTCCTGGATCACCGCGGGGTGTTACCAGCGGAGAAACAGAGGCAAAAGGAACAGCAGTTACAAGTCATTTGGAAATTATTCGAATGTGGGAAACAGGTTGCTATTTTGGGTGAGGACAAATTTCCAGTGCAGAGGACATGAGCTGTTGCTGAGACGCTTTTTGAAAGGCACACTTAACGGTGTGGGCCCAAGACGGACCCCTCTGGGGAGGAATGTGCTGTTGGACAGATTCCAGCTCTCAGCGGGTGTACAGACGAGGCTGGCGAGGAGGAGCGGGGAGGAGGGGAGAAGGTTCGAGGCAAAGGGTTTGTTTCCAACGTGTGCAAAACACTTAAGAATAATTTTTGCGACAAGTCGGTCAGACGAACCAGAATGAATGGAACCAGCCTGTCTTTCTAATGAAACTTTACTAGACGGTACTGATGCAGACTAGAAGCTCAGAACTTTATTGGGATATAGTCCAAGATTTCACGGTGGGGAAAGGAGCCCACATGCTTCAGCTGGCAGAATAATCTAAAAGATTAGGCAATCGTGCTTAGTTCTAACATTTTAAAAATTAAAAAGAAGAACGCTCAGGAAGACTTTTTCTGTATTGCTTAATGATTAATGTTATTAAAAACAAAACAAAACCGAGGCAGAGGGAAAAAATGTGTTTTTCACATGAAGGTTGTTTATTTGCCAAGCCTATCAAATTGACCTCCACTCTGGGAAGTCAGATTATGTCTGTTTTCCCCGCAGAAGTTTCTACACAGTAGGTCGTGATGACAGGAGTCTGGCTTCAGGCCCAGCTATCACTGGATTGTTGCTGGTGCTTGGGGGGCGACTACATGGTTGTGACAGCCAAGGAGACACTCAGGGCTTCTCAGAGACTTAAGCTGTCATGTTTGTGGTTCATGGAATCCAGTTTGCCTTGTTCCCAAATCAGTGTCCCAAACAAAATTTCTAGACCAACTTGCAACTTTTACTGAGGTTGGTTTTCCACGTGGGACTCTTATTAAGCTACTACTGTGTGATACAAATGTTCAATATAAACAACTATACATATATATATATATAGACTTGTGTATCTTCTGGTGTGTGACCAATGTCTAGTGCTTACCAGGGGCCAGGCATTGTCCTAAGTGTTTAAAGGGCACTAAACCATTTCACGCTCATCCTCATCCCCTAAGCTCGAACTTTTATGATTCTCATTTTATGGATGAGTAACCAGGGGCAGCGATGGTCAGTTACCTGGCCAAGGCCACGGGGAGTGGTAGCTGGGGGCTAGGGAGTGACCAGGTGCTTGCTCGTATCACTGCTACACCTCTACCTGGAAGAGGTAAACATTTCAAAGTGTGCAGTCCCAACGATGTTTTATTTTCTCTTAGGAGTGATTGGGTGACCTCCTATAAGGTCATGGTGAGCAATGACAGCCATACGTGGGTCACTATTAAGAACGGATCTGGAGACATGGTGAGTCTGTCCCGTCCTCTACCCCCCGGGGCCTAGCTGTGCAAAGAGAGGCAGCGCGTGCCCAGTCCGTGTTTGCACCTGGGTGTTTGCGGATCGCGTGTCCACTCGAACCAGCTGCCGAGTCTGATGGATAATGACCCCCACCCCTGCCCCAATCCCGAAGCTCAGCGCCGAGCGGCCCACATTTAGGGCCCATATAAAATTCAGTCCTTCTGGGGTGCAGTCTCTTCCACAGTTTACAGGTCAGCCCTGGAAAGTCGTGTGGCACGTGGGTAAACGGGGGCCCTGCGCAGCTACTCAATTCCGGTCCTTCGCTCACTCGCTTTAATCACCCTGATCTTTCGGTTCCATGATTCGCTCCGAGTTGGCCAGTTCTGATCATGCCCCTGTCTTCCTCAGGTCCTCAAGTGCATGTTCCCAACGTGGTACCCGGTGTCTGCCGCGATCTCCGTTTTCGACCCTCTCTCTCGTTCTTAGCCCCACACACTCCTGTGTTCCCGAAAAAGCGGGCCAGTTGCTCTCCGGCCTCTGGGCTTCTCCTCTTCTCTGGAGAGCCTCTCGTTCCCGCAGATCTAAATCATTTTCCTTCAAGGCCCTGAGCGTGGCACCTCATCCCTGAAACGTTGCCTGGTTCCTTCCTCCTAAAGACCCAGAGCTCTGTGGCCGCCCCTTTGCTGTGGCACTAGTAGATTTCAGCTGTGACATCTAAGTATTACCCTCTCCACCCACAAGATGGGAGCTTCCTGAGGACAGGTCCAGGCCCGACTCGGCTCCCTTTTCCCCTTGATGCCCAGCACGCGTGCGGTGCTCCCCAGCGGGGTCTTATGGCATGAGTGAGTTCCTGACTCTTTTATCCCTTGATAATAAAGCTCTCAAAGAGTCTCCTTTCCCCCCACCCTTGTGCATCAATAGATCTTCGAAGGAAACAGTGAAAAGGAGATCCCGGTTCTCAACGAGCTGCCCGTCCCCACGGTGGCCCGCTACATCCGCGTCAACCCGCAGTCCTGGTTCGACAGCGGGAGCATCTGCATGAGGCTGGAGATCCTCGGATGCCCGTTGCCAGGTGAGTGTAGTGTCCTCCCGCACTTCCTGCAGGACGGGAGGGCTGATGGGGAGCAGGTGCCAAGCCAAGACAAGTAACAATTAACCTAGCAATCTTTTTCTCATGTAAAAACAAAAACAAAAATAAAAACAAAAAACCATACCTATTGCAAAATATCTGAAAAACATAGGTAAGCAAAAAGAAAAAAAAAAAATTTGCTCAGAAACACCATGAACATTCGGGGCCTCACCAACCGTGGCTCGCCTCCTGGATTTTTAAGATGATGCGTGTTTAAGGCTGAAAATTCATTCCATACAAGTGAGTGAAAAAGGTAACATAAAACTTTTTCGGTAGCACATTTAATTGTCCTTGAGTGTTCCTGCCACACTGGGTAGAGGAGGTGGCAGAAGTTAATTTTAAACTTGACCGTGTACATATTCTCTTTCTGTTTAAATAGCATCACTTGGCTGCCTGTGTCTTTGGGTAAATGCTTGTTTCTTTAGGTTGTATTCCCCTGGCCCTCTTTTCACATGATGGTGTCTGGCTGTGACTTCACAGTGGCAGGAAGGAGAGGGCCTGAGTTCACACCGTCTAGCTCCTTGCTGGTGTGTGCCCTGGACGGGCTTACCCTGGCTTGGCTCATGGCTGACTCTGTCTGGCCTTTTGGAGCTGATGAGTTTGTGCCCATGCGGGGCCTGCAGAAGGCCAGACTTCCTGACCAGACATCTCCAGGGAAGGAGACTGGCCCCCAGAGCACCCCTCAGATCCTTCACTAGGGCCTGTGGGAAATGCCACGTTCTTGTCGGCCCATAGTCAGGTCACAGGGAACGGCTTTGGTTATGGCTCCTGTGCATCCTCCCCCAGAGCGGCTTTCTCTGTCTTGCCTTGTGTGAGATCGGGGCCTCGCTTCCTCTGGGTCCCTCCGGCACTGCCTGGAGGCGGGGTACCACCAGCTCTGATGTGCTCGGAGGCCGCCGTATCCATCGTGCTATTTCTACAGCCATCCCACCCCCGACCGTGAACTTACACTGACTGTGTTTTCAAAGCATATTTGGTGTCATTTACTGCTTCTCTCTCAATCCCATAATATCCCTGATCTTGCTTTGACGACTGTGAATTTTTAGAACACAGACTGTATTGGTGAGAAACATGAGTTTATCTACCCACCTGCTTACCCTCGTTCCAGACAGATTCTTTGTTATAAATTCGTACTTACTAATTGCAAAACTTTTTCATGTCATTAAAACTATTAGAGACCATCTGTCTGGTGGATGCCTTCATCCTGGTTCACAGACAAAATCCCATGTTTTTAATCCACGCTTTAGAGTCTATAAAGGACCCCACAGTGAACCTCTTTGTTTCTCTGTCATCGTGCGTGTCCAGGGTCGCCGTGTAAGTTATAGGACTATTCAATTATAGGATCATTGCTTAAATTAGATTATGATAAGCGGGTTTGCTGGTGCAGAAGGAGCGTGCATTTTCAAGGCAGACCCACGGGGAAAGCCACATCTGTCGGAGGCCCGCCTGACTTTGGATCTGGGCCTCCTTTCGTGCCTGGTTTGTCCTGGAATTGCCATCCCAGGTCCCGCTGGCCGCCATCCAGAGCCTGCTGGGCCTCTCCAAGCGCGCCGTGTCTGTGGGCACAGCTGTGGGCGGGTGGGTGTGAGGCCCTCTTTGTGCCAGGACAGGAGGCTCGCCCTCCGCGTCACTCAGCACGGCCTCGGCCTGCTCGCTTCACAGCGTGGGATCATGGCTTCTCTCTGTGGGCAGGATTCATCTGTCATTGGGAGAGGGCAAAGGGCAGCCTGGGAGAGTCTCATGAAATAAATATTTCCCTGTGAAGTTATTCCTGGTGTGTGTGTGTGTGTGTGTGTGTGTTTGCGCGCGCGTGTGCGTGTGTGTTTGAAGTTAGGTCCCGGAGGCAATTTAATCCTCACAAAGACAATTACAGTGGGAAATCTCAGTGGGTTTCAAGTGTGGACCCAGAATTGGTCAATTTTCCAACCCCAAATATTTAGGGTCATTTTTCTTCTAGAAGTTTCTTAGCAGTCTGCCCAAAGCGGAACTGGCCTTTACTCATGCTGCCTGGTGGTTGTCATGTCCAAGGGCCTGGGGCTGCACACGGGGCCCCCAAGTCCATGTGCATCTCAGTGCTCATTGTCCTGTTGTTGGCACAATCCATCTGTGCAAGTTAATGAGGCCAAAGCCAGGGGCGACCCAACCCACTGGCCCCTCAAACCCAGGGCGACCTAGTGGTCTAAGTGGGGCCACCTAGATCCTGTTCTTCCTGGGACTCTGGTTTATGAGAAATTCACTTACTTTGCTTCTGCTTCTCTTTGTCCTGTCCTTCCATCGCCTGCCATCTTCCCGTGAATGCCCAGGTGGGGGCAGCGGAAGGTGGTGATTCTTTCTAAGACTTCGTGAATAACGTTTCCAGAGATTTTTGAACTGGAAACTGAATTACCCTATACCATGGTCTATCAATAGGCTTTTTAAAGCTCAAAGGTAAAAGAAAATGTTCTTTAATGGTTATAGAGTTTCAGTTTTACAAGATAAAAAAGTGCTAGGGGTCCGTTTCACAATGATGTGAACATACTTAACACTACTCGACTGTACTCTTAAAAATGGTTAAGATCTGAGTTTTATGTTGTGTGTTTTACCACACTAAAACTTTAGAAAAATTCAAAAAATAATTTTGTTATTGTTAATTTTTTTTTAAAGTAAAAGTTTTCTTCTGCAAATTTGAATGGACTTGTCCATTTTGGACTAAAGATTTGTACTTACCAGAACCCAGGGAGAGCTTCTTAGGATAAATATTTAATAACGAAGAATTCAGGTTAAGACACACACACCAGCTGACTCCCAGGTCACAACTTGGTGGTTTTCAGGTTTTTTTCTCTTATAAACAACACTGCCTGGTTCTGAAAAGGGCCCCATGAGCCCGCATGCTGTGTCCTCACCAAGCGACAGGGCTGTGCCCAGGGTCCAGGAGAACGAGCTTCGGGCGGGGGGTGGTGATGCTTGAGCCCCAGTGAGTGCCGCTCAGCACCTTCTTTTATGAACGTGTGACTTTGACCTCTGGGGAAAGTTGTCACTCCTTCCCCAGCGTCTTCTTGGCCGCCAGGTCTGAGCGACCATCCTCCCTCTGCACAGAGCCGAAGTGACCAGGGATCTTGCGTAGGACTCGCAGGACCTTGTCGTGAGCCATGCAGAGGTCTCGGGGAAGGGCCTTCTGCTCCCTCGAGCTCGAAGAGCTGCTGCAGGGTGGTGCCCCATGAGGAACCCAGAAATGCTGTCCATCATTTCTCCCAGTACATACACCCTCCCAGGCACAAATCACTGGAAAAGGGGTTTAATCGTAAGGCCAGCACCTGTCTTGCTGAGCTGTAATCCTCTTTGAGCCAGCCCGCCTCTCATCAGTATGTCCACGTTAGTGACGGAGGGCTTGTCCCAGCTGCAAAGACTTTTAAACTACATCTGTTTGCTTTGCTGCCTTCCGCTTTTTTCACAGTCAGGCCACAGTTTGAACACTCTCTTGTCCTGTGGGATCGATCGCTAGGTTGAGCCCAGGCCCGGGTGGTGGAGTAATCGGGTGGGTGACATAGAATCGCTCACGGCCACGATATTTAGGCCTCCTTTTGCTACGGGACCACCGTTTATCAGCCGCGGCCTCTCCCATCAAAACCGGTTCTCAGGCCGTCTGATCAGAAAAGGAGATGAATTCACGTCCCTTTCAGGGGCAGCCTGGGGACAGAAGCGGCATGAGCTTGGGCTCAGATCAGACCTGGGCTCAAAGTCCACTTCTACCCCTTGGCAACCGTGGCTGCGGGCAGCTGGCGGAAGTACCTGTGCTTTGCTTGCTTTATCCGCAAAGCGGAGTCAGTACCTTCCCTGTAGACTGGGGACTAAGTCCTTCATCTTCGGAGTCACCTTTTCTTTAAACATCCCTGTTCGAGCAGATCAGGATTTTGAGTAGTCGAATAACAGAAGTTTGGAGTATGATTTTAGGCTCCATGTGCCCCACCTGGAGTTTGTGCCCGAACTAAGGGGTCCCAGAAGGAATCTGCTGGTTTCCAGTACATGTGACATATCGAGCCAAGCACAGGGAAGGAGGCAGGGACTGAATCCCCAAAGCTCCCTCTGTGAGGCTTTGCAGACAGACTCTGTTTCCGACATCGGAAGTCTTGCTCGAATCAGCTGAAGGGGGAAAGGAAAATTTTGGCTCACATAAATGGAAAGTCCGGGGGTAGCTCTGACTCTGGCTTCAGACAAAAATGGGTGTAATCTCTGCGGCCTTCTCCATGCAGCCGGGGCTTTCCACCGCCCGCCCCTCTGCCGACTGCCCCACAGCCAGGAGGGAGGCTGGTCACTACCATCCCAGACTGTCCTGCCTCCCGAGTGACTTCGGCAGAAAGACTTTCCTTCTACAGCTCCGGGTGGAACACCATCTGATCGGCCCGCCATGATCCTGGGATCTTGGGATCAGCTGAGCCAGTGACTGTGGCCTGAGGACAAAGTGTTTAATTGGCCGGACCTGGGTCACATGTCCATACCTGTGAATGGTCGCCAGGGCAATTCCATCGGAACCATCTGGAACACATTCCCCACAGGAGAAGGGGAACCTTTTGTTCACAGAGGGAAGAAGGGGACAGTGGGTTTGGCGGACTCATCGTAGGTTCTGAGCCCCAGGAGGGCTGAGCTCTGTTCCCACTTATCTCCTTATCGAGAGTGTTAGACTCTGAGGTTCCCAATAAAACTTTATGCAGTCGGAATAAGTGGACAAGTAAAGGAGGATTTGGTCCGAATGTGGGAGGTGGAAAGTTCTGAAAAATACTCAGCCGTGGTTTTGAGGCAGTTCATATCCTTATGCAAACGGATTCAATGCGAGCCTGAGAGAACCCTGCCGAGCAGAGAGCGTGGGAGCTTGTTTGTACTTGGCGTTCTGAAAGTTTCTTCAGTCCCTTCTGAGAACCTGGAAGGCATAATCTGGGTTCAAAGACAAAGGGGGCTTTAAAGAGTTTGGGAAAGAGGCCCCTGGGGACCTGGGCGGAGGGGGGTTTGAATAGCTCTTAGAAAACGGCATGTGTGTAAGTTAAGTGTAAATTAATGTGAAAAATACGCGGTACCTTTGCTTTTAAACACAGAGGTTTAGGAATCACAGGGAAGGCGGCTTGCCTGAGGGCGGGGTCAGCCCCACTCTGGAAGGAAAGTCTCCGCGAAGTAAGCGGGGGTGTCTCTTGGCTAAACCTGAATTGCTTTTGCTTCCTTTTCTGGACAGAATGCCCGTTGGCCCTCCCCCATTATTTCTCTGTCAATGACAGTCATTTGTTTCTCATAGAATTATTGGCAAACCTTTTGTGAATATTAAAAACTGTCTTTTCATTGTTCGCGTCTGTGTGTGATTTTCGGCTCATCGTGAACCCTGGCGAGTCTCGTGAGGCTTTCACGACCTGTGTGGCGGTGGGGACGCAGACATGTGTACCGTGCACGAGGACCGTGACCCTGCTGGAGGTGTGCTCAGTACTTTTGAACACGGTGCTTCTCAAACTTCTGAGCCTGTGGAGCCGCCTGGGAGTTTTAAAAATGTGAATTTGATTCAGTAGGTTAGGCTGGGTCTGACAAGCAGCCAGAGCACTGGTTTGTGGACCGCACTGGTGGCACACACTGGTGGCACACATCGGGACTCGCTGCTCTGATACCGCAGGGAGCATCACCCACCTGTGCCACCACCACCGCCTCCAGCATCGCTCTTCCAGAGACGTGCATCAAACCGACACCTGCTGTGGTTCCGACCTCGCCTACGTGGTTCCGGGGTTGGTAGAATGATTTGTAAAGCTCCGCATTCTCACTAGTTGTGGGGAGACCTGGGCCGGCCAGGACTTCCGGCTGCGTCCTCCAGGGAGAGATACGGGGGGCGCTGGCTGAGGTCTGCCAGGAGGAGGACCTCAGAGCCCACTCGCTCCTCCTTGTCCTCGCCTTGCATCTGAGTGTTCTTTGTTTCTGTAATTATAGGAACAATACATGCTTATATTAACAGCATGAAAAAAAAGTCAGTTTATATGGAAGGGAATCCTGTCAGGAGCGGACATGTCATCCCCAGGCCCCCGAATCCCAGTCCCCGGAGGTGACTACTGTTTATACATCCTGATTATGCCTCTTGGGGTGCTTCAGACCCAACAACAGACCACCAGCTCCCATTGGCTTAATGGCTAAGGGACTTTGTCACCTGGCGTGATTGGCAGCCCCGAAGAAGGACTGGCTTCCATGTTGGTTCACTCATCGGCTCCTGAGGTCGCTGGGACTCTCTCTGTCCCCCACCTGGAGAGATTCTCCCTCGTCCTCCTCCGCTACCTTGAAGTCCTCCCTTCGATCTGGACCAGTGAGAGTGGCCAGGGAGTGCTTTGCTCTGCTGGGCTTGGCCCAGCTGTGTCGGGCCCTTAGAGCCGGGGACCTGGGGTCTGCTTCTGAGAAGCGGGGAAGTCGAGGGGGGGTCCCTAACAACACAGGCTTCTGTGAGGAAAAGGTCTGCTTCTGAAAAGAGAGGAAGTCGAGGGGGGGGGTCCCTAACAACACAGGCTTCTGTGAGGAAGGACGAAAATGGACTGAATGCTGGTAAGCAACTAATAGTGTCCCCCAGACTTCTAAAAATTTCCATTCACGCACGCAGTTGTGATATTCATTCATTCACTTTTCATTCATTCATTCGTTCATTCGTTCAGTGCTGACAGTTTGCCAACATACATGTTATCCCAACTAATACTAGCAATAAACCAATGAGGGAGGTGCCAGTATGTTTTCTGTTTACGGTGAAGAAACTAAGGCAAAGACTATCCAGTGACATGTCCGGGGTCACACAGCACGTAAGTGGACAAGCAGAGATCTGAACCCAGGCATCCTGGCTCCAGGCCCATGCTCTCCATCACTAGGTAACTCTGACCCCTAAGAAGCGTCTTGAAAGTTGTCTCTCTCACCTCTGTGCCTGTGTGAGAAGCTGGAGATCGGGCTGTGTCCCCACACGAATCGGGCACCCAACAGTGCCACCGCACATAGTAGAATGATGTCTATGAGTTCAAAACCGTATTTCTCTTCCTAGATCCAAATAACTATTATCACCGACGAAACGAGATGACCACTACCGACAACCTGGACTTTAAGCACCACAGCTACAAGGAAATGCGCCAGGTAGGACCTGGGTTCGTCGAGGGGTGATACACGTGCACCCCGAAACGCGTAGGCTTTTATTTTCAGAAACTAGGAAGATGTGTTAGGGGTAGAATCTGAATGATCAGTTTGGTTTGCTGAAGCCACACTCAATGCTTGTAGTTTCAAGGTTGAGAAAGCCTCGTTGGGGTTTTCTACTTGATCTCTCTGTCGGGCTAGTTAAAGCAGAATCTTTAGGAGGAGGATCTAATTTGTAAAAGCTCTCTCTGTGATTCTAACGTACAGTCAGTCTTCAGATCTCTGGCCCGATGCCCTTACAGCTTCGAGCACTTCCATACTGTCAGGAGGAAAAGGTACTCCCAGATGAGCTTGTCCCCTGATTTAATTACAGAAACCAAGGCATTCGGAGCTCTTGGTGGCGTTTTTGTGTACTATGTGCAGAGGGAGAGGGAACCAAACATTTACCGGGACTGGCTGAAACTGCGGTCCCTATGCTGAGGGCTTGGCCTCTGGAATCCTGTTCAGGGTGTCCCCCAAGCATGATGCTGGAAGGGGTGGGGACGCGCTGGCAAATGAGAAGTCCTCAGATATCAAAGAATCTGCTTGCAGAGACAACCGGCCGAGAAATGCCCTAATAGATGCATTTAAAGAACCGGAACTCACCAAGGCCAAATTAACGTGGCTCAAAGCAGGGGCTCCTAGATGCTGAGGAAAGGAAGCAGCCCCCCAGCCCCGGTGAGGTCGGGGCAGTTAGACCAAGTCCCACCCCAGGGAATCGGCAAGCCCAGCCTGTCCCCGTGTCCTTTCAGTGGACACACACACAGCTTCCAGACACCCATCAGCACAGACTTAGAGGTGGGACGTGCTAAAGAAATTGTCTTGCACCTTGCTCCTCAGAAATCACGATAATGAGTTTGGGTCTGCGGGCCGTGAGTCACCCTGCCACTCTGTGTTCTTGGGGATTAAATGGCTCAGCTCACCGCTCCATCTGGGGGAGCACTTGTGTGTTAGCCCAGCTTTGCTTACTGGACATCTCCAGACATCTTTTCCAGCCCAGAAGTTAGACAAACATCAACTCAGCTGGTGCAATTACTGTCAAGAGCAATATATCTAAATGCATTTTAAACAGACTAACTGCACGGAGGGTCCAGGTAACTGGTGTCTTTAAATAGTCGTGCCGTGTGGGAAACTGGGGTTCTTCTCTAATAAGGAGAGCTTGGGTGGGGGGGACTGTGTGTCATCTGCCAACTCTGGTCTCTGTCCTTGGTAGATGTGAGTGCTAAGAAGAACCTTGGCATAGTCAGTGCAGCCTTGCGGGTGACGCTGGATGACCCCGCCGAGGGCCCAGGGCCCAGGGCTCGACTGGCGAGCATCTCTCAGTCCTGAAGAGTGTTCAAGTGGCAAGTGATCTGCCGCTGGGATCCCTGACTCCTGGGGGCAGGAAAGCAGCTAGCGTTTTGAGCAGTTGCCCATATGGAGTCTGCTAGGTTACTGTGGAAATCCTTCTACTTCAGGGGAAAAACAATGTTAGTTTATCCTAGTATTGAAAGAGACATTTACAACAAACAAACAAACAAACAAAAACGAGAAACGGCAGCAGGAGCAGAAAGACGGAAGAGAAAATAGGAAAACTAACTGCATTGGGAGAAGTTCCCGAGAACGTGGATGGCTCTGTGTGCCGGAAGTGGTTCTAGAGCAGCGACTTAGAAGGCACTGTCCTCTCCCAGGGGGAACCCACAGGTGATGGGGACGGGGAAGGAACGGGGAGAGGCAGGAACACTGATATTATAAGGCGGAGTCACGTAAGCATTCCCAGTGCTTGAGGCCTCGACAACTCCTGTCATGATTTATAATTGCTTAGTCATCTGTTCGTCTGTGTGTATGTTATGTCTCCTTTCTTTGGGACCACAAAGGCAGAGACTCTGTCGTTTTATCAGAAATCCATAATGTGTACTAGGTAAATATGTACCTCTGAGGTTGTCACAGGGGAGATGTTGGGGGAGAAATGACCGGCTTGGTTGGCTATGGTTGGGAAGGGCTTTGGTGGCAATGGGGCTGGCTGTCCTCCAGGACTGTCACCTCCGGGGTGGGTGTCTGTGTCCTTCACCCCCAGGCTCGGGCAGGCGGGGGCGGGAGGAAGGGTGCTCTGAGCAGCGTGGGCGGTGAGAGCAGAGGTAGGAGGTAAGCAGAAATGGCATGTTTCTGGAACGGCGGGCAGTCTGCTGGCAGGGGAGACTGGCCTGCTCAGAGACACTTCTGGAATGCGTCTGAGAATCAGGGGAAGTTTTTACATGAGCAGAGCTCAAGGAGATCCATCTGGAGGTTGTTTGGAGAGCAGACTGGTGAGTACAGCCAAGTCCCCAGGAGAGGGACCTACTGGGCCTAAAGAAGGAGGGGGTGAGGCATTTTTGAGGTGCACTGGCTGGTCCTAGGTCAGCTGTTGAAGTGAGCTGGGGAGAGAAAGGGGGCTGGCATGCTTCCGAGGGGATGGGACCCCGTCCGCAAAGTGGGGAAGTAGGTGGTTTTGTGGGAAAGGCTAATGACTTGACTTCTGGGTCGGGCACGGCGTCGTCAGCCTCCGGACGCTCCGCGCGTCCCGTTTGGTTGGCCGGTCAGTTGGGAGCGATGCACTAGGAAGAAGAAGGTAGGAGGATGAGTCAGAAGGCAGCAGCTAGCGGTGTGGGTTTCCAGGGCAGCTGAGGATGGCTGGGGCCTCAGGCTGCGGGGGTCCAGTGGCTGAGCCTGCCACCTGCTCCGTGCTCAGCCTGCCGCTGGGGGCAGGTAACGGCGGCAGGAAGCCAGGGCAGGGCAGCAGGCCAGCAGATCCGGACCAGCCCACCCCTCACCCGCGGGGTGCCGCTCACTGTGATTCTCTCCCCGCTTCCTCTCCCTGGGAGTCCATTTCCATTTGATCAGATGCAGTGTCTGTTTCTCAGGCAAATGAGCAAAGACGATGGATGAGGACTTTCTTCTCTTCTCTGACATTCGAAGTCATCGAATAAAAGATATTGTCCGCACATCAGGTGCAAAGGAAGGTCTGAAAGTTAGTCCTCCGTGAGCCCACGACCCGCAACAGTCAGTGGTTTTCATTTCGCCCTATTTCTATCCAGTGTTTGAATTTCTATCTTCCGAGAATTCATACGCTTTCGTTCAGAGGATGGTTACACTTTTGCCCTGCTTTTGTCAGCTAATCCTGGACCATTGGCCGTCTTTCACACTAGCCTCGCGATTGTAATCGTGCTGCTGCAGAATGTTCCAGTGAGGGTTGCATTATCGTCCCCGCCGCTGTCTTCCTGCTCTGGAGCATTTGGGGATCACCCGGCTTTTAATGAACACGAAGGCCGCGTGAAACATGCTGCAGCAAGTGTCATCGTGCGTATCATGTCACCAGTCTCTGTGAACAGTTTCTCTCTGATACATGGCCAGAAGCGGAATTAGTAGAAAATGGGGCGTTTTCATGTCTTGTCTTCAGGAACAGAGGGGAACGGCGGAGCCCAGAACTCAGTAGATACGAGGGCGGCGAAATGTCTTCCTGTCTCAGAGACGAGGAAAGAGTCCTGATGAAGCTGAGGGTCTTGCCTTACTCTCTAAGGCAGGGGTCCCCAGTTCCTGGGCTGTGGACCAGTACCAGTCCGTGGCTTGTTACGAACCGGGCTGCACAGCAGGCGGTGAGCGGTGAGCCAGTGAGCAGAGCTTCATCTGTATCTGCAGCTGCTCCCCGGTGCCAGCATCACCGCCTCAGCTCCACTTCAGATCATCGGGCTTTAGATTCTCACAGGAGCACCGGTCCCTGGGGCCACAAAAGGCGGAGACCACTGCTCTAGGGTGATGTTTCTCAACCGTGTTTCATTAGCGCCTCCTAAGCAGGCTTTTCAGACATTTTTCTTAATTTTCCTCCAGCCTTTATATTGAATACTAAGGAATAAGATTTCGTTGGGTAGGTTTGAGCTTTGGAGGGCCACAAAGCATTGTAATATCGAAGACTTGTAGCCCCAAAGAGCCAATTTTTTCCTTCTTGGGAGTGATGTCTCCCCTATTGAGAATTCATGCTCTAAGACCATGAAGAAATTCTAGTCCTTACTCTTAAGACCCATCAAGACCTAAATATTTACCACTCAGACCCAAGCTCCAAAAAAAAAAAAAAAAAAATTGACTCCTTTTGGAAATAAGCAAGGTGGGTCACCACCCAGGCCTTCGATGGTGCTTTTGGCCACCGGAGAAACCACAGATGGCCACTACACAGAGAGAATTGTAAAGAACGTCTTGTAAAGGATGTTCTTCAAATGCCTGTGTTCTCATTCTTATGTGAGGAAAGACACTTGTCATAATGGCAATACTCCATCCTATTACCGCGACACAGAGAAGGAAAATGTGGCTGGTCACAGAACGCTGTGACAGTGGGTAGAATATAAAGAGGTGACTCTGATGACTCATGCTGAGAGCATCCCACACTGAGGGACTAGCTGTGGCTAAGTGTGCATCCAAAGGAAGACGGTATTCGTCTTTTTCCAGTGTCAAGGTCAAGGTCATGGTCTCTAACACAGGTGGCACATTCTCCAGCAGCTCACCGAGAGGGGCAGGAGAGTAAGCATTGAGTGACAGGCAGGCTCCGTGCCGGGGGCTCGCGTTCATCGCCTAATTAAGGATAAGCAGAGCGGCTCTGTGTCTGCGGAACTCGTTATTGATCGAAAGGCGAGACAGTGGGCCGCCTGCTGATCCGAATTTGCGAGATCGATGCCGGTAGCCGAGAATGACAGTGTGATCAGCAGGGACGAGACCGCGGGGCTCCAAATAAGATGGGGGGGGGGTGCCGTGCCCGTTTTCTCAGAATGGTCGCCGTGTGCTGCAGACAGGTGTGCTGCTTTTCATTGCTTAGCTGCACCTTCACAGACAAATAAGAGCCTGGAGTCCAAAGCCCTGTCTCCGTCTAGTACGAGCTGGGGGACCCTGGGCAAATCACTCCGTGTGGCTCCCAGCCTCGCTCTCCATTTTTGTGACATGGGGGCCATCACCTCTACTACTTACCTGCTTCACCCAGTGGTCACGACGGTGAGATGCAGCAGAGAAACAGAATGCAGTATTACATGACTGTGGATATTATCAGTGACTTTATTACCGTCTCTTGTTAAAACGTGATGCATCTCACCTGCGGCCCCACCTTGACCTTGCGTCACGTACCCCTCCTGCCGATGGGCAGAGAGCCGCTTTTCCCTCGTGTGCTGTTTCTTAACTTCCGGTGGGTTTCTGCTTTCACCTTCTTGAGAACAAGGGTCGTTTACGGCCAGAATTCTCTTTCACTCACCTGGATGCCGCACTCCAGGTGAGTTGTCAAAGCGAAGCACGTTTGCCCCCCAGGAGCGAGAGAGAATTAGACCCGGAGTTCCTGAGCAAGGCTGCACCTGTAACAACCCGTGGGTGTCATAAACACAAAGCCGCAGCAGCTATAAATCTCTCCAGTGCCTCAGAAATGTTCTCTGATGCTCCTTAGACACACTTCGCGCAGTCACTGCAGAACGTTGTTTTGAAAGGCAAATGAAGTGCACAGCTGTATAACTTTACTTATCATCAGTTCTACAGAACACCAGTTTTCCAGTCCTCGTAGATTTTAACCCGCCTTAAAATTTGCAACATATTTGTTTATTTACAAGTTTAAAGACATTTTACGGATAATTCGATTGATCAAGAATTTTTTGAAAGATGGTTAGGGCACATCCAGGTCCACATTGTCCCTCTGGGCTATGCCCTTCCTTAGGTCACCAACGACCCAGCTCCCGCTCATCTTTCCAAGGGTCGAACCTTCCCCGATGGACGCCGGCCCGCTCACACCCTGGCCGGACTGTCCTTCCTTGTTGCTTCCACAGCATCCGCGCGTCCGTCCTGGTCTTTAACACACTGTCGCAGGATTGTCCCCTGAACGCTCCTGCTGCCGCCACGAGCGTGGCCGGTCTGGTGTCTGGCCGAGACAGCCTTTGAATCAGATCAGGATTGTGCAACAATTTCACCCAGCAAATCAAGGGCGTGTCACGGGTCACTGACAGTCCTTGTTCAGAGATGGAAGGAAGGCGACCTCTGGGGACAGTGTCTGTGTCCTTCACCCCCGAGCGCAGCTTGTGCCCCTGCCACTCCCAGAGCCCTGCTTACCTCCTGGGCATCTTGTCACATTCCCGCGGGTGGCAGCTGTCAGTCTGATGAGCTCGACCGTCAAAGCGAAACTCAGAAAACAGCACGAGTCTATTTCACTTCCTGGCGGAAGCCTGCTGCCCCGACCCTGAACCGCACGACTCCCGTCACCATGGCCGCCCTGCGTCCCCTTGCTGAGCACCGGCGGAGTGGGACGTCGTATGACTCCCGCCTGTCACTGCACTGCGAGCCCTGGGAGGGCAGGAGCGGGGACTGTTTCCTCAGCCTGACGTCACAGAGGTTCCTTAAATTGTGAAAGAAACTGATATTCAGTAATAAATAGTTATTTAGCCAGAGATATAGAGCTAAAAGGCTCAGTCTGTCCCTTAAAGGATCTGTAGTCTAGCGAGGGGACAAAAGAAAACAGGAAACCACAGTGAAGAGATAATACCATAGCCAAGGTCAGGGATAGCCACAAGCAAGGGAGGTGATGCCACCAGCAAGGGAGGTGATAGCCACCACCCAGGGGTGCTGGGAGGACAGGAGACCACCCCAGGCAGAGGACAGCGCTGGCCTGTGTTGAGAGTGGGGATGCCTGGGGTGGGGGTGCGGGCTGGCGGGGGGGATAGCAGGTGGCTGTCTTCCGGGGAGCTCTGCCCGCCTTAGTGCATTGCCCGCATTGCTTAGGCCCTTAATCCATTGTGTTTTCCAGCTGATGAAGGTTGTGAATGGAATGTGCCCCAACATCACCAGAATTTACAACATCGGCAAGAGCCACCAGGGCCTGAAGCTGTACGCTGTGGAGATCTCCGACCACCCCGGGGAGCACGAAGTTGGTGAGGTCACCCCTCTGGGATGCCTCGGTCCCTTCATGTCTGGTGCCCTCCTAGAGAGCACGGAGACCGTTCTGCCTGGGAGAAATTCACGGAACAGGGCCGAGTGGTGCACGCAGCGCCCACACAGGCGGGTTCTGCAGAACTTGGTTCTGTGAACCTTTCGTCTCATGATTCGGGTTGTTTACTTATTTAAGCTAGAAGTTATCTTCCTTTGCTCCCAATGGGCCATTTTGTTACTTCCATTCTCCAGCTCTGGGTCAGCCACACCAACCAAAGAGGAAAATGGCCGGAGTTGGTTAGGACAGCATCCTTTTCTGACAGAAAATTCTGGATTTCCTGTTCATTAATGGCTCAAGTTTGAGGAGGTCCCTAATTTTTTAAAAAGTTTCAATCTTATTTTCAAACATTTTCTATTTCCAGCCATTTCCCATGAGTCACTCGTGAGAGCATGTTTTCCCCCAGGTCCGAGGGACTTCTCTGGTCCGTTTTATGGTAAATCCGCGAGCCCTTTAGAAATCCCCCGATACTTAAGTCCAGAGATTTGTCTGATTCATGCAACTAACATTCGTCAGTATTTCAAAATTTCAGGAGTTCCTTTTAAAGAGTAAGGGCTTATCTATGAGTAAAATCACATTTCCTCAAAAGCGGTAGCTTCACCAATGCGGGAAGGAGAAGCATCATCAGCTCGTGCCCCATAATGATAAATTCCAACCCTGAAAAACTGAGCTTTGAAAAAAAAAACCCCCAAAAACCTCAGACATCCCCTTACAAAATTCTGTCTCTGCTGACTTGTGCTGCTGGCCTGTTTTCTGCTTATATTTATTCATCTTTGTATCCTTGTAAAATGTAATCATTTTGAGAAAAATAATTACCTCCCAGAAGGTAAAAGTCATTTCCTTTTTTTTTTTTTAAATCATTTCTATGGCTTGTGTTTTATTCGTTAATTTAAACTCGGAACACTGTGCTTTTATTTATTCTCGTTAAATAAGAATAAACATGATTAGCTTGTGGTTGTTATCATCTAAGATTTTTTTCTACACATTTTCTTATTTATCTGATTCTTTGGGCATAAAAGCATAGAACTGATATAATTTAGGAAGTTTATTTGAAAGACTAGAGAGGGCTAATATTGTACATTGATATCATTCAGAGATTTTTTATTCTAGCACAGGGTGATAAGGGCTGTTTGCTGCGGGCACCTGGTACGCACCTGTATGTCTTCTGTCTCTGAGTCCAGGTGAGCCGGAGTTCCACTACGTTGCCGGTGCCCACGGCAACGAGGTGCTGGGCCGGGAACTGGTGCTTCTGCTCATGCAGTTCCTATGCCAGGAGTACCTGGCCCGGAACGCACGCATCGTCCGCCTGGTGGAGGAGACGCGGATTCACATCCTCCCCTCCCTCAACCCCGACGGCTACGAGAAGGCCTTCGAAGGGGTAATGCCTCCGCGCCCCTCGCTCCGAGCTGCGGCTGGGCCCCGCCTGCCCCGCCTGCTCGCCCGCGGGTCGAATCCCACATTCGGAGCTCGCTTGTTGAGTGTCTCTCCACTGAGACGAGGTCTATGAAAGATGCAAAGCAGGAATTGAGAATGATGAGGACCCCTGAGAGGTGGACATGCCAACGGACTGGAGAAAATGAATGCAAATAATACACACACACACACACACACACACACACACACACACACAGTGAGAAGAATAGACTAGAATAAGAACACCTGACATTAAGCACTTAATCAAGGCAAGCACCAACCCTGATTATTGTGACTTGTCTTATTAGTCTGATATATCATTTATATTGCATGTTCTAATTATGGTGTAGAATTCGTATAGGTTACACTTATGTGTAGGATATACATATGTATAGAATTAAGTATCGAATGCGGTTAATATTATCTGGGACTATTATCTTGGAATAAAAGGGAAAACTATACTTAAAACGATGGTACCTATCCAATGCGAGCTTTCCGATTCAGAATTTTAGATGTATTTATTGGTACAAATAGTTAGGGATTTGCAATGCCTGTTGGTTAGGGGTTTGCAGGCCAGAATTGTGGGCAGGGCAGGGAGAATGTATGAATGCGACGGCTGTTGATTTTGCAATGACGAACTGAGCTTCGTTAGCACTCGGAGTTTCATCCGACCAGTGTAGAAGCTCTCAGAGGAGAGAGGAAGGGGACGCAGGGGCTAAGACTTTCTGGTCACCGCCTTGGGGCAGGAACCACTCTCTGCCTTCCCTCCTCACAGCGATGCGGCTGTGTTATCCATCACCCACCAAATAGTGATAGAAGGTGTTTTGATATTATCCTTTGGATGTCATCTTTGGGTCAGAGGGGGTGTAGAGGCTTAGGGATACACCCCAGGTGGAGATGGAGGTGGAGACGGAGGCGTCCTAGGTGTGACAGAGTCAGCTCTGCTCAGGAGCCTGTGGGATCCTGATATTCTGAATCGTCTCCAGGGCTCGGAGCTGGGAGGCTGGTCCCTGGGACGCTGGACCCACGATGGGATCGACATCAACAACAACTTCCCCGACCTAAACACGCTGCTCTGGGAGGCGGAGGACCGGCAGAACATCCCAAGGAAGGTTCCCAACCACCACATCGCCATCCCGGAGTGGTTTCTGTCTGAAAATGCCACGGTGAGTGGAAATACCCCGTAATCTGCAGAGCGGCGGAAGGCCAAAGTCAACACCCGGTATTTGCAGAGGATGTGACATTTAAGCACAAGACAAAACCGCTTTTTCTGTCATGTTTTCTCCAAGTGTGCTGGATAATAACTACCTTTTACATTTGATATTTGAGGAGATTCTTCATGGAAATCATTTCATTATATTTCTGTACAACCCTGCAGTGCTTTAACAGCAAAGAAAAAATAATAATTCCCCTGAACTGGGCGTGTTTGTAACTAGCATGGTCGCCCTTAGCTTTGGTAGTTATACTGCTACAAGATTGTCCTTAGCCCTCGCCGTTGAGGTATCTTATTTTTCTTTTAATAACTCCCCATGGATTTATTACATAGGGTACTTCCTCGGAAGGAAGAACGCAATTGGGTGAGAAGTGTTTTGTTTCACAAAGAATATGTTGTAGAAGAAATAATTTTCACACAACTTCCCATCCCTTTTCCAGCCTCCTCGGCCCATTGCCTACACCCCTAACTTTGACAGTGTGTGTCCCTCACGAGGTCTGGTTTGATGGCTGTATACATACAGCGTTAAGGTGAGGGTCAGTTGCAACAACAGGAAAAAGCAAATAACGGTGGCTTAATGAGGGAGAAGTTTGTTTCTTTTTTTCACGTAAAAGGACCCTGGAGATGGAGACCCTGGAGATGGCAAAATAGAAGCCCCGTGACCATCGGGATCCAGGGAAGCATCCATCTTTCTGCCTCTGCTGTGTTAGCATGTGACCTTCTTCCTCCATGATCCAAGGTGGCAGTGGACGATCCAGCTGTCATGTCTGTGGAGGAAGAAGAGAGAAAGGATGAAAAAAAAGTCCTCCTCTCAGATAATTGCATTAACTTTAAGAGGCATTCCTAGAACTCCTACAGAATACTTCTGCTTAAATCCGATTGGCCAGGATTTAATTAAAAGATGATGTCAACAAGCAGGAGGGAAGGATGGGAAAGGCTGCATTTTCGGCAAGCACACTGCGAGCTCAGTGAAACCATTTCCACTGTTTATTTATCTTTCGTTCTCAATTTTATTCCACCGGCATTATCTTCATAGGGATCAGTGAGTTGGGATAAATATTTGATTCACTGATCAGTATTTGACCATATCAGGCTTTCCAATTTTAGTTTCTAAGATGATCAGTTTTCTTCCTTCCTTCCTTCCTTCCTTCCTTCCTTCCTTCCTTCCTTCCTTCCTTCCTTCCTTCCTTCCTTCCTTCTTTCTTTTTTGGTGTTTGAGAAGGCCTACTATTGTGTCCTTCCTTCCTTCCTTCCTTCCTTCCTTCCTTCTTTCCTTCCTTCCTCTTTCTTAAATTTTTACCATAAAAAAGTCAAACATAAAAAGTGAGAGAAAAAGCTGTAAAGGAGTTCCACGCATCCATCTCGACTTCACTTACCAATTCATGTTCCATCAACATCTTCACCACTTTCCCCTCCTCCCCGAGATTTTTGAAGCAAATACCAGGCGATACATTTCATTGGTAAATATTTCAGTAAATATCTCTAAAAGACGAGACTCTGCTTTCAAACTCTGCATCATTGCCATTATCCTATCAGAATAAATTATTTCTTCACATCATAAAATATCTTTCCAGTGTTCACATTTTGATATTATCATCCCCCGCCCCCATCTCGTTTACATCTCGATCCAAATAAAGCCCATTCATTCTGACTGGCATGTAAACGTCTTAAGTCTCATTTGAGTTACAGATCACACTCCTCTGTCGCTTCCTTTTTTCCTTCAAGTTTGATCGTTGCTGTTGTCGTTGATTTTGTAACAGCCGGGTTGTAAATAACTAGATTGTCTTGGCGCATTTTCCACTGTCTAGGTGCTGCTAATTGTGTTCTTGCGATGTCCTGTAACACGTTCTTCTCTGTGTTGTATAAACTGGCAGAGAGATTCGGAGGAGACAGGGCTACTTAGAACAGAGGCTGGCACACTGCAGCCCATGGGCCACGTTCTTCCCCTGGCCTACTTCTGTCAATGGCGTGTTACTGGGACACAGCCACCGTCATTCATCTGCATGTTGTCTGTGGCACTGCCCTGCTGCACAGGCAGAGGGTCGAGTAGTTAGGACAGACCAGACCGTATGGCCCGCAAAGCCTAAAATATGTACATGCTGCCTGGTCCTTTACAGAAAAAGCCTGGACTGAAGTCTTGGTCAGATTCAGGACAGATATTTTGTAAGCTGCAAAGCCTAAAATATGTACATGCTGCCTGATCCTTTACAGAAAAAGCCTGGACTAAAGTCTTGGTCAGATTCAAGACAGATATTTTTGGGGGTGTGTGTTTGTCCATCAGGAGACATGTTACGTTTGGCTATATCTCTCTCTGTACTCTTTGCAGACATCAATAAACACTCCTGACCCGTTAATCCCCTGCAGCTGTAAAATGTTGACACTCCATCATTTCCAGTTTGTGCATTAACTGGAAGATTCCTGCAATGAGAAACTTGCCTGGGTTTCTCGTTTTTAAAACCGTTATTTCCACAAAGTCCAGTTCTCCTGGTACTGATTTTGAAATTCTAAATTTTGCTAAGATTCTATTGCTTTTTCAATGTCATCCCTGTTTGGAAAGCTAGGGAGAGAAAGCAGTTTCTCTCTTGCTTTATTTATCAAAGTGTGTTTCCTTTGGAATGCTCACAGGTGGCGGTGGAGACCAGGGCCGTCATAGCCTGGATGGAAAAAATCCCGTTTGTGCTGGGCGGCAACCTGCAGGGGGGTGAGCTGGTGGTGGCGTACCCCTACGACATGGTGAGGTCCCTGTGGAAGACGCAGGAGCGCACGCCCACCCCGGACGACCACGTGTTCCGCTGGCTGGCCTACTCCTACGCCTCCACGCACCGCCTGATGACAGATGCCAGGAGGAGGGTGTGCCACACGGAAGACTTCCAAAAGGAAGACGGGACCGTCAACGGGGCTTCCTGGCACACCGTGGCTGGAAGTAAGTCTCTGATCATCCTGTCGTCATCATGGGGCCAAACGGTAATGGACTTCTGGGACCGGGAGGGACCCCGCAGGTCATCCCCTCCCAGCCCTCCTGTTAACATTATTATCAGTGTGATAGCCACCGTGGTTAACCGTCCACAGGGCGCCAGCACTCTGCGTAGACTTCCCTCAGTCCTTGCCTGTCCTTGAGGGGGGCGTGGCTTATCCCTGTTTTTATAAACGAGATGACTGGGGCTTGGGGACCGGAAGGGCTCTGCCTGAGCAAGAAAGGGGCAGAGCTGGGTCTGTTTGACTTCGCGGCCGCTCTTAGCCACTGAGCAGTTCAAATTTCATAGGAGCAGCGATGGGTAAACATGGACTTCGGGGAAATGTTGGACCAAAAATCAGACCCAGCAGGTGGGCAGAGAGCATGCCGATGCTTCGTCAGGAGCCCGGCTTTTGTCCCACGGCTGTTCCCATCGTGGGAGACATTCGGTCATTGATCCCACCTTGAGGTGAGGTGACTCTGAGATGCAGGTGTGTCCTGAGGCCCGACGCATGGCGAAGACTGTTTCACAGACCTCCCTTCCACTGGAGGTCGGCGCTTGTCCCCTAGCCATACGTGGCATCCGGTCAAAGCCCAGCTGCGTGGGATGTGGGGACACGTGGTGCTGCCCCCGGCACCCACGTAAAGAACCCTGTGGTCCAAGTTTCAGGATGGGCACCTGTCTCCTGAGTCAGGGCTGCTCCTGGCCCAGGGCTCCCAGGTAAAGAGGGATAAGGATGTCACATCCTCTAAGGTCCCTCTGTGTGGGCGGGGCAAGACTCCATGTGTATTGTTCGTTGCTTATTTTCTTCACTTCGTGAGGGTTGGTCAAGCCTCTGATGAACTTGGAAAATATCCTACATCAGATAGGCCTGGGTTGAAATTCTGGGCCATCAGTCGGATGCTGTGTGACCCTGGGCAAGTCGCTCGACTTCTTCGAACCCCTGTATTTCCCATTTGTAAAGCCATGATGATAACTAGGACGACGATGACAGTGTGTGGATGGTCCCTCTAGGACTGTTGGGAGGATTACGTGGGTGACAGATGGGGGTTTGTCCTCTGTCCGCCTTATCGGAAACACCGAGTTAGGATAAGTGTCCATCTCCTGCTTTCTCTCCTCTCTCAGCAGCGTGATGCCCATGAGACCATGAGACCTCTTCCACGAGCATCTCTCTATCTGTGTTCTCTAGTTCCCTGTCCTAGTTCACTTTAATATTGTTTAACTTTGCTAGAGATGCAGCCTTCACATACTTTTCAGGTACGTTTCCACCCTTGGAAAAATAAAAATAAAAAAAGTAGTAGACGTATTTGTTTTTATGGCCATTTTAAAACAAGTGCTGAAAGCTCGCCATTTTTTTTCTGGGTTATACATCTAGCAGAGGAATTCGATTTGTTTCCATCATGGTTTTGCTCTGCACGAAATGAAGAAATAAATGTAAATCCCTCCCTATCAAGAAAATTTCCTAATGGCCAAGAAGTATTCTTGCTTTTCAATTCTAGCCCTAAAATCCTACAGTAATCTTTACGTGAAATATCTGTTTATTTTTTATGGCTGCCGTGACTAATTCGGGTATGGACACAGACGGATTCATTAGCATCTGGTCAGTAGCAACGTTTTGAAGAGTTGGCTGCCACATGATCACATTGGCAGTTTGATTTTTTTTCTATCAATTATATTTTCCATTGTCTCGGGGACTTTTGCGGCAGAGCTATGTGGTGGCTCCAGGCTCTTTAATCATTCTTCCTCCTGGCGGCGTGATGAAGTCTGCAGACTCGTTTCTTCGTAGATGAACGAAACACGATGTCTAATTTCCTTCCCTCCCCCACCCGCTCCGCTCCATCTCCTTGCCCACTGTTAGCACGGCCCTGATGAGTGTTAGTTAACAGAGAGGGGGGCAGTTGAGAGCAGGGTTCGAGACATTTCCAAACGTGCGTCGTTTGTACTGTGTGCCTCTTAACTCCAAAGTGATGTCAGGCCCCCTTTATTCCTGCATCCTCCCCCACGACGAAGGCAGGTGTCGTGGTGGCATCGGGCGCACAGAGCTCCGCGTTCCACCGTGACGCGCGTGACCAGAGCAGGATTCCTGGCGAGAAGCGAGCACAAATGGGGGTCCCGCTGTCCCCAGCCAGGACGGAAGGCGCTGGAAGGTCTGCCTGGGCCATGCCGCTGCGCCTCGCCCACGCGGCTTGCTTTCGAAGTCACTCTTTGCCGGCCGTCCTCTTCTATAAGACATTTGCCGAAGCTCCGGAATCGGCCGCAAAGAGAGCGTGGCCCCAGCTTCTCCACCGTTCTCCTGGTTTCTTGTCATTTTGCCAGTTCTTCTTGTGCTTCCAGTGCTTCCAAGACACAAAGTGCGAAGGACAGGCCCTCTCCAGAGGTTTTATATAGCACATTTATTTATTTCTGTACGACCGAGGCCTAATAGGTTGGGACTAGAAAGTGTCGCGTGCACAGAGGAGCCCGGCCCTCCGGGGACGTCCCGCCTGTGCTGACCAGTGACTCGCTGCCCGTCGGCCTCCCCGTGCCCTCTGACAGTCTCTGCTTCGGTTCGACTTGAGCGAGCTGCCCTGGCGTTTCGACCAGTCTTCTTCGCCCAGACCAGGCCCCTGCGAAGGATCCGCCATGAACTTGAGACTCTCCCACCCTCTTCTTCCACTGCTCTTACTTCCTTGTTTATCCCATGTCATGGCTGATGGCATGTGGTTCGAATTTGGAACCTGGTGGAGAGAGCGACAGTGTTTTCGGTACCATGTTGCCTGTGACATTAGCGTTTGGGCAGCAGGTGGACACAGGACTGCTCCTGACATCCAGAGCCGTGATTTTTCCATCAGACATTTACACCGAGTGACGTGTCACTTAGCCTTATGGTGAGCTGACGGAGAAGGAAGGGAAGGCAGGACGGGTGAGGACCACGGCTGCTCAGATGGCAGGGGACTTGCTCTTTCTCCCAATCAGCCGAGAGGACCCCGGCCTGCTCATGTCCACTGTCTGCAGCCCTGACGCTCAGAATCTGGGGGCGGAGGGCGGGGGCTCATTGGTGTCACCTTCTGCTGGGCGAGTGCTTCCTGGTGATCACACAGGACATCGCTGCAGTGTCTTCTCGCTGATCACTCTATGCTACCAAAACAAAAATGTTGGCAAAAGAAGCCCCTAGAACTTCGTGCCACCTAACATTCATTTATTTATTTCTCCAATATTAGATACTCTACTGGGCTGAAAGGTGCCACCCCTCCCAAAATATATATATAAGGTCGCATCACAGGTTCTGGGGATTAGGAAATATATATATTTCGCACTGTGGCGGCCGGCCACAAGCCCAGGAACGCCAGGGGCCACCGGAAGCTGGAGCTGGCAGGAAGAGCCCATCCCTAGAGTCTTTGGAGGGAGCACGGCTCTGCTAACAGCGAGATCTCAGACTTCCGGCCGCTAGCACTATGGGAGGCTAAATTTCTATGAAGTCTCCTAGTTTGGGGTCATTTGTAACAGGAGCCCTACGAGCCTGACATAGGGACCGACTCCATGCCAGGCTGGGCCCTGCACGTCGGTCGAAGCGGTGTCAGGTGCGCCAGGCTTGCCTGCTTCCGGGCCGAGTGGGGAGCGTGTTTGCCCTGCGGTCCCCGAGCAGTGATGCTGCGTTTGTAGATTAGAGTGAGGCCTCGTC
>NW_006436291.1:5974964-6016973 GCF_000325575.1 Pteropus alecto
TGCGTTGTTAGATTGAAGGGGGGCCTCGGCCCCCGCCCCTGGGTTCAAACCCCGACTCTCCCTCTTTCCAGACACAGGATTCTGGACGCGTTTCTGAACCGTTCTCTGCCTCGATTTCCTTATTCGTGAAATTGCGCTGTGCCGTCTGCCTCTCTGCTGGGTTCGCACAGGAGGTTTAGCGAGCTAATGCATGCAGAGTGCGGGGGCCTGGTGTCCGTTAGGCTCTCCGGCAGGGGTGGTCTGGATAGCTGGGTTTACGGGTTCGAGTAGAAAACTTATAGCGCTATAGCCGAGAACAGCATAACTGTACAGATAAAGTTAATCAAACACTACAAATCCATGCTGTAATTAACTACACTCTTATTCTAAAAGTCTAATAGGAGGATTTTACCTAAAAAGCGCTTCTTTCAGTCCCTCCTTTTGTCGGAGATGCCCTTGTATGTGCCCGTCTTCCCCCTACACCCTCCAAACTGCATCCTCGCCCTCTCTCAACTCCCCCACCCCCTTCCTCAACGCTCGCCCTACTTTTTTATCTATAGCAGACACTTGACGCCTCCTTCCAATGAGATCTCTGAATCCCGCTCTTGAACGTTCTCGAATGTCTCCCAGTGCCGCGTCGAGCCTCGGTCAGTTACATGTTTTCCGGTTGGCTTGGCAGGTCTCAACGATTTCAGCTACCTTCACACAAACTGCTTCGAGCTGTCCATCTACGTGGGCTGTGACAAATACCCTCACGAGAGCGAGCTGCCCGAGGAATGGGAGAATAATCGGGAGTCTTTAATCGTGTTCATGGAACAGGTAGGCACGGACACGCAGCTGCGTTAGGGCCTAGCTAAGGAGCACAGTCCTGTAGGTGGCTGGAAGCGAGGAATCGAATTAGTGCTCAGGCTGTGGGCTTCGTCCTGGGCCGCCGTTGACCCGGGCCGGCCGCCACAGTGCGGGAAGGAACCACTGTCGGTTTGCACTTGACTGGACCCAAGAAAGTGAACTCTAAGTCAATGTCGATTGCTCTCACTGGTTCATGGTGCATGAGACTAGTTCGGGAGGTTTTCAGATGCTGCCCTGTGGGGAGGTGGGTGACATGTGTCTGAGTCAACGTGCCCAGGCCCCTTGTATTAGCCTGCTCATGCTGCAAATATACAGGCTGAGGGACCTACACAACAGAAATCACAGTTCTGGAAGCTGAAAGTCCAAGATCAAGGTGTCGGCAGGTTGGTTTCACTCCTTGGCTCGCGGCCGGCCACCTTCTCACTCGGTCTTCCTCCTGTGGGCGTGCACGGCCTGTGTCTCTGTATGCCCCAGTTTCCTCTCCTTCTAAGTACACCGGCCAGATTGGATCCAGGCCCACTCTAATGACCTCGTTTTAACTTCATCACCTCTCCAAATGTAGTCACGTTCCAAGGTGCTGGGTTTAGGACTTCAACATATGAATAGGTGACGAGTCACTGCTGCAGGAGGCAGGGTGTCACCTGGAGCAGTTCCAACGAGGGCCCGCTGAGGTTCTGCTCACAGCCAGGGAGGAAGGAAGCCCTGCTACATACGCTGGGAAGGTCGTGGCTTCCCTTCCCCTGCGCTCAAGGTCATGCCCATCTTGTAGCACCGAATAAACCAGTTCAAGCGTAGTGCTAACACGAACCAAATAGCACACATGCCCCACTCAGTAAGGAGCAGACTAGCTGGAAACCAGAGGCGGGGCCAGTTGGCGAGCTCACCCTGCGTCTCGTCATGTTCGCCCGGCAGGTCCATCGTGGCATCAAAGGCATCGTGAAGGATTTACATGGAAAAGGAATTCCCGGTGCCGTGATCGCCGTAGAAGGTGTCAGCCACGACATCCGAACAGGTACCTGTGCATAGACAACGTGCATTTTCCCGAAGCGTTTGAATGGATGAGTGGACGCTACATGGTGTTTCCACGAGTGGCTGAGCTGGGGTTTGAGCCAGCTCAAATCTCAATGCAGTGCCCCTCCCTTTTCCCCATGCCGTTCCTCCTAAAGGCCAGAAGGGGCCCTTCCACCCAAAACTGCTCTCACGCTGAGCTAACAGACCTTGTCCTCCAGCAAACGGCTCCAGTCTGACTTGCGTGGAAACAGAGACCGTGAGGTACTAGGGCAGGGCGAGGCTGGGATTCAGACCCGGCCATGTGCTCTCCGATGCCAGGCTGCCTGCCCACATGCCTGGTCCAGAAGCCAATTATTATTTTTAAATGGGTGAAATGTTATCTCAAATGCCGGTACGTGGTGGACTGCCATGTGACACTCCGAGTCACGTTCTTTCCTCCCATTGGCCTATTTCTTTGACGATATTTTCGCACTGTGTAGCATGGAATTTGGGACATGTCAGCCCCTCACAGACACTCATTGATTCGTCGTTCATTCATTCATTCCTTGATTAATTCAAAACATGCAAACTGCGAATCGATAACGGGCCCGAGACATGTGAGGTGCCGAAGGTCATTACTAATGAAAGAGGCTGTTTGATCTGCTCTGCGTAGGACAGTGTTTTAAACATTGATGATGAGCCCCTTCAGAAGAGTGATTCATAAAGGAGCCTGGAACATTCTTTGGACTTATTAGTGCCTTGTACACATGGTGAGAAAACAGGGTTTTAAAAGGGCCTGGAAATAAAAAGCTTCCAGGGCCCCACAAGCTGGCAGAGAGTCCTTTGCTTAATGAGCTCTGAATTTCAAGCCCCTGTGATCAGGAGACTATTTCAACGAGCTAATGGGAAACGCGTCTCTCTTTGCCTTAGTCTCCCTATAAATAATTTCCCAGCGCGTTTTCATGGCAGATGAATTCCGTACTTCACACATGGCCCCTTATTTGTTTCAGCGTCTCTCGGTGCTAACGTCAGCTCTGAATCTGCCTTGATTCCTGTCTGAGGCGTGTGCGATCTGACAAGTTTTATTTCAGGAGAGATTGTGCGTAAGATAAGCAGGTAGTAAACGGAATTCTAGAGGGAGAGAAGCTGGTGAGAATGCTTTCTACGTGCACGTAAATATGTTGGCCGAGCACCTGGCTCGGAATGCCACGTGAATGTCCTGCGTTTGGTGGACACTAACCTGATCTGCTAACAAATGGACATCCACAGGGGCCCGAGTTGTCCCTTCTGTCCACTGGTGCTGAGCGACGCCAGCTGTGTGTCCTTCCTCTCTGCAGCTCCACGGAACGCTCACCCCCACACAGACCTGATCGCTTAGTGGGACAGCACCCCAGCAGCAGTTAAGACTTAACATGTCCAAATTCTTGGGTTAATAAGACATTCTGATTCCCGTTCGCTTATCTGTCCTCATCCCACTCAGCCTCACCCGCGTTCACTGGGGACACGCCATATGAAGCACCGTTAACTGCTGGAGAGTTAGAGAGAGGCACCCACACCCTGACACAGGGCCAGGGTGGGAAGAGGGGCTCACGGTCTGGGAGGACAGCAGGACACGCGAAGGGCCGGCTCCCTCACGTCTGCCCGGGAGCCTTCGGGGCCCAGAGGGGTGTCTCGAGGGGGAACTGCATTGAGGTGCAGGCCGTCTGATCGCGAGATGAAGACTGCTTAACAGGACTCCTGCCGTCTGAAAAGCCATGGAATGGCGTTGTATGTAGTAGAAAACCTTGCATTTTCACCCAGTGCAGTGCTGAGGCGCCCCGGGGGCCCCTGCCTGTGGGGTGCGCCTGGGCTCTGTGCTGAATCCTGTGCAGTCAGGGGCCGATGGACGCGTGGCAGACGGTTGCCAACGCCTTCCGTTTCCCTTCTTGTGCCCACGGCGTGGCGTGAGGTGTCTCGGATGAATAACGACTGTAATGTGAATTTAAACATGACGTTTCCAAGTGTTACCGTGTCTCCATGGGGGATACGCACGTACGCACGCGTGCGCGCACGCATACACATGCACACATACACGCATACACGGTTTTCTTCCATCCCTGATGTTTGTTGAGATGAAGACACCTTTCTCAGGTCTACGTAGCACTTTCTCAAATCCCGCCTTTGCTTTACGTAGCACCAAAGCTGTAGACCAGGCAGGACATGCAGATCGTTATAAGAACCGACCCTGGCACGGGGGGACCTGCCAGGTACTAGCGGTGTGACCTGGTGCAGGACTTTACGCCGCCCTGGATGTCAGATTACTTATGTGGGACAGGGGACAATCGTAGGACCCACATCAGAGTTTTTCCTGGAGAGTCAGTGAGTCGGTGCTGGCCTGCCGTGTGCTCTGTCCTGTGTGGGGGTCGCTGTGTCAGAGAACCGACCCTGGCACGGGGGGACCTGCCAGGTACTAGCGGTGTGACCTGGTGCAGGACTTTACGCCGCCCTGGATGTCAGATTACTTATGTGGGACAGGGGACAATCGTAGGACCCACATCAGAGTTTTTCCTGGAGAGTCAGTGAGTCGGTGCTGGCCTGCCGTGTGCTCTGTCCTGTGTGGGGGTCGCTGTGTCTCCTTTTCTGTCTTGCAGGCTCTTGAATGTCAGGGCTCTGTTCTCGGCAGGTTGTAGGCTCCTGGCAAGGTGTGGCCTTGGCCTAGACCCCGCTTTAAGTAAGAAGGATCTAGCCTAGAGCTAAGGATGGACACGAAGCCCATTAGGCGCTTGTTGGGTGACTGACCGGTGGCGCAGCCAGGTACAGGGGGTTCAGCCTTGCAGCACCCATGGGTGACTGCTTCTGCAGCTCCAGGTTTCCCTTGGTCCCCTAGGCCATGGAATAAGGGCCGTGGAATGAGGTGCAGACACAGGGCCTCCTCCCAGGTCATTGCCCCTTGTCCCGTGTCATCCTTCCCTTCTCTTTTCAGAAGTGAGGACCCCCTACCCCTCAATTACTGTCCTATATTTATAGCCATGCTAAGGGAAGCCAGGAAGCCATGCTCTGATAGCTTTTCAAGATGGCATTTTGTGGTGAGGGCACACCGTTTGAAAATTCAAATTCCTACCGAATGGGACGTATTGTCACAGAGGAAGGAGTGTCGATTATTTCTCCATCTCTGCTCATGTGTATTAACACTGTGGGAAGTCTACACCCCAAACCTCTGTCTGTTAAAACCATTGAGGGGGCTTCCGCAGAAGAAAGCATCTTGGCATCCAAAATGCACGAAGAATTTGCATCTGCAGGGGCTCAGATTCCACACGGCCTGCCCTGAGTCTCTTTCTGGCTGGGAGGCTGGTGGTCTCGGAATAACAGGGCTGGTAGTGTCTGCATTGGACAAAAACTGCTCTGAACGGCTGTCCTTTCTTTTCACAGCCAGCGATGGGGATTACTGGCGCCTCCTGAACCCTGGGGAGTATGTGGTCACAGCCAAGGCGGAAGGTTTCACCTCGTCCACCAAGACCTGCATGGTCGGCTACGACATGGGGGCCACGCAGTGCGACTTCACACTCGGCAAAACCAACCTGGCCAGGATCAGAGAGATCATGGAGAGGTTCGGGAAGCAGCCCGTCAGCCTGCCAGCCAGGCGGCCGAAGCTGCGGGGGCGGAAGAGGAGACAGCGTGGGTGACCGCCCGACACTGGAGACCCATCCCAGACCCCTGCAAGTTAAACCACTCCCATCATAGCTCCATAGAGGACTCACTCCTTGTTGTTTGCTCTGTAATTCAGGAGGCCTGGGAGGATGTGGGGGCCGCGAGGCGGGTCCCGAGGGGAGGGCTGCAGGCTTAGGGTATTTTCTTTTGTTCCCACGGAGCCAAGTAACTTGGGCAGAGCGGCAGAGAAAGGCTGGTGGGGAGGAGGGAACTCAGCAAGTCAGTAGAATCGGAGGTGGGCCTTGCCTGCTCAGGGCCTGCAGGCTACACGCGGTGCTTCCCCTGCTCGCCTGACAGCAAGAGTTCCCCGTGGGTTTGCCACGTGCACGGCTGGACTGCAGCATTCCCGGGGCCCTGCTGTTCCAAATGTCACGATTCAAGATGCTCCCGGGCGTTCGAAGAGGATCCACCCTCTCTGGCCCCAGACATCTCAAGCTGCTTCAGATAAATTCTGTGACAATAGAGATGTCACCAAGTGAGCGTCAGTCAGCCTCTTGAGTCAGTTTCGTTTCCCTTTCAACAAAGGCTCCGTGCTCATGAAAGGGGAGAAAGTCTGGAATAATTTAAGCGCTCCCTGGGCAGCTAGGCCTGCACGGGGGCTGGTTGCATGTATACCGGGTTTACCGCAAACCTCCCTCCGCCAGATTTCCTGCGGTCTAAGCCGGGGACAGCGGGAGGCGCCAGCCTTCCCAAGGAACCCCACCATTCAGCCCGGCTCCTCTGTGAGCCGCAAGGACTTGAAGAGAGCCTGAAGGAGGCTGACCCGCAGCCCTCGCTCTGCTCCAGACGCCCTCCCTGCACGGACGCGAGACTCCTCAACCAGCCTGACATCGCCGAGCGAGTCGTTTTTGACGTGTGGAATGCCAGACCTTCCGGATTACACTGCGTTTGCTGAAAAGCTCTTAGAATCATCTGCGGAACGTCCGTCTGTTCAGGAGGGGTTATTGAATTATCGTACCAGAAAACAAATTTCTCTCACCTTTTATTAATGTTGCTGCCTCACTGACCTGGGAAGAATAAGGAAAATAAAGAAAGCAAACGGTGAGATGCCTCTAGCGTGTGGTTTTCCTGAGCAGATTCGCCGCTACACCCAGCGTGACCGGGCAGAAAGCGATAGGAACAGGTTCCTCGCAGCCTGTTTCTGCAGCTGAGCTGATTCTGCGGGGCCGTGGAGGCTCTTCCCCCCGCCTGTCTGACCCCGGCCCCGTAAACACAGTCCCAGGTTCACAGCCGAGGCACAAGGAGACCAAGGAATATTAGAGAAAAGTCAGGTCTTTCAGGGCCTTCTGGGGGTGTACAGAGGAGAATGACAGGCCTTTAGGGCCGAGAGGCACCTGCCCATCAACACGTCCCAGGACGGCCCCCGGGTGTCCTCTCGCGGGCCAGCTCTGATTTACCGGTAGTGGGTGCCTGGAGCTCTGTGTTCAGAAGGATTCTGAGCAGAGTCCTGGCCCCGTGGGAAAGGATGCTGCGACGTATCGGCTGTGTGCGCTCTGGGGATGGGAAGGGGCGACAGCAGGGGTGCCTCGAGTTTCCATCCTGGAGCTTGTCCAGTCCCTCTGGACTTAGCGATAGGAACACTGAGGCCCGGGGAGGGACACGACCTGTCCCTCGTGGCCGGGGCAGGACTCAGGGCAGCTCACATTCCACAGCCTTCTGGAAACCAGAACCCGTGCTTGGCCCTGCAGCGGCCCTGGGTCCGTGCCGCTGGGCCTGGCTTCCTTAGGGGCAGATCACGCGCCCCGGCTGTGACGGAAGCTTCAGGAGCCACGGGAGCGGTGCAGAAATCAGAGGGCAGCAGATGGGGACCCCTGTTTGATGAACGCATGCAGGGAAAGTGTTAGCGTAGAGCTGGTGAAACTCGTTCGAAACCCCGAAGGAGCTCCCGGGCCCGATTCTGGTGCTGCTTTGCCGTCAACTCCCCGTCCGCCCGAAACGACCTAGCAGCTGGGTTCTGTCCTGTCTCGTGGCCTCGTTTTGATGTCCGCTTGGTGACGCTCATCAGAAGCGCAGCTCCGTGTCCTCTGCAGCCCGGCCAGCTGTGGTCAGCATCCCACTGGTCTTTCTTGTTATCTAATCTATCATGAGAGCAACCCTGACCGTTGAAAGAAGACAGCATCTTCACTCACACCCACGACGCCTCAGATAATGGACTCTGTCCGCGCCTCGTCCATTTGTCAGCTTCCCAGGGCCTCCTCCGAGCCTCTCTCCGGAGCGCGGCTGCCAGTGAAAAAGAGCGGAAATGTCCGTTGGTCCCCGCAAGCCACAGCTGCTCCACCTCGCTCCCCTCCAGGCCGTTCGGAGCAACACGCGTAAGTGTCCTTGGAGCCAGGAGATCTGGGTGGTGGTCCCCACCCTGCCACTTACTCCCTGCACAGCCCTGGGTACACTGAGTGACCTCTGTGAACCCCAGTCTTCTCATTCGTAGGACAGGCATAGAAGCGGGGCCCACCTCGCACGTCCGTCGTCAGGCTGCAGGTCCTGGGGATTCAGGCAGGTGCCTGGCATGACGCGGGGACCAAGAAGCAGAGAAACAGCTGTTGTTCCCGGCACCGTGCGATATTGCTCGTAACCCTCCCGGCTGCACTGGGTAAATATGATTCCCGTTTTCCAGATGGAGGAACTGAGGCTTGGGACCTGCGTAGATACATGCTGCCCGATCATCTACTTTGACTTGTTAAAGGGGAACCACTCTGACCTACTCCTTGATTTTTCTCTCAAAACCTGAGTTAGCCGGGCGGTGGGGGAAAAAAAGCCTGAGCCGAGGAAAGAATGACAAATCTGCAGAGCTGCAGAAGCAGATTCCCGCCCATGGCGAAGATGTAGCACAATGTCCGCTTCTAATTTGCCATGAATTTTCACGGAAAGTCATGGCTTCCTGTCTGACTCTGCCTCACTCCTCGTTCTCCCCAGGCGTGTGCTCTCGCTGGGCCCAGGGACACAGAAAAAGGCCCCCGGCCTTTGGGCGTCATCCTCATCTGCCTCCGGGAGGTCCAGAGACCCCAGGACGTCAGCATCCGGTTCTGTGCCTTCTGCCAATTCACATACGACACACGGCACAAAGCCGGGGGGTCACTGGGGCAAGAAGAAGGGGGAGACCTTTGAACCTCATGGAGAAAATTTTCATGGCACCCCCAGGCCTGTGGAGGAAGGGAAGAGCCCACCGGTGACTGTACCTCCTCGGGGACGGGGGCGATGGGATGCAGAGGGAAGAGATGGAACTTCGTGGGTCGGTGGCTTGAGTTTGATCCCAGGACTGCCTCTCACCACCTAAGTGATGTTGAACAAGTCGCCACATCTCTGAGATTTATCTCCCCGTCTCTAAAATGGGCACGGTAAACCCTGCCCTTCGGGCTATTGTGGAGATTCGACGGTAACATATTTTAAATGCTTGGAACCTTCGGCATCAAAAAGATCTGAAAATAAAAATGGGTTGTTTTTAGAGAAAAGTATAGCTACTTTAGAAAACAGCCTGGCAGTTTCTCCAAATAGTAAACACGGTTACCATGGGACCCAGCAATTCCATCCCAGGTATCTACCTACCCAAGAGAAGTGAACATACACCTCGTTGACACAGAACTTGAACATGCACAGCAACATTATTCATAGTGGCCAGGAAGTTGAAGCTACCCAAATGTCCATCACCGGAGGAGCGGATAAATGAAGTTTGGTACATCCATGCAATGGAATATTATTCCACGATGACAGGAAATAAAGCACTGATACAAGTGACAACATGGATGAACTTAGAAAACATTATGCTAAGTGAAAAAAGTCCCAAAAGACCACAGATTGTGTGATTATACGAACCGTCCAGAATAGGCAAATCCATAGAGAGAGAAAATAGATTAGTGGTTGCCTGGGACTTGGGGGGATAGGGAGTTTGGGGGTGGAGGTGACAGCTAAGAGGTATGCAATTTTGTTTGGAGGGTAAAGTCGATTAAAAAAAACACGGCCATGCCTGATTAAATAGGCATCATTTTCAAATGTGACATTCCAGACAAGACTGGTTACATAACCAATTTTTCCATACGAAGTAGGGAGACTCAGTTAGAATTTTCGAATTCAGCTACTAAAACCAAGGGAAATAAAATTTACTTTTCAAGTTTTTCCTTCATGAGCTCCATCATGTCCTGGGATTAACTGACACTTGCGGACAAGTATGCAGGTCTGCAAGGCTACGACTAATTTAATAATAACACTGTTATTAACATGCAACGTATTCATTGTTGTCTTCCACGTATCCTCAAATAAGCATTAAAAAAATTATCAACACAGAAAACACAATTTCCAACACAGAAAACACTGATATTTACAACCCCAAACATCAAAAATTCTTTGAGGTCCTTCATAAGTTTATGAGAATAAAGGTGTCTGGAGACCAAAAAAATCTAAGAAATGTTGCTTTAGCATGAAATACTGTTATGCTAGAAAAAAAAAGAACGTAACAGTTATATCTCTCTATCACTGTTGCTTCTGGTATAGTCCCTACCACTTATAACATCAATTACAATTTTTAACCAAAGTAAATAACTTCTCCTTTATAGAGCGAACAGTGGCATGCTTAATTGAGAACTGCTACCACACAGCAGCATTTTGGCAAATTAGCAGGGCTCATGAATTCATATAACTTTCTATAGCCACATACCTCCCTTAAAGAAACTGTAAAAGTAGCAAAAATATACATGTTCATTAACATGGTCCAAAGCATATAAAAATGAGAAGCAAATGTCTACAAATTCAAAATTATGCTTAGTAATTGACATTTCAGTATTTATCTTGATTAGAAATGATCTATGCACCCAATGATTACTTATTAAATAATGCAATGTGTATCAGTCCAAGGTTTAAATTACTTAAAGATCTTGGAAATTATCTTCGAGCTGACACATTACAAAACATAATTACTGTTGAAATATAGAGTTTCTTGGAATAATGATTCAACTTAGTTGAACACAAATTCACATTTTTCACAGCCTTAAAAATTAACTAAGAATAACATTAGCTTATTTGATCAGCAAAGTGAATAAGTTTAGGAAAAAACATACCTAGTAGAATAAAATGTAGCTCCCATTACATATAGCACTAATAAATTAGAGAAAACAGATGTTTCTATTCAATCAAAGTTATTAAACTAAAAAGAAGTTATTAAGCTAGTCTCATTTGCCAAAGATTTACCTTAATTATATAGATTTCTAAAATGCTTCTAAGTTAGATTTGGCTAACACATTTAAAGTATTAGAAGTTTAATGTCTTTATTTTCTGATAATTTTAGGAAATAATTTCTTTAAGTGTTTAATGATTTCCATACACCAACCAGAACCTGTTTCTTTAATTTAAGAGACTTTGTAATTTAATTGATTAACGCCCTCTGGAGATAGGAAAACAAGCACACAATGAAAGGCAGAGGTCTTTCTGAATGACGGACACGTGGACGTAGGTATCCATAGAAAGTTCATAGCTTCGACCCCACCATTTTTGGTTGCCGTTCACGAAAACACACGTCCAAATATCAACTGTCTGTTTCTTTTCCTGGTAGGCGCAACATTCTTACTTGATTTGAGCTCCAAATAGATGGACAAACAAAAGACATCTTACAGATGAGCTCTTATTCTCAACAGCCAGCATGGCCTCCTGGCCACAGCGCAACCCTCTAGCTTCGGGGTTCACTATGCAGAGCCCAAGCGGCTGGGAACAGCCCCCCCCACACACACACCAAGAAGTGATGCACGTGAGCGTGTAAATACTCTGACTCCCTGGATCCCTCATCAAGACATTTCTGAGTTGACCCTACACTGTTCCCAGAACTTGGGACTGGTCCAAGTTGCCCTTTGTGGGACTTGGCTAATATCACGTCTTCGCTTAGGTTCCTCCCTTCCTGATCACCGACCCCACGCCAGGTTTTCCCGGACTTGCTTCCCAATCAATCCCTTCACACAAACCCTCATCGCGGAAGCCTCATCCCAGAAGGGATATTAGGGTCTACTCTATTATAGATCCTAATATATTAGGGTAGACCCTCATACCCTCTTCTTGTTTAATAACCGAACCCAGGGAATATTCAGGGGTTATCGTCAAGGGTTAACAATATGGACAAGGAAAGGCTCCGTCTCTGAACTGTCCTGCGGGTAAGGGCGGTGCCATGTTTATAAGTTCCGGATAATGAAATGTGAGACTTCTAGAAAGTGGTCATCAAAGGAGGGTGTTCTTTTGTTCTTTTTCCTTTCTCCTTCTGTCAACTTGGAACAGAGACACAGAGGCTGGTGCTCCAGCATCCATCTTTGATGCCGACCTCGAAGATGGAAACCGAGCATCGAGAAAGGCACAGCCTGGGTTCTGGAGACACCAAAGTGCCACCCCATCAGTCCCAGCTCTTTTCCTCTGGATGTTTCGACCTTGGTTATTCGGGGGGCGGGGGGAAGTGGGGAGGAGGTTTGGTTATCTGCAGCAGATCTTCATCCTGAGTAACACAAGGCTCCACTTCAGGTCACTGCGATACAAAAGTTAGCATCTCCAACCCGTCAGCTACACAGAACTCAAGAACATTTTTGCATATATTTTTCTAGTTGAGTCTGCCTCAGAACTTTAGAAACCAAAAGCCAGAATCCCAAACTGTGACTAACAAAGATAACCGTGTTGCTGGGGTTATTTTCGCCTCCAGTTTTCAGATGTCCCATTGTGCACTGAGGTCCACCACAAGCACCCTCGCTGAGTCACCTACTGTTTCTAACGTTTCTCAAGCTGTCACTGGGCACCTGCTCCTAACTCAGCGGCCACCGTTAAGGATTATAAAGTGAGAATAGAGATGCTCAGGACGTAGATCTCGTTGGAGCGGACCCTTCGGCACGGCGAATCCATATCCATGACCCTGGTAATTCTGGATTTGCAGAGAATATAAGCACGATATTGCAAAATATTGCTTCATACCTTCTAGCTGCTTAATAAATAAAGAACTTCTCAAGATACTTCTTTTGGTTAACAGAAAGGTGATTCACTCCTAAGGGCGTTTGCTTACTTGTCCAGTTACTTCATTAGGGATTAAATTATGTGCATTCTTTTATAACCTTAGTAAAAAAGTGTGTCCTGTTGAGAAAGAAGTAGGTTTAGAGTCAGGAAGTAGAGGAGAGTGAAAAATCGAATATATAAATGGATGACAGCTAGACTATGTGTAAAAACAGGGTTCTGACCTGCAGTCTGCAGCAACCAGCCCAGGAGAACAGCCTGCAATCTGTCAGTCAGACGTGGAGGAAGTCAGACTGCTCTTTCTTATAATGATTCAGGAAGCCAAACAATCACCCCTGTAACAATCAACCAAAATGGACAGGAGCTGATCAGTAAGTGACACCTTCTGTACGTTCTATCTCTGCTTCCAACTTAAGGCCAACCGGAGAAAGTTCCGGATGCTCCCCTAACCAACCACATAAACGTTCCGCTTCTAGCTGTCCTGGCCCCAGCTTCCCCAGGCCAACCGCCTCTAATGGGGGTCTCCCGAAGCCTCCCTCGAAAGCTTTCCGCTCCTCTGCCTGCCTTTGAGTCTCTGCCAAAATGCAAGCGAGCGTGCTGACTCCTTGCCAGAGCAAGCTCTGACTGCATAGCCCTGCTGCTTCTCATTCGAGTGGTTTTCGTTTATTCCGCAGGAGAGATCTCAGGTGTTGGAAGGAAAAAGAAGTGGACTCGACTTCAGACTGTGTGATTCGCAGCCTGTGTACCTCCTAGCAATCCCCTGGGCTAGTCGGGAAGTTATTATTGGCCCCACCCCATTATGCAAATGAAGAAGTGAAGTCGGAGCAGGTAATGGTTAACTGGGTGGGATGTCTCACTAGTCAGGTGTGTGCAAGGCTCTTACCCACCCTGAGCCATTTTAGGACAAAGAGGCAAACCAAACATGTTTGCTCAGCTTGGGGGAGTGTGTATTCAGGACTTACAGCTTCGGATAATAGATAACGGCATGTGGACTCGCTGATTTGCGTCAGAGCTTCCCTCCACAGTGCTGCTGACTAAGGCCTTCCTCTACGTGCTGCCCTAGGCCTGGTTCTTAAGGCCACGTTCAAGTTCATGCCCTGGGTCTCTTGTGCTGACACTCAGTGTCATCAGCCCAAAAGGGATCATTCAGGACCAAGATAAGTATTGGTGCTTTTGAGGGTTGTAAGGCCAGAGGTGCAGAAATGGCTGGGGCCCTTCATGTCCATCCCCTTCTCCCCATCCCTGGAGACTCCAAGAGGCTCCACGCAAAGGGGAATGATAGTGAATCAGGGGTTAAGGCCGCTTTAGAAAGAGCCCAGCCAATGAAGCCTCCTCTGGTCACAAACCAAGCCCTTCCCACCCCTGATGGCAGTGCTGGACTCAGTAGTTCTACAAGGGCTCACTGCTCTGTGCCTCGAAGAGGGAGCCAGATGGAGGCCACCCCTCGGAAGGGCCTGACGAGGGCCTCAAGACGGAGCAAGAACAGGGGCTCCTGCCTTGAAGTGCCATTAACCCTGCCCAGCGGGGGAAACACGGGCCAGTGATTGTTCTGGGTTCTGGCCAAGCGAGTGCCAATTCAGCTCTCGGGAGTGGCAGGGGGACCTGGGAAAGGGGACGCTGGGAGCAGGCCTTGAACAGGGTGAGACCAAAGTATCCACTGTATCTCCTGGGACACTTTCTAGTTGAGATGTAAAGGTGTCTACACAGAAACGGAAACCAACTGTTCCAGCGCCCGTGGGGAATTAATCCTTGCCTTCCTCCACGAAGGAAATCCCGTGTCCCGCCCTGAGCAGTGCACCGTGGATTCCCTTGAAATGAATGTTTGTCATAAGATGAGCTTCGTTGTCGAAGGCCTTTACTGGGTGTCCGCTGTGTCAGGGAACTGTCTCAATAGACACTGGGACTCAGCATGGAGAAGACCCCAGCCTCTCGGTTGGAACACAGGCAAAAACAGGGGCCCGCCAGTGTGCTCTGATGGCCGTTTTAGAGACTGGTCACTTCTCTCTGATGACTTAGGGTGGCGTGGGGCGGGAAAGCAGAGTTCACCCGGCTGCAGCGCCTGGTGTCTCGGCCCCGGTGGGCTTGCTGTGGGCGTGTGGAAGACAGAACCGTTGTGGGGCGGGAAAGCAGAGTTCACCCAGCAGACCAGGAGAGGATGGGTAAGAGCAGGCCTCTCTGGGGACAGTAGGCAGTCCACACGACGGCTCAGAGAGACACAGGGCGCGTTGTATCGGAGGGGCCATCAGAGGACCCCACATTAGTGAGGGGGGAAAAAATCAGGCGAGGAAAAGCAGTTGACGGCAAAGAGGAAAGCGGGGAAAGATGGTGCCAGGTGCCAGGCCTGGGTTCGGTTTGGATCCTGTGGGTGCTCTGGGCCCACAGAGGACAGCAGAGGCCATACTAGAAATTCCAAGAAATCCAGGAGAGTGGGAACACAGCTTCTTGCAGAGAAGTAATGGGACCATTTCTGTGAGTGGTTTCTTTGATCTAAAAATATGCATGCCGAAACGTTTCTTTTAATAAATGGAGTGGAAAAAATGTCTAGTTCTTTAAAAAAAAAAAAAGAGGATAAATAGGCTTTAAAAAAAAAAAAAATCAATAAACTGCAGGATAGGCTTTGATCGCAAACTGAAATTTGGCACGTCTGCTACCTTCATAAGCAGTTCTCATGCGTTAGCTCGCCCGGCGCTCTCCCCCAGGACAGCGGTGAAACTGGGGAGAAGAAGCTGTGATTATTTCCATGTTACTGACGGAGGAGAATCGAGGCCTGGGAAGAGTCGGTTACCTGCCTCGGCTCCTCTCGGTTTATGGAGAAGCAGAAATTTGGAGAGAATAACATTTAGCAAAAGGATCTATAATTGAAAGTTTTGCAAGATGGGGATTCGGAGCAGAAAAACGTCCACAAAGGGATATTTGTCCAGCTGTGTGCCTCGGTTTGGGGTTCCCCGAAAGTAAAGTCTGAGCCAAGCATTTGGGTGCAGGGAGCGCTTTTGGGACGTGATCCCAGAGAGCAGGAGTGAGCGGGCTGGGGTGAGTGACGTGGGGAAGGACACGTGAGGCCAGGAGAGGGTCACTGCTGTGGGCAACGCTCGTTTACGACCCCGGGATCTTCGAGAAGAATATGGAGCCCTCCCGCTATCATCCTCGTTAGGGACACGGGGCCACAGCTGATGCGGGGCCTGGTGGACTCCTGGAATCAGAGAAGGGCATAGTGGGCGAAACAAGCAGCACAGAATCTTGAGGGGACACTGCCAGCAAGATGCGCGTGTGAAGCTCAGAGGATCTGCAACCCCAAAAAAGGGATATTTGAAAGGTGGGTCTAGGAGACTAACTCAGGCGCTCTCGGCAGCGCCTGGTGTCTCGGCCCCAGTGGGCTTGCTGTGGGCGTGTGGAAGACAGAACCGTGAGCTCACAGGTGCAGAGATTCAGGTGAGGCAGGTCCTTGTCAAAGGCACTGATGTGCTCAGCTGCTTTGCGGGTACAAGTCATGCAGGAAGGACACATGGAAAAAGGTCTGCAGGGCGTAAACACGCCCATCCAAGAAAGTGGGTTCGTGGAGGGAGAGAGGAAGCCGGGAGTAAATTTCAAGCTTTCCCGATGGGGTTCGGTCGGGGTGGTGGGATTAGGAGATGGGGGTCCTCTGACCGCAAGGGAATGAAGTGTCCTGGGGAAAAATACACATCAATCACCTCTATGAGGTCCAGCTAAGTTGGTAGAATCAGCGGCCCATGTCCTCGAACGTAGGTGGCTGAGCGACACGGAGGCGTGCCGCTGAGCAAGGGCGAGCGCTCTCTCTAATTCATCGGTTCCATGTTTCAGAAGAAAGCTCTGGCCGCAGTGGGAAGGATGGAGTTGGCGGGAGCCAGCTGGAAGCTGCTACATCAGTCCAGGCAAGACGTGGTAGGTCCTGAGCAGGGCGACCGCACCGGGCATAGTGACGTCACATACCACACATTCTGGGGCTGGCTCCAAGGGATGCTGGTGAATGTGTCAAGTCCTCAAGTCCAACACATCTAATTTGTTCAGTTAGGACTTAAAAATATCAAAGCTGGTCATGGCCTCTGGTGCTTCCAAGCCAATCTCTCTTCCTCCCTCATCAGGCGGGACCGAAGCCAAGGTCGTGGGAGGAGCCAGGCTGCCATGGACCGCCCCGTCTACCCCACCATTTTCAGGCCATATTTCTCAGAGCCGAGCTGCTTAAATCCATTAGTTTTAATGCATGTGTGCGTGCGCGCGCACACACACTCACACACACACACACAGTGCTGTTACACATTTTAGAAGTTTATCTTCGGGCAGGATTCTCTTCCATGATTGAAAGTCATCTTGAAAAAAACATTCTCTCTCCCCTCCGCACTCATTAGAAGAAAACAAGTTATTATTTGCTTAGAAGAGGAACATATGCTACTGTTTTAATTGGTTATACTTCTCGCAGATCAGCGTGGTATATTTATATATATTGGAAATGGATTCAAAGGCCTGCCAGTTTCTCCAGCCGAGGCCCGTCGGCGGCGTGGATGCCTTCCACGCGGCGTGAGCAACCACAGGACGTAATTAGCTGAGTCTTACAGTCCTCACCTGTTCAAGTATCTTTACATCCCATGCGCCACGTCACATTTCCCACGCGAAGCAGCTAATGCCCTCCTCTGGGAAGGAAAACATTGCTGACAGCCGCGGTGTCCTATGAAGAAATTGTGTGCTCTCCCAGGGATGCGTCAACCTCCTGACAAATTAACACTATCAGCTTACACGTTTAATTTACCAGCTACCGATCTTCCCACTCAGCGCGACTGCCGGAGGCTGATTTACATTCCCGTTCCCAGCATGAGTTCTGGATTTAAGTCTTATCAGGCGACAGAGGAGCGATTCTAGGTGAGAGCAACGTGAAGTTCTTTCTAGGGGCGTCTTTCAGCTGCCCCCACACCATGAGGCATCGCCCTCCCGGAACCCGAAGCTGCTGGAGACCTGGGTATTATGAGCACGAGGCCAGGTCGGCGTCATTTCTACAAAGCCCCCATGCACACCCCGAAAGGGGAGTCACCTGCCTGAGTCAGCAGGCCCCCCCGAGCCAGGCTGATTCTCGAGGGGAGGCGCTATCTTGTGCTCTTTCAAGCTGAGGCCGGGGCCGGAGGCATCGTCAGCGTGCCGGCCCAGCCCAGATTTATCAGCCACCGCATGGAAAGGTAGCCCAATACTACCAGATCTGCTGACTTTTCAAGAAAAGCCAGAAATCATGATTTTTCTGGGATGTAACATGTTGGTCGCTAATTCATGGCTATGGCCGGATTCGGTTTGTGGGCCTGAGTTTGTGACTTCGGTCTAGAATCAACTCCGTTAATTTTTCCTTTCCTTCCCCCACTTACCCCCGAAGAACTAGTGCACATACCTGGGCCTCCAAAATCATATCGATAACTCTGGAAAACAAGGGGCATCTTTATTTGAACTTTTAGATTCTGATTCCATCTTTTCAAAGCATTTAACTCAATTACAGCCTCAGCCAGTCGCCAGGACGTTGTCACTGGGGAATGTGGGCTCTAAGAGGAGGTGAGGTTACCGAGATCCCAATTAGGGTGATTTTTATTAACCTTTGGGAGAACAAGTCACATTTGTCTCCAGGCAATTCAGATAAAGAAACTTTTGTGTTCAGACTTGTTTGTAACAATGCCCACTGTCTCCCAATAGTCAAAGAGAAAAGCCGCGATCTTCATTTCTTGGGGATTTTTCCCCCTTTTCTGTCCTAGGAGAGCTCAATAAGAGGCTCCAGGTGGCTCCTATCTAATTCTCCTCTCCTGACCGGGGAGGGGGTGGCGAGGGGACAGGAGGGAGAGAGGGTCCCCCGGGGCCAGAGTTGTGGTTCCCGGCCCCAAAAACGATTCTGAAGGAGAGAGACAGAGGTGGAGATGGCTACGCAAGATGGGCTGGCAAAGTAGAAGGACTTGGGATACTGGAGGCTGAGGTGAGGTGCAAGCTGGGGGAGGGCAGCAGCGTCCGTTATGGGGTGCAGATAAGAGGTGAGAACATCACCTAGGAGTGGTCTGCTGTGAGTGGGAAACAGGTCCAGGGGAGAGAAGAGACTTGATTTGTGCCTCGGCTTCATCGTCATGGGCAGCTCCATTTGGAGGGGTACATAGGGTCATCCTCATCGTAGAACTTAGGGCTCTTTCCATGGCAGGTGATAGGAAAGCAACTGAGAAGGGCTTGAGCGACAAGGGAATTCATTGACTGATGCGAATGACGCCTCGAGGGGGTATGGGCGCATCGGGCACGGCTGGGTCTGGGCACAGGTGGTGCGTCAGGAGCCTCTCCATCCCTGGTCTCTGGTTTCCTCCCACGCCGCTTCATGGGGGAGGGGTCTCGGCACGTTTTGTTAGAGACGAGCGTCGGCAGTGCCAGGTGTTCCTCCTAGCATCTTAACATCGCTCGGAGAGGAGGGCGCCTCTCCTCTGATAATTCCAAGAAAGCCTTGGGTTTGAGTCTCCACAAGTCTCTAAGAGTCTCCACACTTGGGTGGTGTCTAGGAAAAACACCGTTTTCCTTTGCCCTCACACTGAATCCTTCTGAAGCCTGATATGTGGGATTTTTCCATACCGGCCAGTACTCTGACACCAGCCAGCTGTCCAGCAATTCAATTCAGGTCCGTCAGACCCCACAAGTGAAGAGCACAGTCTCGCAAAGCGGCCCCCACTGCAGACGCCAGTTGCAAGTTTCAAGTTGTCATCTGCACTTCTGACTGACCAGCTGTCAATCACAGTGCCCTCTTCACTCTCTTCGGGGCTAGCAGAATCCGGGGAAACACTTAGTTACATTTATCAGTTTAGTACATAATAAAGGATACGATAAAAGATACAGATAAACGGCCGGATGAGGAGATTCACAGGGAGAGGTCTAGCGGGGTCCTGGGCATAGGAGCTTCTGGCCCCGTGGAGTTGGGGTGCACCACCCTCTGGCACGTGGATGTGTTCACCAACCCAGAAGCGCTACGAGCCCCATCCTTGAGGGACTTTTATGAGACTTCTTCCCATAGGCCTGGTCAATTATTAACTCATTTTCCAGCTCCCTGCCCCTCCCTGGAGAACGAGCTGGGGCTGAAAGTCGCAAGCTTCTAGTCGTGGCTTAATCTTTCTAGTGACAAGCCCCTATCTGGGAGCCCGCCCAGAGTCACCTCATAAAAACAAAAGATGCTCTTGTCATTCAAGACATTCCAAGGGGTTAAGGAGCTCTGTGTCAGGAACCGGGGTCAAAGACCAGCTGTCTTATTATTTCCCAGGTTGTATGCCCGTCTCTCACCCTGTATCTCTGCACAGGGGCTGCAGCATTCCACGCGGCCAGGCCTGGGTCTCACGTCCCCCTCCAGGGCTGGAGGAAAGAGATCACTCTGACCCTAAGTATGCGACTGGAGAAGCAGGGAGAGGGTGGTCCTACAAAGGAAAACTAGGGTGTTGTTTCCCCACAAAGAGGTTGCTGGGCTGCAGGAGATGCGTAGAGCTCTGTGAGGGCAGATTCTTGCTGTCTTACTGACCTCCATGTGGAAAGCGGTCCATCCGCCGACCGTGCACTTGACCGGGAGCAGGAACACCTTGATCTGGCCATTGCAGCATCAGGTTCTTGTAAATGAGCTCAAAAGAAGCATCTTATATAACCAGGCCTCTCTGTTCCCTTCGAGCGCTAAGATTGTCTTTGATACAGATTAATAAGATTCCATGAGCCCCACAAGGAAGTTTGTCTCTCTCCCTGATGGGCGTACCCCATGCCTGCACCCTGGATGGGGTGGGTGTAGGGGGGTGAATATGAACTAAGCCCCCAGAGTAACTACACTCTCTGACTTAGCATAGGCCCCGTGTTGGGTCTGAGAAACAGCATCTGTGAGCAGATAGCCCCGCTCCTTGTCTCTCTGAAGCCCACTGGTGGTCTGAGGAAGGCCCTCTCCCCTTCGACATTTACTGTCCTGGAAGGCAGGCTGTGTTGGGGGCAGAGGGCAGCAGGGACGCAGGGACGACTGGCTGTGAAGGGAGCAAGCTTGGAAGACACATCTCTTTGGTTTCGGTCACACGAGCAACTTTCATTCACAGATGCCTCTTATATGCTTGTATTGTCCAAACCCCATCAATCTGTTTCTGAGCCTTTGCACTGCTGGTTGAAGGCTCTTCCCGAGTCTGTGCCTGAGAAAACAAGAGGAAGAGGAGAAATCTTTGAACATGTGAAAGTACATTTCTGCCATCAAAACACGGGCTATGGGCTTTCTTTTTTAATTCCGAATTTCTGTATAAAAGTGTACTTTGCAATGTCAAGGTGACTGTCACTCTGGGTGGGAGTACGGGAGGGCCTGCTCAAGGACTTTGAAGGTCTAGTGAAGGATAAAAGCACGGTCGTGAGCAGTACAGTAGGTCATTCTGTCCTCTGTCCACCTGCTGAATTTTCTTCCCATCTCCTGATTCAGATTTCGGAGCTGGAGACACAACAGCCCTGTGGAAGTGTCTGGTTGGGGCTAAGGAAGGCCTGGAGTCAGGTATTCTCGGCAGGGAGATCTGGATCATTTGCTTTGGAACCAGCTGACCTCCAGCTGAGCCCAGGGCTCGGGCTGTTTTTGGTGATCGAAAGACAGTCTGGGCACCATGTTTACCTTCAACAGAAAGAAAGTCCAGGAAGGCCAGAGAGAGGACACCTGTGGTGCCAGCCTACTGGCTAGAGTCCCCAGGCACGAATGAACCTAACTTGGGGTCCCCGGTCAGGAGAGTTGGACGGTCGCTGAGCACCCAGAGGACATTTACTGCCCTGCCGTGCCCTTGGCTGGCTTGAAATGACTGCAGGAGAGAGCCAGCCCACAGCTCTGCTATCGCCCGCCCTTTACTCCCAGGTCCGGGGCAGGCAGCACGGCCAGAGACCTGGAACCCCTTTGCTGTCCCCCAAGTTCCTGCTGCTATTTTCCTGCAGAAGCCCCCCCATCGGCTTTCAGCCACCCCTCACTTGCATCCTCCACCCCTGCCTTCCGACCTGTGGTCTCCTCACATGAAGACACCCCCTTCTTCGGTGTTAATTAGGGGTGTGACTGTGTGACTCCCTGGAGCACTTGGCTCACGCCAGTGACTTTTACCCCTTTTATGACACAACCCCCCCTGAGATACTATGGGAATGACTAAAAATTTTTAAACCAACCATACTAAGTGTTGGTAAGGATGAGGAGGACCTAGAATTCTCAAACACCGCTCGTGGGAATGTAAAACAGCGCAATTACTTTGGAAAATAGTTTGGTAATCTCTTAAGAAGTTAAGCATAGACCTACTAAATAATCCAGCAATTTCACCCAAGAGACGCGAAAGCTGACGTTCATGAAAGATGTGGACACGAGCGTTCATTGCAGCTTTGTTTGTAACAGCCGAAAAGCCAGGAACAACCCAAATATTCATCAACAAGTCAATGGATTAAAAAAAAAAAATTGTGGTTCATTCATACCATGGAATACTACTTAGTAATAAAAAGGAATGAGCTATTGATAACACACAACAAACTGGGTCAACCTCAAGGTCGCTGTGTGAGTGAAATAAGGTCCAGCTCAAAAAGTTACGTACCATATGATTTCGTTCATATGCCAGTCATGAAGTGACAGGCAGAGGCTTGATAAGCGCTTGCTCACTGGGGCTCATCCTTTGGGAACTCTTGCCCTTGGAGCTCTCCTGACACACTGTGAAGCCACATGAAGATGCTACGTCAAGGAGCATCGGTCAGCAGCCCTCGCTGAGCGCCCAGCCAACAGCCACCTCCAATGGCCACCTTGGATGTTCCAGCTCCCAGATGGCTGCAGCCCAACCATCATCCCACGGAGCAGAAGAACCTCCCAGCGGATCCTCATCAAGCCACAAACTCCTGAGAGGTAATAATATAGTTGTTGCTTTAAGCCACTAAGTTTTGGAGTGGCTTGTTATACAGCAGTAGATAACCCACATACGTTCTTAGCGGTTCCTAACCTATATCCTACTAGGTTGGCAGCTCTGGTGTGAAAACAAGGCCTGTTTATAAGTATCTCCTGCAAATGTCCTGGAGCTGCCCCTTGAATTGACTTGGGCCATGTGTCCATCCGGGAGCTAGTATGCCATGGCCAAGGAAGGTACCAGGCAGCCAGACCTGGGTCATACGTCCAGCCTGGAGGTGGAGTCAGCCCTCAAACAGTGGCACCCGGACAGAGAACAGGGAAGATCCTCTTCCGGAGGAGGGTCAAGTGCAATTAGCAGAAGCGGGGCAACATGTGCAGGCATAGCAGGCCACAGACTGGACAGCGGAGTGCGGAGCGGGGGTCAGAGCAGGACTCTACTGGACAGCGGGGGGCCCCAGCAGGGGGAGGAAACTACTAGATTTGGGATCTGAGGGTGTTTCTGTAACTACGGCAAGATTAATTTTTGTGCAGTTTACAGGGGATAATTATCAGCAAAGCATTACACCGAGGCTGGGACATAGTAAGGTCTCAACTGTTGATAGCTATTATTTCATTTTTATTATTATTACTAAATAATAGCTATACATATTAATAATAGCTATTCCTTCCTCTGCAGACTTTAGCCTGTATTTGGTCCCCACACAGGCTATATTTACAAAGAGGTGCATTTGGCTCTGTTGGAAGGACTGTCCCCAGTCTACTTGGCCCCAGTATTTAGAGTTTGAGAAGTGTCGTGCTTGTCTATTTGAAAAGATGTTGTCTTATTAACTTTAGCCACAGGGACTGAACTCCGATGTAACTTCTCATTTAGAGACAAATAACTCAGCCTGGCCTAGTCCTGTCTGGTTTCAGGGTTTCCATGGAGACAGGGATGGATACAGAGGTGGCTTTGAAAGCTTTGACACCTTCTCATGCAGCCAGGAGACTGGCAGTCCTGGGGGCTCTTCCGTGAGTCAGAGGCAGGTGGTGAGGGAGGGGTGTGTGTGAATGCATGTTTGTGTGTTGGACTTGACGTTGCATATCCACACGTGCACAGGTGGTCCTCTCTATATGAGACAATGGTACTTCTAGAAACCACGGCGAAAAGCCACCACACATGCCTGGACGATGTAGGAGAGGTCTCCAGGACGGCCGACCATAGATCCTCCTGTGAATGGGGCCTCGCGCTGGGCTACGGGGTGGCTGGTATTTGCTAACTTTTAAGGTCTGACGACTGAATGTGAATGGCTTGGGTGCGAGCCCTCGGGGTGCGACAGAGGCAAAGGTGGGAGCTGTGACCGTGGTCTCTCGGAGCCTGGACCAGGTGCGCTATGGGAGAAGAGATGAAACGCAGAGGTGTGTACGTGTCTCTAGCACACACACCTCCAGCCCACGTACTCCACCTGGGAGTCGAAGCCTACAGTTTCACTGCGGAGCTTTCACCGAGCACCTGGTGCTCACTGGGGACTGTCCCGCACGCAGCCCTTTCCTTAAGAAGCTCTCAGTCTACCCGGGGAGGCAGAGAGGCAAGCCAGGAGTTAGAGCACGCGGGCCGCTCAGGGCCATGCAGCCCGGAGGATGGAGCCAGCCCCAGGCCCCGGGTCAGGAGAGCCTCGCGCCATGTGGAGAGACGCTCTTAGCTCCCTTTCTTACTTTCGAACTCACAGGGAGGGCATGGAGCATGCATCGTCCCACTGACTCCACCCTCCGTCAGAGTGGACGGCCGCATGACCTGCCATCCTGGCCTGGCCCCTCTCCTCCCGCCTGTGGTTTAGTGACTTAGGCCAATAATGCCCCGCCTTCCAGCACCCCTTTTTCTAACCTAGGTTGAGTCTGTTTCCTGTTACTCGTAGCCCCTTAAAATTCAACTGATCCAGGAGGTGACTTGTGACCTGGTTTCTAAACAAGGCAGCGCGTGTCAGTAGGTGAAATGGGGAAGAGCTCATTAGAGAGAGGAATCTCACTGGAGCAACACTCTCTGTCCAGCTACTCAGAAATCCCACAGAGAGAGATCAGTTATCTGAGCCAGACAAAACAGCAAGTGAGAAACAGACCTGTGATGACTTTGAATAAAGAAATCCTCCGTTCCAGAATATAGAGTCAGTTTGTTGAATATTCTTAAAGAAATTGTAAACCTGAGTAAGAAACGATAAAAAAAAAATGAGCAAGTATAAGTTTCGGACATTGAAACTACAGTGATAGAAATTAAGGTCGAAATGGACAGGTTCAAGGTCAGGATTGACATAGCAGAGAAGAGAGAGCCATATGAACTGGAAAATAGATCTAAAGAATTTACCCAGAAACTATCACAAGGACAAAAAGAGATGAAAAAAATAGAAAAGGATGGATTGTTTAGGTGGCACGGAGGCATCTCTTGGATTTTTTCCTTTCTCCGTTTTACAGAGATTTGATGAGCACCTATTAACTCCAAGCCTTGTCTTAAGTACTGGAGAGGTAAGCAGTAGGGAATAAATTATAGACACCGTCCCTGTTCCTACAAAAGCCTTGCTCTAGGGCCGTGACTTTCAAATATTTCAACCACGGCGCACTAAGAAGTACATTTTCCTTTGTGAGGCAGCGCAGACATGCCACACACACTAATGCAAGTGCGATACGTATGTAGTACACGTGATACGATCTGACGTTTTGTATTTGATTCTCTTTTCTTACAGACAAATGCCAGTTGCAGGCAACTAAATTGATTTTATGACCCGTGACTGCTCGGATCACTCCTGAGGTTTGAAAAACGTTGATCTAGTGCAAAGGTTTTGCCACGTGTTCCTTAAAACTGTGATTTTCATCGCATGAAACAATGTACGTAGAGTTACCACAAAAACGTATCACACCCGAATGCAATTATAAGCATTTTTAAGAAACACATGCGTGGTATGGTAACATGCGTGCTTCATTACTAACACATAAAACGGAAGATCAGGCGGCCACTGCATGTTTTGAAACTGACGAGCAGAAAGCTATTTTGAGAATTTTGCAACCACGGTACTGTGATATGGGCATACCTGTGATTACCGTTGGTGACAAAGCCACAGGTGACCCCGGAGGGTCACCTACATTCATAATTGTAAATTTTAGAAGTTAGCGAAAATGAAGTTAGCTGAGATGACCCCGGAGGGTCACCTACATTCATAATTGTAAATTTTAGAAGTTAGCGAAAACAAAGCATCATTTCCCATTCAAGTCGGTAGGGGCCCTGGGCCCCGGATGGGGATCCCTGGTCTAGCCGATCCACACTTCATCTCAATAGTCTCAAACATTTTATTGCAGCAGGGTCGAAGGCTCTGAAAGGAAGTAGCAGATAAATGATGTTTGCTCAGCAGCTGTCGGCATCGGCCAGAGGGGCTCTCCGCTGCCCACAGTGGATCATTTTCCCCACCACCCATTGAGTCTTATTGGTCAGATAAAGAAACGTTGATCCACACCCCAGGGAGACTTACAGACAAATTTTTTTGGGGTGCCGGTCACTGTGGACGGCTGATTTAAAAGTTAGAGAAGAAGTAAGAGCTGCAGAGAGCTTTAAAGGCAGCGAGTGTACTGGCAAGGGGTGAACAGGAAAGAACCCCAAAGTCCCCTCCTCTCCCTGACCCCCACGCCCCCTCTATCCTGGTCTACAGCAGTGACTGCCCAGTGCAGGTGGGTCCTGCCGTCCGATTTGTTTCCGGTCAGCTGTATTCTGCTGGGACGAAGAACATTTTTCGGAGGTGGCTGTGTGTGTATCTCAGGACTGACTCGCTGCCATTATGATATAGATATGAGTGAGGCCTCAAGGAACATCCACTCAGGCTGTTAATAGGTTGACATTAAAAGGAGGGAGGGAAAAAGCAACAAGCCAGCGCTCTGGACCAATTTAGTTGCTGAATACACCCTAAGGACGGTGTGGGAGGGAGCGTTTTATCAGCTTCCCGACTGTCACAGAAAAGGCGCCTGCTTGCGAACACGTCTCGGAGGAAGTCACTTTGAGACTACAACTGCTGGATAAATAATAAGATGTTTCCTTGTCTCTTAGAGGCCACGCTGGGGGGTGGAGGGGGATTCGGAAGTTGCTGAAAATCGCCCGAGAAGTGTGGAGTGGCAGCTCTTTCTGCTTTTTCATGATTTATTCAAGGGCCATTAAGAGGATCCCAAGTCCTTCTACTTTCCAATATTTTATTAAGTGAATATGACACTCTGTCACGGTCGAGCTGGAGCAGGAGACTGGCCATTCGCATGACACAGGGTGTGAGAAGGTTAATTTTGTGTACCCACTTGGCCAGGTGAGAGCACCTGTCATGTCATCCAACGCCAAGCGCTGCCAGGAGGTTTCTGTAGATGTGGCGTCTATAGTCAACTGACCGTAAGCAAAAGAGATTGCAGGATTGCCTTTAGTGATGGGGGGCGGCGCTCACCCAGTCGGTCGAAGGCCTTAAGACCAAAAATGGAGGTTTCCTGGGAAGAAATTCTGTCTCGAGACTGCCTGAGTCTCCAGCCTCCCAGCCTAGTGAATTTCAGACTCGCCAGCCGCAATAATCACATGGGCTAATTCCTTAAAATAAATCTCCCAATATTTTTGGTTCTATTTCCCTGGAGAATGCTGACTGATATGCGACCTGCCACATTTTCTCTCTTTCTTGAAACTTCCTCACTCCTTGGTTGGTCACTGTGACCCTTTGCCTCTCTTCCCCGTCTTCATCCTTCTCTCCTTCCACTTGTCCCATAAATGTTGGGGTTCTCCGGGTTTCTCTGAGTGAACGCACACTTTCTGGGGGATCTCTTCACTCATTTGGTTTCAACCTCCTCCTGGAACTTGATGATTCCCAGATCTTCATCTTTATTCTAGAACTCTCCCTCTTTCTTCAACATTATCTAACCTCCCCACCCGCGTCCCCACCTGCACCTCAGACTCAACATAGCCCCATGCTCTCCATGTCAGTCGGCAGGATTCCCATCTGCTAGCTGCCCTCAGCAGTGTCTCCCCTGCGAACAAGCCAGTCGTTTCTGTTCGCACCTGATTTCTTTAAAAGCAATCGAAGTGCTTTTTCTTTATTCAGATGAATGAAATCGGATTACTCTGAGGCGTAATCATTATACCAGGCACGTGATTTCCGTAATGAGATAATTGGCTGTCTCCGCCCTGCGTCGCCCGAAATAAATAATATGTGCACCTGTGTTTTTAATCAAAGTAGAAAATGATAACCAGGGCCAGTCGAGAGGCACAGCGAGGTTGATGGCAGCGATCGGAACCCATCCTGGAGAGTGAGTGAGAGGGACGAGGTGAGTTTGGGGAGACTGGCAGAGAACAGAACTCAGGGGCGCTTTGGGCCTTGATAAGGACATACTCTCTGCCCTAAACATAACGGGAAGCCACTGGAAGTTTCCGGAGGAGGTCGTGAGATGATCAGATTGGCGTACTGCAATCATTCTGACCTCAATGGGGGCAGAATCAGGTAGGAATGGAGCCTAAATTCCTGATTCCGATTCAGTTGCTCTGCGATGGCATCAGTGGGGTTGAAAAGTGTCCCATGCGGCTCTAACACAGAGCCAAGGTGAGACCTTTGTGCTCTTACTCAGTCGTCCAAAGCTCGAGACCCCCCCTATGGCCCCTCAAGACACATTCACGCAGCCTCGGCCTCTGCTTCCACAGCCCAGCCTCCTTGGAGAGCTTGAACCCCACAGGGGCAGCCTGGTTCTGCAGACGCCTCTGATGGCTGGGAAATTCTTCACGTCCAGTCCAATCTTCTCCCTCGGTTCAATTTGTCCCTTTGCAGAGTAAACATTCCAGTTCCTTTGACGTGAGCTGGTTGCAGGGATCTTGGTTTCTCTCCTTTATCTTCCTTTGCTTTACGGAGAAGCAGGCGCATAGGACGAGAAAGTGTAAAAGGTAAGCCGAAGGGCAGATCGAACGTCACGTGCCGGACCTCCAGGCCCCCGGATCCTCCAGTCAACCGCGTTTCCACTTTCTGTCTTTTCAAAGGAATTTTATGCCTTTACAAAGTCTACACAGTTTCGAGACAAAAAGTACCACATACACTATTCTGCACCTTGCTTTTTTTAAACGTAAAGATACATTCGGGAGATCATTCGTCCTCAGCATCTCAAGTGCCACCTGATTGTTTTAAAAGCTACATGCGCGGTTTAATAAACCTGTGACTATGTCACCGTATGTGGCCAGTCCCCGTTTGCTAATCAATATGTAGTTGTCAATCTTTCGCAACTATAAGCAAAGCAGTCATTAACGCCTTTGCCTCGTATATACCTCTTCGTATAGATTTCCTGCGTGATAAATTTCTAATAACGCGGCTGCCAGATCAAAACTGTGCGCATTTCAAATTGTCATACACATCGCCAAACTGCCATCCGACGAGAGGGTACATGCTGTCACCAGCGAGCTATGAGAGTTAAGGTCTCTCGTCACTCTTAGGGGACGGGCCAGTCTGTAACACTGTCCTGGAGCGGTGTTGCCCCAAGCCGAACCTACAATTTCAGTGCGACCCAAAGACCACAGTGAACGTGGGCCACCCCCTCTCCTGTTCCAGTCACTACGCGTCTCGTAAAAAACTCCGCACCGAAGCTGCCCCGGGGAACACGGTCACGTCACAGGCGTTTCGTCATCGGCTGCTGAAGCACGTTTCTCCCACGACGAGCCTCGGCTGCTGGCGTTTTGAACGCAAATTGCGGTAGCTTCCGCTTCACTGTGAAATTAATTTCCTGCTGCTGCTGTAACAAATGACACGGATGAGGTGGCTTAAAGTAACAGACTTATGGCCTCGCAGTTCTGTTGTTGACAAGTCCTAAATGGGTTAAAATCGAGGTGTCAGTAAGGCTCTGTCCCTTCTAGAGTCTCTGGAGGAGAATCCAAGCCCTCGCCTTTTGCAGCTTCTAGAGGCTTCCTGCGTTTTTGGCTCCTGGCCCCTTCCTCCAGCTCAGAGCCGGTACACAGCATCTTCCAGGCCGACTCTGACTCCGACCCCGGCTTCCATCGTCACATCTTCTCCGACTCTCCTGCTTCCGCCTTCCATCATTTAAGGACCCTGTGGTCTCACTTAGATAATCCATGAGAGTGTCTCTGTCTTAGGATCCTTAACTCAGTCATATATGCAAAGTTCCTTTTGTCACAGTCACAGGTTCCGGGATTAGAACATGGACATATTTAGGGAGTTGTTTTTCTGTAGACCCCACGCTGCGTGAAACATCATTTTATAAAGGTGAATTGCTTCAGGTGCTGCTTGAATATAACAGGCTTTTGGTGAGGGCCTGGCCAGCTTCTCTTCTACGGGGACTGTAAATTAAGTGCCGACCGGTGCCCAGTGTTGAGCCGAGCATCCTTGGGGCTGGAGCGAAGAATTACAGGAACAACCTACATGTGGACCTGTGCGCTACAATTTTTAAAGGACATTTACATCCATTATCACGATCTATTTCTCATTGTCAGGTGAGGAAGCCGTCCGAAGTCACACGGCAGGTACATGTCAGCGAGATTCTTCTGGCTCTGAAGCTGCCACTCTCCCCCGCACCATGTCCACCTGCACGAATGTCATGCTACCGGCTCACAGAGTCCTCAGTAAACGTCCTTGAGACCTTTTTTAGCCTCTGGGTTTCTGGAGCTGCTTCTTCCCATTTCGGGTTGGAATAAGTGGTCCCTTTTACCAGTTTACACACTTGTTCTCAAGCTTTAACCACCCAGGACTCACGACAGTCTCATCACTGAGCAGGTCAGACGTGGGACAGCCTGTCCAGGTCCCCGACAACCTGGGAGGCATAGACCCTGAGGGACTGGGGACACGGCCAAGGTCACAGGAGACTCAGAGCAGTGACCGACCCTCTCATTGACCTTCACCATCTCTTGTGGAGGTGCTGCCCTGGGAGCTGGAAGCTCTGAACACCCAAAGAGTCTGTCTGCCCGTTGCTCCAGAGAACATGATGAATTCTCATGATGAAACTGGAGGTCAAGCCGGGAAGGGACGTCAGCGGAGTGCCTACTGGGAGCAGGCGCTTTCCGGAGGGAGCTCACTCAGGGCCCCTAACAGCGTAGATACCCTTATCGCCACTTCACTGATGGTAGCCCTTGGAGGTCAAGATCATGAAGACGGCAATGAATGGATTCTGTACTGGGTCATTCTAGTTCCCAAAGCCGTGACTTTTCTGCTCGCCCACGCTGGAGGATTTGCTGAGCCAGGTTCCAAGGTGAAAAATAACATCTGGCACCTGCCGTGTGAGCGTACAGCTCAGGAACCCTCGGCACCCCCGCCCCCTCCCCCGCAGGTAGGTTTGCAGCCGATTGGATTAAAGCGCGTGTAGCCGGCAGGAGAGGCAGGGAGGGAAAGTGGAGGTGGAGGCTGGCTGTCCCCTGGATTCTGTCCAGTGACATGGGAGCAGGTGCCAGAACCCTCTCCCCACCAAGACGGGAGAGCGGAGGTCCAGCTGAGTGCTGCCAGCAGCGGGAGCGAAACGTCACAGCCGGTTCTCAAGTTAAATCACCAAACAAATAGCTGACCAGCGAGGGAGCTGGCGGCTTGTCCCGGAATGTTCTCGGGGCCGGCTTCGATCGCCATTTGTTGGAGTTGAGCTTCATTTCCATCTTCCCTTCAATTTAGACCCCATCTGCTCCTCCGTGTGCCTGATCCCACAGCTAGAGACACGGGCACGCAATTATCCAGCTCCTACGCATCTTTCTTGTTCTTCTCTCTGAGTTTAATTTCCGTGAGAGGCTCTGCCTTGAGCTTGTTTAAAACCCTGCAATTATGAGGAGGCACCTAACGAGACCAGGAGCGAGCTTCTGCACTGTGCAGCTATTTTTTTTTTTTTTTAATGAGATAAACAGAGGAAAATGTCAAACAGAAGGATTGCTACGTTTCTTTGATGGCTGAAAGGGTACCCAGCACTGCCGATAAACATGTTGCAATTGGCACGTGTGTCGGAGGGTGGGGGTGGGGATTCCTGGGACCCAGGGGCGTCTTGGCCTCACCCAAGATGTGTCACTGGATCTTGCCGGGCTGAAGACCCACTGGCCAGTGCTCCCAGGCCTGAATTCTTCCAGGTCACGGTCAACAGGGAAGTGGCCCTGAGAGGCTGCGGCTGCCTTTCCAAGAGAGGTTCGTTTTTCTCTCTGAGCTCATTATAGGGCGACAACTGGGGTGCTGGAAATTGCAAACAGCATGTGTCGTGATGAGTATTTTGACTTGGAAGACAGCATTCTCAGCAACTCCTAATGTCTGCGGAAACTCAAGAGGCGACGGAGGAATCTGTCATGGAAGTGCCACTCACACGGTGTGGCTAATCATGAGGATTCAATTACAGAAGCATTTATTTAGTGCCTGCTGTGTACCTGGCTCTGCGTGGAGCACTCGGCACACAGACAGGAGTCAGAGGAGCCCCTGCCCTTCTTAAGACACTAATGGAGGGAACCAGAGAATCAAAAGGCAGGTGTGAGTAATGAAGTCCTCCCCACGCCCCTCAAGGCCACTCCCCCGCCCCCCACCAGGTTTAGATTCAGCAACAAAAGGAAAGGACCAGATCAAGGCTTAAGTTTTTTCTTGAACCAACACCCGCTTCAGGCTGACTCTTCTTCCCCAATGGGGACCCCTATCCTTGCCCTCTTCCCCTCCCTTCCGCCCCCAGCTGGAGCCCAGCACGGGCTCAGGGGGCCCAGGCCAGCCTCTTCCCGAGGCACACTTGGGAATGGCTCAGTGTCATGCGCCCCAAGCTCGGTCTCACTCTGGGGCTCCCTGGCTCGTTCCTCTGACAGTGCAGATGCCAGGCCCCTTGGCACAGGTTCTGATTGTGCGGGGTTCGAGTTGGTGTGTTTTCAGGGATCAGCCCAGGTGATTCCGATGCATGGTCAGGTTTGGGAACCGCTAACCTAGGGCCAAAGGATGCTTTTTCCATCTCCAGCCGGTGGTGCTGGCAAGTGCCTCTTCCTCTCTCTGGGACATTTATCCCCATCAATAAATGTACACTGGGTGATGTCTGAGATCGAAGGCCTCTAACTCCCTGTGTGTATACAAGGCAGACCACCTGGGCGCCCATCTACGATTCTGTCCTTCCTTCATGAGCCATCTGAGGAGAGAGAGGAACAGGTGAGCCTAGATCTGGAGCTGATTCCAGCCCCTTCACCTGTGTCCTGGTCCCCTCCCCTCTATGGGCCTCAGTTCCGGGTAAATCCGTGAGAGTTTTCAGCAGGGAACCATCCCTTTGTATTTCTTTTTCTTTGGGATTTTCGCAGGGCAGAGAGCAAAGCACTCCGGAGGCAAAATAAAGGGCCCTGGGAGGAGGTTCCCTGTCCCCGCAGTGAGGCCAGAGGGACAGCCGTGCGGTGCGCTCTGGGGACAGGCACTACGCAACCTGTCTCGGGGCACTGGAGCCCTGTGAGGGGCCAGAGGGAGGGTCTGCCCCGTGTCCAGCCTGACTCCAGGAAGGCCGGGCCACTCACCCGTGGTGACTGTCTAAAGCCTGGACATGAGCCCAGGCCCACTCCGAACGCTGCCCATCCATCTCCCTCCAGCTCTCCGGTTAGTGTTGGTCAGGTCGGGGGAACCCATGAAATGTCCTGTCTTTTGCACTCCACACCTAAAGAGCTATTTAAAGGAGGAGAGAGGTTAACCCTGCCCCCCATGAAACTCCAAGATGACACTTCCCATTCCCTTGCAGCTCCCCCCACCCTCCACCCCACTGTCTGCATCCATTTCCCAGCCCCGCAGGCTCTTAGTCCCCACACCGCCCCCCCAACCTGTACTCCAAGCTTCCTTCTCCACCTTCCTGCAGGTGAGGGGATCATTTGGGGCGAGGCGGGGGGGAACCGGAAGGAGCCCCTTTAACAATTTCCCACCAAGGTGTAAGTGAGACGATCACTACACTAAAGATTCTCAAACTAGTTCCACAGACAAAAGTCTGTCCGTAATGCTGGGTGGAAAATTACCTCTTCATTTTCACTAATCTCGAACTGAAATGCAGCATTACTTTCGATCATAAATGAGTAAGAGACCATAGGGAGCTTAGCTGGCCTGTGACTGTCACCAGTAGAGATGGCAGGTACCGTCACATGGCTTTACGGTTGCTGCAGATTTTGAAATATTGTTTAGGCCCATCTTTTGAAAGGATGGTAATTCTTAGACTGTCTAGGTATTAATGTTTAGTATGGTAGCAATGAAGCACATATATTTCTTTTTAAAATTTTTTTATTATTATTTTTTTTAGGTGAGGCAACCCTTAGTTGACCTCACAGATTGCAAGGACCTTGTCAGCTTACAATCCCTTATTTTTTTAAATTTTTAATTTTTTTATGCCTACAGCACCTGGTCTTCCTAGGTGGTCTCTCATCCAAGTAATAACCAGGCCCGACCCTGCTTGGCTTCAAGATCAGACGGATTCAGGCTTCTTCAGGGTGGCATGGCCGTAGACACACATATATTTCTATATTGCAAAAATATTTTTCAAATATTTGGCAACTACATTTTAATATAACTGGTTTCCTTTGAGACCTTGTGGATTTTACTTCATTTTATAAAAAAATGTCATTTGGAGGACTCTATCGGGTTCACAGGATGCCAACAGGGCCTAGGCACATGAGAGGTTAAAGACCCATCCTCTAAAGCAAGACTTGTTAGCGCAGATGAATTTCATCCACCTGTGGGCAGGTGGAAAAGCGAAGAATTTTTGATAATGGTGAGGGAAGGTGATTTTGAGTATTTGTTGAAATTTCCAGGAGCTAGAAGAGATCTAAGTGATACAGAGCTTTACTTGTTAAATCAACTTTATTCAGCTTTAATTTATATACAGTAAAATGCATATGCTCTATATGCGCATTGTTCAAAAATTGTGGTAAAAAAACAAAAAACTTTATCATCTTAACCATTTTTAAGTGTAAAGTTCAGCGGTGTTTATTTGCATCGTACTGTAAAATGCACCCATTTGAAACATGCAGTTCAATGAGTTCTAACAAGACATTTGTCAATACATTTGTGTAACCACCAGTATGATTAAATACACAGTATTTCTACCACCCCCAAAATGTTCCACTTCGAAATCTCTACTGTCCCAAACCCAGTAACCATGACCTCCTCTTTGTCTCTACAGCCCAGTTTTGTCTTTTTTCTTTTTAAAAAACCTTCTCATATAAATGGAATTCTATAGATTATTCCGCAATGGTTTATTCGCCTGTTGATGGATGTTTGGGTCGTTTCCCACTTTCGATTATTACAAATAAAGTTACTGTGCATGTCCACATACAGGTCCTTTGGCAGACACCTGCTTTCACGTCTCCGAGGAAAATCCCGAGGAGTGAGATGCTGGGTCGGTCATCAGGTGAGTGCATGTTTGCCTTTATAAGGAAATGCCAACCCGTTTTCCAAAATCGTCGTGCCTTCCCGCCAACCACAGATGGGAGATCTGGTTGTTTCGTATTCTTCCCGGCATTTGGTATTGTTCATCTTTAATTTCAGCCGTTCCCTGGGTAGCTGGGTATCGTTGTGGTTTCATTTGTACTTTATGGATAGCTAAGAACGTCGAACGCCTTTTCGTGTACTTGCTGGCCATGTGCCCATCTTCTTTGGAAGTGTCTGTCTAAATCTTTTGCCTTTTCTTTTTTATTATTTGTCTCCTTATATATTCCGGGTATAATTCTTTTGCCAGACCCATGAATTGCAAATATTTTCCCCATTCCGTAGCTTGTCTTTTCATTTTCTTGACGTTTTTAAGAGCAATAGTTTTAAATTTTGATGCGGTCCAGTTCATCCATTTTCTATTTTATGGTCATGCTTTTTGCATTCTATCAAAGACATCTTAGTCTGCCTCCAAGTTGAAAAGATTTGCTCCTATGTTTTTTTCTGAAAGTTTTATATTTTTAGTCTTTATATTTGGATCAGAGATTCAAGTCCGGCTTAGTGCGTGGGGCGAGGTGTGGATAAGGTTTATTACTTCTTTGCCATGAGTCTCCAGAGAGTCCAGCACCATTTGATGGAAAGGCCACTCTTCCCACTGAATCGCCTTAGCACCTTTGTCGGAATCAACTGACCATATTCGCGTGGGTCTTTTTCCAGACTCTCTATTCTTTTCCATCGGTTTGTATGTCTGATCTTACATCACAGCTTTACTTTAAAAGATGAGAAATCTGGGGCTGGAAGAGTGAAGTGCTTTGTACTAGGTCAAAAAAAAAAAAATTAGAGGCCAGGATGGAATGTGACTCTTGTAAATATCCACCTTTAGCTCTCGTTAGAGGCCAGCAAATGGGTAAATAGTAGTGTGGATATTGATGCTGGGGCGGGGAGGCCATGCTTCCCTGGGCGCCCACCAGCCTGACTGTGGGGTCCGTGTAGATATGAGAGGCCAGCGTGAGTGAGAGATGGAGCTGGCTCTTCACGGAGCAGCCGTGTGACTTTGCACGAGCTGCTCCATCCCTGTAGGGTCCTGTGTTAGTCAGGCTTCACCAGAGAAACAGACACACACATACACACACACACACACACACCACACACACACACACACACACACAGAGAGAGAGAGAGAGAGAGAGAGAGAGAGAGAGAGAGAGAGAGAGAGAAAGAGAGAAAGAGAGAAAGAGAGAAAGAGAGAAAGAGAGAAAGAGAGAAAGAGAGAAAGAGAGAAAGAGAGAAAGAGAGAAAGAGAGAAAGACTTATTATAAGGAATTGACTCATGCCAAGGAGAGCTGGTGGTGGAGTTTGATCAAGGTCCACAGCCCCGAGAACCAGGAGAACTGATGTCCCAGTTCACACGATCAGGCAGGAAGGGGCTAGTTCTTCCTTCTCCGTCTTTGTGTCTATCCCAGCCCTCAACAGATCGGATGAGGCCCACCCACATTGGGGAGGGCAAAGTGCTTTGCTGAGTCCACTGATTCAGATGCTAATTTCATCTGGAAATATCCCCACAGACAAACCCAGAAATAATGTTAGGCCAAATATCTGGGCACCCTGCGATGCATCAAGTTGGCAGGCAAAGTTTGCCATGGCAGTTCCTCACCTGTGAGACGGGGTAAGATCAGTGCCAAGCACACAGGAGGGCTGTGGGATGGGACCTATTCGGTGCAGCATCTGGAACACAATAGGTGCTCAGGAGACTCTAATTACTCAAACCCTTAGTCAGCAATGGGTCCTTCCTCTTGGTGCCGACCCCAGAGATGTCCCCTGGTGGCCAAGGGCCCCTGGTGACCGAGCCGTTCCAATCCCGGGCACAGCCCTCTTTCTGCTTCCTTGTCTCTTGGGACTGGGCTGTGACCCACACGAAACTCCCCCGAAGACACTCCAGCCCTCCTTGAGACAGCTGGGGGTCAGCGCAGCTCCACGCCACTGGAAGAGGCCACATCAGGTCAGTGGCTTGGGCCTCACGCGGAGAGGATATCTTTGGGGCCCTCCCCAGGCACCCCAAGGGCTGTGATGCCTCACATACATGGTCGTTCTTGAGGCCTCTGGGAGCCCAGCAAGGTTGGGACAAGGACTGTGGGTCCTGAGGGAGATCTGGGGAGGCCGGGCACTGCCTGGTTCCCGGTCGCGTCCTGCCTAGGTCTTGCTAAGATCCTTGGATGGAGCGTCAGGCTGATACGGCCGTGATCGGAAATGAATCCGGCCGCAGCATGCGGGCACCGTAGACTGGGGTAAGACGAAGGAAGCCCCGCCGAGCTCCCTCACACGAGATACCTCCCCCACGGCCGTGTTTCCTAGGCGTCCTTCCTGGGGGGGCCCAAGACACTCCTCTGCAGTGACAGTGTGCCACCTGGGAAGACAGCGCCAATGTCAGCCTCTAATATTGACCTGCTGACCCGCGTCGAGCACGGTCCCAGTGCTCAGAGCACGATGATTCCACAGCACTTCGAGGCAGACCTTGTACTTTCATACGAAAGACCCGAGGCACAGAGAGGTTAAGGCTTCGAGGCAGACCTTGTACTTATCTCCAGTTTTCATACGAAAGACCCGAGGCACAGAGAGGTTAAGTCGCCTGTCCCAGGTCACACAGCAAGTTAGTGCACAGCTCGTATTTCGTCGCATATGCCCTGGCTGTCGCACACTGCTCGCATGAAGATATTAACTTGAAAAGTTAGTGCTTCAGTTAAGCAGAGGGTAATATTCTAAAGAAGCGGCAGCTGTGGCATCATGGACCCCAGAACGACAATAATAATGTCGCATCGGTCGGGCGTTGCTAACTGTGGGTGCTGTGCTCCGTGTTCTGTGCGTGATGCTGGCCTACTCCTTGCAAACTTTTGAGGAATAAAATGTCCTTATCCCCATCTGGCGTGGGGAAAGGGGCGTCACGGAAAGGTCAACGTGCTCAGGTTACACCTAGGAAGTGGCGAATCTGAAATTCGAACCAGAAAATAGAAGTGCTTCTTGAAAGAATGAAGAAAGTGGCTTGCCTTGTCACGGGACACTTGCGTTCTAAGGTCTGATGTTGGGCAGTCATTTCCTTGTTCAGGCCTGTCTCCCCACCGTAAAAAGAAAGGCCTGGTTGAACCTTCTCAAAGTTTAAGAGGCATTTTCAAGAATTTAGTGAAAACAGGAGTTTAATGTCAGACACATTTGATTTGAATCTCGATGCCACACTTCCCGGCTGTGTGATCCTGGGTGAGTCATTTAACCTCTCTGAGCTCAGTCTCTGCAGCTCCTGAAGCGAGAGAGCCCACTCTGGAACTTTTCAGTGGAAAAAGGTTGGTGGAGGCTCCGTCTCAGTCCGTTCAGGCTGTTATAACAAAAATACCACAGACTGGTGGTGACTTATAAACGACAGAAATTTACTTCTCACGGTTGGGGACACTGGGAGGTCCAAGACCAAGGTGCCAGCAGAGTCCGCGTCTGGCTCAGAGCTGGCCGTCTTCTCGCTGCTTCCTCACGTGGAAGAGAAGCGAGAGGGCTCTGGGGTCTCCTCTCATCAGGGCACGAATCCCCTTCACGAGGCTCCACCCTCACGGCCCAATCACCCAAAGGCCCCGCCTCCTAGCACCATCGCATTGGGGGTTATGTTTCGACATCTGAATCCTGGGGGGGCGCACACATTCAGTAGGGAGCAGGCCCCTAGCACGATGCCTAGCACATGGAGGTCACCAAACGTGGGGCTCCTTCCGTTCCAAAGTCCCTCCTGCTCTCTCCCTGGGATCTGAGCAGCGAGTAGTCATCTCACAAAGCCCAAGGAACCAGGCCCAAGTGGCAAGAGCTGCGTGGTATTTGAGAGCGGTGGGGGACAGGCGGCCATTCCCTGGGCGGGTGTGTTTGGGAGGAGGCGGCTGCTGTGGGCTTGGGCTAGTTAAGATAAAGGATGAATATTTACCTCTCTGAAGGCTGCGTGAAGGTCAAGAGCATCTGAGTAATGGAAATGAGAGAGGAAATGGGGTGGAATATAGGAAGATAGAAGTTAAAAGAGAGAGAAACTTAATGTGTCACCATGAAGTTATAGAAACTCAGCGTTTCTGACAATTATTTTGTATATAATAAAAACGTGTCATACCAAGTCAGCAAAGCACGTGGAGAGGATTTTATAACAGGAGGCTTTACTGGACAGAATCGCAATATATATATATTTTCTCCTGCATTAACAATTAATTCCTCATAAAAATATATTACAACGTCTGATATGTATTCACGAAACACAAGCCGTTGTAAACAGAGCAGGTGACATTGGCCTTGGAGGCAACAATCTTGAGTCCCATTGCAACAGAAAACAGCTGTTGGCGGGTATGTTACATGAAAGGAAATATTGGCACATTGGTAATTTTTTTTAATGGAGCCATACTTCTGCTTAATAAATTAGGAGAAAATACAGTTAAAGCTACAACATTAACAAACTTTGGAGGATGCTAAAATTTGATTTCATTTGCTGTACACAGTTTCTGTTTGTGAACATTCACTCACATGTGTGCGCTCACGGGCACACACATCTGTGGGTGCCTTTGCTCCAACATCGACACTCAGATGAACCACCCATTTTCCTAGGAGCTGACATTGGGGACAGAACATTGTACAGGGGCCAGTCATTTGTAGATCACTTTGTACCCAGGAATGAAATATCTTTTATTTTCCTAAATCACAGTTTTCAAAAGTACTTTTGAAATGTCCAACTAGAACGTCGCCACGCAGAATGCTAACCCAGCTGACATGGACCTTAGGTCTCTGTAATGCGGCCCCTCCAACACCCCCAGCTAGGGTGATGTAAGCGCCCCCAACCCGCTTTGCACAGACGCCAAAAAATAATGAAATGTATAAAAACTGAAGGAATGGGAGGAATCAGACTTCGGTGTTCTCATCCCTTGGAGTCTAAACACATAAGGGCAATGATGGCTCTTCACCGGGGCCCTGGGGAGGGTTAGTGTGAGAGGCGGACGTGCTCCATTAGCGAGGATGGACGGAGTGGCTGAGCTGGTCTGCCGGCATCCACACCACTCCACACTACAGCAGAGGGAGAGATCTATATCAGCTGGCAGCTGCCTCGCCCAAACTGGATCATGCGCATCCATCCAGATGGCAAGGGTATAAATTCCTTTCCCCAAATCAGCCTAAGTAAACAAAGCCTGGCCTCTTCCAAACGTTTACGAAGATGCCCCATGTGGTGATAAGGGTAATGCAGGGCGCCTTTGTGATTCGTCACTGGACTCTCAAGGCTGTTGGTGATCTGGAATTAGCGAGGTTTTCCCTGGGGAAATTCTGATGGTATCGGTGAGACACCATACTCTCGAAGTGTCCCTTAATGTTCCAGAAGAGGTTCTGTTTACACTCTTGTAAAACAAGACTGTCGAGGTTTGGGATGATTTCAATTTGTCAGGGAACTTGGCATTTTGAGGTTTTTAGAGCATGGGGTTTGGTTACTAGCGATACTTCAAGCAAAGCCTTGGCATTAAATGACTCGAACGCAAGGCAGTGGTGGCCTCAGACTTGGGGCCGGACGGTCGGTGTTTTAGCCAGACGTGGGCAGTCAGTCCGAACCAGCTCGGGCCAACCAGTCGATCGTGTGCCATGGTGATGGCATCGCCACTGCCTCCAAACGCGGTCCCCGAGGATAGCATGGGCTGTGCCTGGGGCCTGAGCCTTGATGGCGATGATCCGACCCTCACAGTTCAAAGTGGGCTTCCTGCAGATTTTAGGTTCTTTGGAACCGTGGACTTTAGTTTCTCCTGAACACAAGTAACAACTCTTCTGTGCTGGGCGATCGGTCACGGGGCCTGTGACCCTAAGAGCTCACGTGTTCCCAAGATCCACTCGCGGTCCTTTGAGTCAGCGTCTGAGTTATTTCAAAAGCCCCTGAATATGAGAATATGTGATAAACTCTAGCACTGCTAAGATTGATTCGATTAATGATGTTTGACCTTTAAATGCTAGATACATATTTACATGACATATCGCGTGTGAGCAAATTGTACACGGCCCGGAGGTGGGTGTGGGTGTGAAGACAGTGCGTTTGAATTACTGTGTAGCGGGAGGATGACTTAGTTGCACACACGGTTGTATCTGCTGTGTGAACCCTTCCATTCGTCCCTGGGGGTGTGTGGCAGCGCCCTGCATTGACCCTGTGTTGACATTGAACGCGGACACTCCCTACCGAAGACATACCTTTGTTCCCACTCAGGTACAGTGTCAGGGGGCGTGCCCTGGCCAAATGTGGTTGGCTTCTTCAGAATGAACCGTGTCTCTCTCCCCAGTCTCTGTGTAATGTGCATGTCCCTCCACATGAATGAAATGCATTTCAGTCTTTCTTCTTCCCTCCTTCCCTCCCTTCTCTCCTTCCCTCTTCCTCTTTTTTGAGAGCTAACCATAGGTGGATTCGCCCCTGCATTTTCTTCTTTTGAAAGAGATCCAATCTGACACTCTCAGCTTCAAGATCCAAGCCACCTTCCCCGACACATCCCTCCCCATCCCGGGCCCAGGTCACACACGAAGCTCTGACCCCATTAGGTCCCTCACAGGCAGGATCCATCACATCTCCTCTGTGTCCTGTCATATGAGCTTCCCTATTGGAAGTTCTGGCCCGATGTCGCCGCCTCTAGGAAGCCTTCCAGAACCCTCCTTCCCCACGAGCCAGGTGCTTAGCTCTCCATGCGCAGCATCCCCAGCACTGCACACGCGCCTTCCAGGCAGCCTCGCCCTCCACGCTGTAGGGTATTTCCTGGTCTCTCCCTGGGCCCGACAGCTGGGCACTCAATGGACCAGCCACGCTGGATGAAGATGGGAACCAACAAGAGACCCACGCCCGGGGGCGGCATCCAGCACTCTCTCTCTCTGGCCCTACCTCCACCGGGCTCCGCCTCAGATCCGAGGCAGGTGGGAAGGGGGCGGGGTTTGTTCTGGGTAGATCAGAGGGGCCAGATGCCATCACCTTCCATAGCTGCCGGGAGAGAGTTTGAGTCGAGACCCCAGCAAGTGCCCCTCTGAGGGCCATGCTTCCTTCGTTCTCACAAAGCGTCCTGGCTCTGAGGTAGCCAGTGTTGCCACCCTCTGCCGGCACCCCAATCCGTCTCCTGCTTACTACCTGGAGACCCCACAGAAAAGAATGAGGCTGCTCTGCAAACGCCTTTGGAGGCGAGGGTAGACAGCTTCTGCCATTTCACCAGTCTTCTGAAAACAGGTTTTTATAATTTCTTGGTGTGATCAATTTTGTCCCTCTGAGAACAAAATGACTCAGCCCTTGAATAGTCCGGAGATTGAATTATTTGGAGA
>NW_006436291.1:6017021-6035145 GCF_000325575.1 Pteropus alecto
AGACAAGACAATTGAAACGTAGATATTTAGAAAGACCCAGTTTTCCATAGAGTTTATCCGGGTGTCTAAGATCCTTTTCCTCAGGGAGTAGTTTGAAGGTGACACTGAAGTTGCAGAATCCCAGGTCCTGACCAGACCTCCTTAAATGGACCTCTGAGGAGGGGGCCCAGGAGCCTGCTTTTTAAACAACCTCCCTGGTGATTCCTGTGGATAGTGAAGTTCAAGAGCCAATGGCTCCATTCCAGAACTTCCAGAAAAGTGGCAGAAGCCCCAACTGTGTCCGGGACCTCTCTCTTCCCCTTGGTACTCACAGCCCAAAGGATACGAACTAATGCAAAGAATTTCTGATACAATATCCTCATGAAAACCGTAGGCAGATGAATTTATCCAGCATTTAGGTGAAATTCTAAAAATACACAGCCTGCAATCTCTGTCAAGGTCACACCACGACCTCGAGGAAGCACCATCTACCTGCCCCCAAGTATGTAAAAAGGTGGCAGCCAGTACGTGGCCATGGCCTGTCCTTTTTAATCTTCTCTCAGGAAGAAAGGCGCCATAGAAAAGAAAACTATTTCACAGACACAGGAGAGAGGTTTATTGCTCATAGCGACGGAGCACTGAGCTGAATGCCGGAAGGAGTGTACAGTCGGTTGGAGATGACTCAAGTCAACAGCTCCCCACCCCCCTGGCTGATTTCTAAGTAAAACCAGACAGGCTCTCGGGGAAGCATCTTTGGGAGGTCAGCTGACCGGGAGACACACAAACCCCAAGTGCCACAACACTCATCCGAGTTCACGGACCCTTTGCGGGTCTCAGGGCTCCGAAGTCCCCTCCTTCAAGAAGAAGCATGAGGAAAATCTGGCATGGGTGCAGAGTGACTGAAACAGGCATCGTGGGAATGGTTTAAATCTACGAATTCATGTAGGGCTGGAAACTGCCCTCTCTGTGGTTTTGGGAATTTGATAGCCTCTCCATTCCAGGCTTTATTTTCAAGCTTCTTAAAGTGCTTTCGTGGCATGCAGCTGTCCAGCAGAGCTTGGGCCTTAAACATCGAACCTTGCACTTGACTGAAGTCAAGGAAGTAAACCCAGGCCTTGTGACACAGACGCTGATCTGGGTGTTTCTAAGCGCTTTCCCTGAGATAACCATGTGACGTTTGATACATTAAATTACCAAATGAGGTAGATAATTCACCTGGGGGTAATGAAACGGGGTCAAGTTTATAGGCTGTCTATAGATGAATGCAAATTTTCATCTCAAGGGAATTCTAGCCGAATTGGTGAACACTGATCACTGATGCTATGATTTTCTTCTTACTTCTCCTTGGGTTTTAGTGTCTGTGTCTAAATAATAATGAAAACACCCAATCGACTGACTCGTCTGGGGTTTTGTCTACCCGATGCCAATGAGACTGGTCGTATTGGGTTTTAGCAGTCCTAAAGTCCTAAGGGGTTAGTGAAAATTATGAAATGCATCTTTTCAAGACTTGTGGCATTCTGGGTGACAGATCTGGTTTCTTAGCTAAAGAAGAGGTAAAGATACCTAGTTGTTTCAGGACTATAAGCCGTCTATACAGAGTGAGCAGGAAGAGGATTCAACACAGTTATTCCTCCAACCTGACTTTGATGAAAACGTATTTTACTGCTTGAACTTGACTGTCTACTGGCCTCATCCATTGGGTCACCCCTCCTCTTTGGCCCAATTCTAAGAGTATTTGTGCACATTTTCTTGGCTCCATGCTTGTTTTCAAACTCATTGGTTCTTCTGGTGCAGGGACAATGGAGGGTGAACAGCTGCCGCTCACTAGGAAATTGCCACAAAAATGAATGTCTGGTGCGATTCAAACTTGAGTAGCCCCACGCTCTCTGAATCAGAGCAATTTTGTTTCAGTGACACTCAAAGTCACGTCTGGGCAGGAGTGTGCGGGAAGGTGTTTAACAACCAGCTCTCGGTGCAGAAAATGCCTGATTTGTAGCATCTGCTGACTTTCCTGGTATAAATATTACCAACATCACATCCCTAAACACGGAATTGGGAAGGAGTGTCCCCCTGGCTCCTCCAAGCAGGTGTGAGCACACCTCCAACCGCAACCGGAAGGCGTAGAGCCCTCCGAGGCTATATCTGCTTGTTCTAGTCTCCATGGAAACCTTGAAACTAGATGAGACTAGGCCAGGCTCAGTTATTTGTTTTCTAAATGAGGAGCTGAGGTTAATGAGACATCTTCCCAAATAAACATGCACAACACTCACCTCTCTTTCACTGCTGGGGCCTCTCGCAGTGTTGCTCTCAAGGATGTGGGAGACAGGCACGAGGGACACCGGACCGGTGACTGCACCCCGTCGCCAGTCTGCTCGTTTCTCATGGACGGAGTGACCCGCTTCTGCCCGCTGGAACAGTGACCCGTTCCTCCCGGCGCTCAGCTCGGAACGCCGCTCTTAGCGTTCACGCGTTAATTTGAAATGGTGAACAAAGATGGGACAGGCAGAAAACATGGCTCACTCACCTGGGTTTTTATTAAATCGGGATGGGGACTGCTAATGGATTGGCGTTATGTATTAAAGTGATGGGTCTCAATAAAAACTTCACACTCCCATCATTAGCACGGGACACTTTCTTGATCACCTTGGACAGCCTCTACTTTCTGTTGACAGACATAGAAACCAGGATATTGAGTCACCAGGGTGATGGGACCCTGTGCGTTAAAATCAAGGCTAAAACCCTGCTCAGGTCAGTTCTGGGCTGTGCATTTCAAAGGGTGTGCCAGACAAAATGTGTGAGAGACACGAGGTAAAACGCTTCCTGCAAATTCAGGTCACAGATCAGGGGAGGGGTCCCGCCAGCCTGCCTCTCCTTGGTGCCAACACTTATGGCATGTAAATCAGAAAAAGGTGACTTTGGGGTCAGACTTCAAAGGACATTATTACATGTATTACCTGCCTATCTAAACCACTGTCATGCTAAGATCGTCTACACACGTAAATGTTAGCTTTTGGGGGGAAGGGAAGGACGGAAGTTGAATCCGATATAAGCATTTCTAAAGCCTGCCTCTCCTTGGTGCCAACACTTACGGCATGTAAATCAGAAAGAGGTGACTTTGGGGTCAGACTTCAAAGGACGTTATTACATGTATTACCTGCCTATCTAAACCACTGTCATGCTAAGATCGTCTACACACATAAATGTTAGCTTTTGGGGGGAAGGGAAGGACGGAAGTTGAATCCGATATAAGCATTTCTAAGACACCTGATCCGCAACAATGAGGCAGCCGCTAGCTGTTTAACATATTCCCCTTGGGTATAGTCTCAGCCGAGCACAGTTTACTTAGTGCCAGCTGCGTGATATTTGGGTTAAAGCAGCCACCACTACCACGTGCAGAAGAGCAGCCATGTGGGGCCAAAAGGTCACTGCCATCCTCGCTTTCAGCATGACCGATGGCCCATGGAGACCACCGCTCCTCTTCGGCGTGGACCTCCACGTCCCGCGGTGAAGAAGCAGGTGGATGCCACGCTTCCCCGCCTGCCACCAGCACTTGACCCTTGATCCTCGTGTCCTTGATCATGACTGAACTGAGCGTCGCCTCTGGTGAGTCCAGGAGCTCAAAGGAGCTTCTCAAAAAGAAAAGCCAGTGCACACCCTCCGGTCATCCTTTGTTGATAAATAGGGACAGTTCGACGTCTGCCCTTGAGGAACCGGAAGAAGCCTCCAGAACCCCTACAAGCCAGGCACCCGGACTCGCGGGGCTTGCCAGGTGGGTGGCGGCTTCTGGTGTCCGCCCAGGAGCCCCAGGCCCTCCCTGCCTTCTCACCGACTGTCTCATTCCAAACTCTCCAGCAGGTGCGGCATCACTCAGAGACCGGCAGGATGTTCTGGCTGTGCGAGTCCCCGGTGAGGCCCGAGGAGTGGAGCGGGTGCCTGTTGAGGACCCTGTTCAGCATCTCTTTGCAGCCGTTGCGGTACTGGTGTCGCAGCAAGGAGTACACGAAGGGGTCGGACGCGGCCTTGCCGTAGGCCAAGCACTTGGACAGCACGCCCCAGTGGGGGCCGATGGGCACCGTGGAGGACAGCTCCACCAGCCTGTGGAGAGATGGGACGGTCGTTACTGAGGGCGCAGCTGGGCACTGCCTCGGGACGGCCATGGACCAGCGCGCCCATCCGCGCCCCTGACCCCAGCTCTCTGGCCAGGCCTCGGTTTCCCTGAGATTGCCTCCTCAAGTGACAATAGCAACAACAGCAGTTCACGACGGTGACAATGGCGCCGTACGCATTCACCTGGCACTCGTTTTATTCTGTGTACTGTGCTAACCACACGCTTGACACACGCGACTTCCTGGAACCCTGGGAGATGGGACAATCTCCATTTTACATGCAGGAAACAGACGACCAAGGAGGGGAAATCGTTTGCTCAAGGTCACATGACCAGTATATTGTAAGGGTAGGATTTGAATTCAGGTCTGTCTGACTCTGGAACCCAAGGTCGTCTAAGAAATGACCTAATAGCTAATAGTGTCCTGGCCACTGGCTCCAGCTCTGCTGCTGATCTGCTGTGTGACTCTGGGCTAGTCATTTCCCTTCCTTGGACTTGGACGTTTTATATGAAAAGCGAGGAGTTGAGCAAGATCATCTCTGTGACCACTGCACATAGAAGAGACTGTTATTTGCTTCAGCTCCTGGCTCTGGGAGGCTGCCTGGGAAGAAGGGCTGAGATGATTTTGCAAACCTTCTGCAAAGCTCAAAGTAGGTCTTGTATCAGGAAAGAACCTGCTGGCCAAGCAGGCTTCTGTCCAGGGCTGGGATTCTGGTGGACCCTGGCAACAGTGGCAGTCGGGGCACCCTAAAGTGACCCTCATATTGGGGGGACGTGGCTTAAGAAGATGCAGCTCATGTGTCAAAGGGGCACATGAGAGTCCTCCTGGGACGCATCCGATGACCCCGTTCGGTGGCGCCAGTGCTCGGCTGTGACGTAGTAGGGTTTCCCTCTGTGTAAATGGAATTCCCCCAAATCACGCCACTTTTCTTCTCTCTCAAGTGTGTCCAGCACGCTTGGCCATATTTGGACGTGATCCAGCATTAATTAAGCTAGAAAAGGCCGCAGAACTGGGAGAGGGCTTAGAGAGCTTAGAAATCACAAGTCACCCTCTCCGCACCCACTGAGACCCAGAGAGGGACAGAGCAGGAGCTGGTGGGCGGTGGCCCTCCCCCGCAGCGCCCCTCCCCCGCAGCGCCCCTCCCCCGCAGCGCCCCTCGCCGAACAGATCCTAAGGGTCCCATTCTGAGCCCCTCTATTTGGCTTCTTATTTCCAGCACCTATGTCCGCCCTTGCCCTTCGACCCCGTGTGGGGGATGGGACCACATTTCTGCTCATGTCCTTAGGAGCCTGAATGGGGGAAATATAGCCGTTCGCGCTTGGGAAATCTGTCCTTCCAAAAAATCTATTTCGTTGAGTGATGAATTTAAGAAGACAGAAACCCTGCATTTAGAAGTCACACCTAATAATAACAATGGAATAGCTGAATGGCAACACGTTGTTGCTAGGCGATGCCGAATTGCTTTTTCAAAATATCTAGTCTTCTATATATCGCTAAATTCGATCTTAGCATTTTGGCTCTCTCAAGAGGATTTATTAAGAAAGCCCAATATCAAACCATCCAGCAAGGTCAAAATTATTATTTGCAGGTTCTTCAGATTTCACAGAATAAAATTATTCAGGACAATTCAAAATTTTTGCCACTTCCCCAATTAACAGATAAAATCTATTGCATTTGCTCCTCATAGACTCTATATAAAGTATGAATTTGCCTGTCTCAGTCGTGATAATTCCCAGCTGAGTATCTCCTGTGGGCCAAATACTTGATGTGCACCATCTCTGATCTTACAATCATCCCGCAGAGTCGGTATTCTCATTTTACAGACGGGGAAATCGAGGCTCAGAGAGATTCAGCAGCGCACCAGCATCTCCTACATGGGAAGCCCAGTAGGAGATGCACCCCGAATGGGCTCAGAGTCACACTGGTTTCGAACCTCAACAATGGTATTGGACAAGATGAGCTCTGGGGTCTGTTTGAACCCCGCCAAACGCCTTTTCCATGAAGTCTTATGACGATCACCCAGGACTCTTGTTACTTGTCACTGCCCACAGTGCCCATGACAACCTCTGCTCTGAAAAGCCAATGTCTGGCCTTTGTCAGGGTCTGCAGGCAGAGATGCTTTAGGTCAGTGTGGGCCCGGCCACTGCTCTGGTGTGGCCGCTGGGCCAGGCTGAAGCTAGGATGCCCCTCCCGTGTGCACATGTGGTTGGCTGACCTGCTTTCTGCTTTTCCTGTGCCCGTGGACCCCCTGTGCCCCACCGTGCACCTGCTGTGGCTGGCTTTCCTCTGTCCCAGCTCTGACCAGCTCTGACCACTGGACGAGGGAAGGGGCGCTCATTCTGATCTGTCACGTTTTTCTCATGGGCAGGGTCACTGCGTGCTCAAGGGGCTTGCCATGCTCTGCCCGTGTCCCTTTTACTGCACCTGTGGGTTTACTGCTCCCCTCTTCTGCTCCCACCCCCAGTTCTGACCCGAGACCCCGTGTTTAGGGGTTATTGAGATCAGGTGTAAATAAAGTGGGACTTCGTTTCCTTCGTCACAGCCCACCGGGGTGGGTTGAATTGCATCTCCCTAAAGTTTGTATGTCGGAGTTCTGAATGGGACCTCACTTGGAAATAGGGTCCTTGCAGATGCGATTAGTTACGATGAGGACACTGAGGTGGCCTTACTCCAATATAATGGGTGTCCTTATAAAGGGGGACATTTGGACACAGATGCTCACAGAGGGAACATCGTGTGGACAGAATGGCACAGGTGGGGTGATGCTTCTCCAAGCCAAAGATGCCAAAGATGGCCAGGGAACCCCCCAGAAGGTGGAAGAGAGGCCCGGAACAGAATCGCCCCCACGGTCCCAGAAGAAACCAACCTGGCCAACACCTTAATTTTGAACTTTTAGCCTCCAGAACTGAGACGATCCTTTTTTACTGTTTAAGCCACTAGGTTTCTGGTTGCCTGTTCAAGGGTGCGCTGGGAAAGGAGTACTCCGTGAAGGGAGGAGCCCCAGTGGACATAGGGGGCTGTTGGGCAGATTTGGCTGTTCGTGGATCCCTGGCCATAATGACATAAAGATAGCACCAGGCCTCCACCCCATTCCTGGAACCGGTGTGCAGCAAGGCCCGCCCGGGGGGTTTGCAGAGGCATTAGCTGCCCCGGAGCGGGGTGCTGACTCCTCGCTGCCCTCCCTGCCCCTCTCCAGCTTCCATTAGGCACCAAAGTGACTTTCCATGTACCGCCTGGGGCAGGAACTGGAGCAAACCTCTGCCATTAGGCTCCGTTCATGGGGAAACGTTTATGCTTCTGTGCTCACAATGCACACATGCCGGCCTAAGCACCTGACGCAGCTCTCCCCTGCAAATCCCCTGGGGGTGAGAGCCCAGGGGTAAAAGGTCACGTTGAGGGGGAGAAGAGGAGGGGGAGGGAAAGGGGGCCAGGAGCCTGCTTTTTCAGGCTTTTTAGGTGATTATGATGCAAGCAATTCAGAGACACCTGCTGTGAGCCCTGGGGGGGATCTGGGCAGAGTGTGGGGGCGGGTGCTGCGGGGTGCGGGCCTGTTAGCTAACAGGAAGCAGAGCACAGGGATGTGTTATTCTGACTCAGGGTGACACAGAGTAGATACAGCACAGAGCCCCAACCCCAGTCCTAGGCCTCTGGCCCCACCTCGGCACCAGTTTGCTCTCTGTTGTGGGCCCTACTCCTCCAGGGAGCCACGCCGCACCCCCCACCCCCTGCAGAAAGCCCTCCAATCTGGGTCACCGGCAGGTCTCTGTGCTGGCTGTCACAGCAGAGGGCTTATGAGGCCAGGAAGCCCACCCCCTTTGCCCCTCGCCCACAGGGACTTCTCACCCCGACCCAGCTGCCAGGCCGTCCTGGTCTTCGGAAGGAGGATGGGGGTGCATTTGCCAGAACTCCGAGGCATTCTCTGAACTCCTGGAGAGGCCAATGTCTCAATTCTGCTGGAAATGAGAATCTCCAGGATACTAGATTTAGGGCGAACGCAGGACTGACCGGGCAGCGGCCCTACACCCAGCCCTCCCTCCCCTGGCGCCCCTCGCCCCCTGTGCTCTGTGCTTTGAGAAGCACATCACCGGCTTTGTCTCAGGCCCCCCTGAAGGTGTCCTCCCTACTGTACAGAGGCGGGACCAAGGCAAAGTGACGTGCCAAGACCACAAGTCCTGGACGTGGACGAACTAGGATTTGAACCCTGGAATGTAGACACCAGTGACTATGTGCCTTCCTGGCACCAGGCTGCCCCTCCCAGCTCCTCGGCTCGGTTCCAGCTACAGTCAGAGATGTTCACTTTCAACTCTGAATGTTAAACGGTAAACCGGGGCCCTCTCTTTACACCTTCCACGCCTCCATTGTCTCTTCTCTCTCCTCTTCCCCCCTCCCCCTTTCTCTTTCTCTCTATCTCTCTGGGTCACACCAAGATGCTGGCTCACAGGAAGTTGGATAACACATAGATGTAGTCCTGGGCTTTGGAGGTATTGCATCGCAAGGCTGAATAGACTTGAGCTGACCTTGAATCCTTGAACCCTTGACCTTGAACTTTTGCCAGTTGCTACTCCTATGTCCATGAGCAACTCATCTTCCCTCTTGAAACCTTTGTAAGATGAGGATGCTAATACTTACCCTGCAGGAGAGCTGTACGAGGTGCACTCAGGTATGTACTGGTACCTCCTAGGTGCATTACAGACATCCAATAAGTGACAGGTACAATTACAAAGATTTCCTGTTCTCTTATAATTAGGCGTAATAACAAGGAAAACTTGAGAACCTATTTGGAGACTTGAGTGGTTCTTGACCTAAGAAGATGCTTCCCGATCTGAGAATGTTGTCTGGCAGATTCCAGTAGATTGCAGATAAAGAGAAGGGACCCCCCCGCCCCCCCGCCCAGCCAACCTAATCTTCTTGATCAACTCAAAGGAGTGGCGGATGTCAGAGCAGAAGCCCCTCCTCTTCCTCGGTGTCCCCATTCTGCCAGCTCTGAGTTGCCCACAGCCATCCTGACATCATTAACCCAGGCTCTCACGGCTCCGTTTATAAGGTTCGGGAGGGAGGGAGTTGCAAGGCAGGCTGGGGCTGCCTGGATAGAGACAGTCACTGTGAGTTGCGGGGAATATCAGTTTCTGTGCTGGCAGCTCAATGATGGGTTTGGGTGACACTTAGACTTGATCACACAACTTGATCTCAGTCATCTCAGAAACTGCAGCTTTCTGGTTCTGAGCGAGTCATGGGTGCAAAGCACCTCCCCACACCCTTTTGGAAGGAAAGCGAGAACTTCACGCTGTCAGAGGAGATGCGGCGCGAGGGGCCTGTTCCAGGCTTAGTTCCAGGCAGAGCCAGGCTGGAACCCTGGCTGAGTCACATACTGGATTGGACAAGCCTGGCACCTGTCTGAGCGTCAGAATCCTCTTCTTTAAGATGAGCGCATTATCCGGCTACGGAGGGCGGCACGGGTTCAGGCACAGAGTAGGGACTTACATGATTAGTTTAAGAGACAAGCTTGTTCTTACTTCTCCCTCTGAATTCCCCAGGGTCAGCCTGTTGCTGCCTCAGTGGCTTTGATTTTTATTTCTACGGGCAGAAAGGAGGCAGAGAATGATGAGTTGGGGCTGCATCCAGGGGAGTCTCCAGGGCTGCTTGGTGGCCGTCCAGGGGATGCTCAGGCTGCTGGTCCCCTGCGCCTTGTTACCCAGGTGACTGTGCAATCAATCCCTGGGCTCTCTGAGCCTGGGTCCCCGTCTGCAAGGGCAGCTCAAACAGCTTGCTCAGCCCTTCTCTTGGGGGCGCTGTGGGGTCCAGGAGGATAGCGTGAGCCATGTCAGGTCCAGCTAACCTTTGCCAGAACACTTCTTAGCTCCACGAGGCCACCTCTGCCCCACCGCGCCTCTTGGCGCTCGTTAGTCCTAAGTGTGCCAGGAGCCCCGTGCCTCAGCTGCGAAACCGTGGGGTTTTCCTTCCCCTCCAGTGCGCAAAACTGACGGCGATACCTTTTTTTTTTTTTTTTCTTTTGCTGGCTAAACTGCACGGGGAAAATTCTGTAGCTAGAGCAGGTCGGCTTCTGGAATGCACGGTCCTGAGGTCAGGGCACTGAGACCTTGGCTGGGGACTGGGAGAGAACGCGACAAGCTCACCACAGCTGGGCTAACAGTGGGAGATCCCGGGGCTGTAGGACAGGTGGGCTCACCTGGCTGGGCACGGCACGTGCTCCCTGCTCCTTGCTCCCTGTGCAGATGGCATGTGGCCCCTGCTGTTGACCAGGGTGTCCAGGCCGAGGATGTACCGCGGTCGGTGGGCAGCAGGAACCCCGCCACTGCAGGCTGTCTTCCTCCATCTTTTACCCCTTTCTTTTCTTTTAGGGCCTCGTGGGGGCGGGGCCCAGGATAAAGGGTTATAACGACGTGATTTGGAAATCAAGTGGGAGAAGGTCTTTTACATCTTTTAGTTCTTCGTTAAATTCAAGGCTACAAAGAGAAAGCATGCTTCCCCCTTCTCCTCAGACCAGTCAAGTTCACTCTTACCCACCAATGCACTGCCTGGAGGGTCGTGGAGCCCAGAGAGGCCAGGGACCGCTGAAGGTCACGTGGGCCCTGGTCGCCCTCCAAAGCCCCGTGCTCGGCCCACCCGCCCCATGTCAGGCTCACCTGGTGATCACATAGGGCGCAAAGCACACAAGGAAGGTCCCTATGAAGGTGCTGATCTTCTTGGTGGCACGCTGCCGCCTCCTCTTCTGCTCCTCCAGACAGCGTTCCCGCACACTGCACATGAGAGAAGGGGAGAGGTGACCCATGGCTCGGCTGGCCTGCCCAGGCCACAGCAAGTTACTGTCCATCAGCACAGGCAGTGCAGGAAATTGGCTATGCAGCCAGAGAAACCTGACTTCACGTCTTGGCCGTAGCTGTGTGACCCTGGACACGCCGTGTGGCATCGCTAAGTCTCAGGGCCATCGTCTGTAAAATGTGGATAGTAAGAGAATAAAACGCCACAAAGGGCTCTCTTGAGAATTAAATGCGTAAAGAACACAGATGCATGAAATGAAGTGTGTTCAATGCATAAAGCACAAGAAGCTGTTTTTCAGCACAGTGCCCAAGCAAGCGCAAATAATATATAACTCTTACTATTACTCGGATCACTCACTGACCACCCGCTACGCCCCAGCCCACACGCAGAGCATCTCTAAATCTTATCTTTACCACAATTGTTCCCGCCGGGCACATTCTAGCACCCAGGTGACGTTTTACCTGCCCCATTTTACAATGAAGACCATGAGCTCAGTGAGACCGAGTGATTTGCTCAGTGGGGAAGTGGAGACAAGCGTTGAACCTGCGTCTGTGTGACCTGAAGCTGGTCCTTTTCCCCTGGGGGTGGCCTGGACTCTGCACAGTGTGCATGGTGCTTCCTTTTCTCCACCCCTTCGGCCCTGCGTCTTCCGTCCAAAGCCTCAGCTCTGCCCAGAGCTACGGACACCACTTACTGGGTCATCGAAAGACAAGTCACTCAATTCCTTCAGAGACCAAGCTTGGCGAAGCTAAGGGGCTGCCGCGTCTCTAGAGAATCGGGGACACAGCGTTGAGGATGGAATCAGGAGCTTGTTGCCTGTGCCTCGAACCATACCCTGCTCCTGTCTCTGCTTTGCTCTGGGACCTTTCGAGAACAGACATCTCATGCCAACTGAGAGCTGTAGTTCTCGCAACCCATTTCCTGTAGCCACAGGGAAATGCAGGAGCAACGAGCAGCGTGTCTGGCTATGAGCACGGTCAAGTGTGGAAGCTCAAGCTCCTGCTCCATCCTGCGGGGCCCGACGCAGTGTGTCTCCACTACTGGCTTTTAAAGTAAATCACTTGATTCCAAAAATGAACAGGAAGGAAGGCTGTCGACAGAGCTGCCCAGGAAGTGGAGAAAACTTGGCAGAGCCAGGCCTGGGCTGCAGCGGCCTGGCTCCAAAAACAAGCCGGTCTGTTGGTCTGTTCAGCGAAAGCAGAGTGGAGGGAATGAATATTCATGAGCCAGGTTCATGCGCAGCTTCAATGCCAAGGCTGCCTCCCTTCCTTCCACACGAATCATGATTTTAATACTTAGTTGAAACTCTTCTTCATGAGATTTCTGATCACAGGTGGGCAAGGCCACATTTGTTCGGCTTGAAGGCCCCCCCAAAATTCCTGCAGGACTTTTTCTCCCTTGCTTTGTGTCTTTCCAGGAATTTAGAGAGCTGGAAACTGGTGTTTAGCTTAGTACAAACAGGCTTCGCCTGGCTGAAAACTTATTACTCATGACTAATATTACTAATTAATTTCTAATAACCATATTAATACAAACCCACATTTCTTAAGACTTAAACACGTGCCATCTTAGATGCTGTGATGGGGGTTCCTGCGTAGGGAGGCAGCAGGGTGTCAGTCCATCCGGATAAGCTGCAGAATACCGTGGGGGGCGGGGACGGCGGGGTGACTTGGCCTACGATCACGCAGCAAGAATTGATCTTAAATCTCCCGACAGTCCATTTACACCCAGGCTTCTGCCGCGTTTTCTACCAAAGCCCTTTGACTCAAGTGACGTGGAGAGAAGGGCGTGGAGAGAAGGCACAAGTCCCCAGCTGGAAGTCTGCAGGCAGCGAGGTGACCAACTTGCTTCAGTTTTCCTGAGGCTGTCTTGGCTTAAGAACTCCAAGTCCTGCATCTGAGGGTCCTCTTGTCCCAAGCAAAGCAGGACAGTGGTGGTCATCCTAGGGCATAGCGTGTTTGGCACATTCTCCACAACGCAGGACGGATGTTTTCATATTAAGATATTTCCGACAAGGCTTTCGGTACAATCGAAGTGAGAGTTGCTGGAGATTTAGGACATGGGCTGGGTGTCCTGAGCCATCACAGTACACTCAGGTCATCCCCTAAAAAATGAGCACCAAATTCACGTAGATAACTCATCGAGGGGATCCCAACTGGTGGTGGCACCGGCACCAGGTCCTCCTCCCACCTGCGACCTTGACAATGATGTCCATTTTGCAGATTCTCTAGAATAACTCAGAGGGTGTCTGGGGTGGATGCTCTGCCCAGGAGCAGCATCCGCGCGGGCCTGGTCACGTCTCTGCTCTGGGACTGGCTGGCTGGACTCTGTCATTTGCCATCTGCAGAATGAGAGATGCTCTCACTTAACCAACCTGCTAGCAGATGGGAAAACTGGGGCTCAGAGAAGAGAGACTCGCCCATCGAGAGAGGAGGGTGCGGGTGGGGTGGGGTGCTGTCGCCGACGTTCAATGTAGTGTTCCTGGTTTGGAACCATGCAGCTGCTTCCTTAAACTCTTGCAAAAGATCGAATCCATCTTCTCTGCCCGGGGCTCCCCTGATTTCCAGGTGAGAACAGATTGGTGGCGGGACTGAGGACGGCAGGGCCGTCCCCAGGCTCCGAGGGGAGCGGTGCAGCCCTCTTGCTTATCATTATTATTTAAGCACTGTGACCCATGGGGTCCAAGAGGCGTTCCCCAGCAGGCTTCAGTCACGGGGCGGAAGTGACAGAATGCTGGGAACGTCTGCGAAGTCCGCAGATGAGGTGATCGCGGCTAACACCCGCCAGCCCCAGACGCCCCCAAGCTTAACACCATGGCCGGGGCCTGAACGGTCCCCAGATGGCCGTACTCAGAGCCCAAGTACTCAGAGTGACCTAGATTTGTTTTCTGGCTTTTAGGAGAATGAACCAAAAGCCAAGGTAGTGAGTTGGCCATTCGGTGGTGGAGAAGAACCTTGAGTTTGGGGCCAGGACACTGGCGTGAGCAGTCCTGGCAGAGGGGTCTGTGTCCTGGGCCCTGGCCATAGCAGAGCTCACACCTCTCCCTACAAAACGAAGAGTTTGTGGGGCTATGGGGAAGTGCCCACCCAGAGCCCACAGCCTCCATTCTAGACCAAGCTCTAAGGACCCCAGGCATGGAAATCCTTGCCCACGGCCCCTGCCCCCGCTTCTGGAGCATGCGCAGGCATCTTCCCTGAGCCCGTCGTCCTGAGGGTGGCTGTACCGCCTGTGTGCTCAGCTGGAGACTTGAAGGGTGGCATTGGTGAGTTACATGTGGATGGACAACTTGCAACGTCCACTCCGTGCAGGGGAGGCTCCTTATGGTGCGGGGAGAGGTGGGGGCTGCGTGCTCATGGCCAGCTCGGTGCTGCCCACTGTGTATGAGGCTGAACTCCAAGGAGCCTGAGAGTTCTAAATTTTCACCCAACCTTGCAAAGCGTTATACATGAGTCTTTGTCAAGGTGGGAGGGTAGAACATATTTCATCTCACAGTTTCTAAACTAAATTTAGAACTTCTAAATATGTATAGAGATGGTATACACGCCTCCATCTGCACCATTTCCCATCCATAAATCCCAGGACAGACGAGACCATGGGTCATGACCACGCTCAAGAGCTGCTAAATTAGGCAGGCCCCCCACTTCCCGGGGCTCCCAGTGTCCGCGTCTGTAAAATCAAGGGCACGGTGAGGTTATCTCTGTGGCCCCTTCTGTCTACTATGCCACAGTCGGACGCTGTCCAGAGCCAGCACTCAGCCGCCCCCAGCAAACCCTGGTCACAGGGTGAGCGTGCGCCACCATTCTACTCCGAGAAGTCATGCACCCCGCCAGCGAGCGGCAGTCCACGGTGGGACTGCCACGTCAACGCCCCGGCTCTTCGCCTGTGTCCCCAGTCTCTGGCGGCACCAGGGGGAGGACCTGGTTTAATTAGTCCTGAGCTGTGGTTTGGGAGAACTGGAGTGAGCCTACTGAGCAGCTGGAGCCTCAGCAAATGCAAAACAGGTCCCTTTTAATTAAGCCCAGGGAGGCCCTTGGCGTGGTGGCTGTGAAGTGCAAAGCCTCCCGTGAGCAGCCTCCACTTGCTGTCCTGGCTGTCCAGATAGGAAGCCTCCTGGCTTCTGCTGATCTAGAACTGCGCACCCCACCTCCCCAATTCTCAGCACCAAACTGTCCCATGAGGCTTGGCAGATCTTCCTGGAGCCTCAGTGCCTAAGGCTTGAGGGGTGCTAAGGGCAGCCTCCTGCACCCCCCCACCCGCCCCCCGAGCTAGCTCTATAGTTTCTCATTTGTGGGGAGGGAGAGTGTGAGCCACCAAGAAGCAAGCCTGTGAATCAGCAGTCAGGGAGCTGGTGCCCTCCCGTGTGGCCCGCTGCCTACCCTTTCTCTCCGGGGACAGACCTCACAGAGAAAGGCAGGTCGCGTTCACCGAGGGGGAAATGCTGTCACATCTGCCCACTATTCCACGGCCTCAGGCCAGCCCTCGGCCAGTGGGACCTGTCTGAACCTGCCACAGGCTATGCTCACCCCAGAAGCCCTTCCTTCCCCAGACTGGCACTGCCCCTCGGCCCTGCGGGCGGGAGCACTGGAGAAAGGGCTCCTCAGAGCATCCTGGGGCTTAGAAGAGGTCAAGGTACCCCCCGAGGGGAGTGGAGGAGAGAAGACGAGATGGAGGTGAGCAGAGCAGCAGCTGCCTCCTCTCCTGAGACCCCCCGGAGACCCTCTCTGCTGTGTCTGGCCAGCAGTTGGTGAGAACGGAGTCGGCCCTATGTCCTAGATGGGCTGAAAAGGAGCCACGGCCCCCACCCCTTGTGGGAGAGCAGAGATGGGGAGTGTACTGGTCTAAACAGGAACTTACTCCTTTCCCGGCTCAGCCCCTCCTCCGCCGTCACACACACAGTGACAGGGCCCACTATGGAAACCGCCCAGGTCCCAGGAGGTGAAACACGCCACCAACGACTTCCAGAGCAGTCCCTGCCCCAGTCCCTGCCCCAGTCCCGAAGAGGCGCTTTTCACAGTGAGATCCCCGCCCCCCTGCACGAGAAGAGGGCACTGCAGTTGTGGCTTCGGAATACTTCCTTAGCGACGGCGAACCACAGTGGACACATGCAGTGAGTGTCAGTGTGCGTGCAGGCCCCACCTGTGACTTTTACACAGGTGGTGATCTGTCACACGTGAGATCGTGTGTGAAGCTCACACATTCGCATACCCTGACATCTGTGGATGGTCGGTCATCCAGAAGTACACATTGTATATGGTTCTGTGAGGAAGATTCTGTGATGAATCTTTGTATAATTCATCAGTATAATTAAGAAGAGCCACTCGGAGGGGGGACAATGAACACGTGAATGCATGCCCTTGTACAGACACGGTGAAGTTCAAAGACCTTTTTTTTAATTGCTCATGGGTAGGAAAAACTCAGGATTGAAGGTGTCTTTGCTCAGACTGACACCTCTGGTCTGTCCCTCTCAGCCATAAGCTTGCTTCTCCCTGGCGGGGGAGGGGAGGCATTTGTATCCTGGGGACCGAGTCCCCTCGCTGCCCCTAGCCTCCCTCCATCCGTGGTCCCTGCCTGCCTCACTGTCTGTACCTTCTGGAAGCCCAGGTCCCCTCGCTGGAAAGCCGGAGCCTGCTCTTCCCTGGGACAGTGGGTTACAAACAGCAGAGTCCACAGAGACATCACTGGCTGTTTCCCTTCTCCCGCCCCTCTTCTCGTAAGGAAAGCCGAGGTGAGCTCAGGACGCCTCAGCAAAGAGTCTCCCCCTTCTCTCCATGAGAGGCTCCGGGGAAGAGCAGGAGTTCCCAGGTGGGGTGCCTGCACCGGAACTGACCTCCCTTCCCCCCAGCTGCCTTCCTGAGAAACAGCCCCCAGGTGAAAGTGGAGGTGGGTGGGAACTTCAGGGGTGACACTCTCCCTCTGCAGGGGCTTCTGGGCTTCCAGTCCGGGAGACACAGGACAGTGCTGTCTCAGCAGGACGGAAAGAGCCCCATCGCCTTCCCCATCCTCTCAGACCCCTTCAGATGCTCCTTTAAGGGCCCAGAGAGGGAGGTGCAGCCCCAGGACACACGCACGCACACATGCATGCACACACACACACACACACGCACACACACAGGATCAGGAGACAGAGGCAGCGCACACTCGCAGAAATGACAGACCTGGGGGAGCAGCAGGAGGTGGTTGGAGAGCCGGTAAGGGTCTCCCCAGCATCCAGACCAGGCTCTCAGGCCTGAGCACAGCCTTTGAAAGGCCTCCAGCAGGGAGCAGAGGTCACTGCTTTCCTGAGCGCTGTTTAAAGTGAAATCCGCAAACCCACAACGTAAGTGTGAGAAGTCCAACAAAGTTCTGACTCTGTGATTTCTGCCCCGACGCTTCAAAAAGCGGACGTATTGTTTCACCCACACTTTTGGTGGCTCCGCTTCACTCATGCTCTAAGCGCCTGTCTTAAGACCAGTAACTCGGCCCCTCCCCCACCTCAGTGTTCCCAAGAGGACATGGAGACTAGGTGGGGAGAGGGCCTGTCCAAGGCCACGCACGGACTCCCTCCCCTACAAAGAACTGCGTCCCCTCGCTGAGCCTCCCCCTCTCCCGACCGGCCACCAGTCCCAGCGCCCTCACCTGGGGCTCCCTCACCTGGGGTGGATGTCCACGAGCAGCACGAGCGTCTGCATGGTGATCACGTCGATGCGCTTGCAGTGGAAGCGGGCCACTTTGAGCACCTTGAGGTACGTGCAGCAGAGCACGACGAAGGAGAGCAGGAAGCTGAGCGTGTGGAAGGCGCCGGTGAAGACGGCGAAGCGCAGGCGCTCGTCCGGCCGCCAGCTGCACAGCGTGCAGGACGCGTACAGCGGGTGGAAGCCCAGCCAGGACAGGGCGAGCGCGGTGGCTGGGAAGGTGAGCGCGTGCAGCCACGTGTAGGCCACCATGAGCGCGGCGTCCCGGAGGCGCATCTTGGCGCGGTAGCTCAGCGGGAAGACCACGGCCACCCAGCGGTCGATACTGAGCGCTGCCATGCTGAGCATGGAGTTGGTGGCCAGGAAGGTGTCGAGGAAGGCAGCCAGGCGGCACAGGCGGTCGCCGGCGGGCTGTCGCTGCGCCACGACGCCGGCCAGGGTGAGCGGCATGTTGACCACGGTGCACAGCAGGTTGCTGCACGTGAGGTTGAGCGTGAAGAGCGCCGGCGCCTGGCGGCGGATGTCGGCGCTGTGCAGGAGGCAGAGCAGCACCAGCGCGTTGGACAGCAGCGACACGGCCATCGTGCC
>NW_006436291.1:6035451-6058612 GCF_000325575.1 Pteropus alecto
TAGCTGCGCTCGAGGTACCAAAATGGGAAAAAAGCCAAGGACCCCACTGAACTTGACTTCAACTTCTGTAGTATTCTCTCTCTCTCTCTCGCTCGCTCTCTCTCTCTCTCTCTCTCTCTCTCTCTGTCTCTCTCTCTCTCGTTGCGCTTCTCTGCTCTGTCTCCCTCTGCTGTTGTCTCCGTCTGTCTCTCCCACCCCCAATTTTCTCCTCGCCTCTTGTTCTTCTCTCTCCTCGCTCCGGAATCCGGCTGCTTTTATCACAGAAATCCCCGCGGATGCACGGGCGTGCAGGGGCGTGCACACACACCCACCCACCCACACACACCCACACACACCTCCAGCCCCCAAGCCTTCTATGCGGGGTGATTGGCTCCTTGTAGACCCCCCCTACCCCATGCTCCCCCATGTGTGTCAAAGCCAGGAAGAGTCAAGGAGTCTTTCTGAGGAAAGGAGGGCATGCTTGGGCACCTTCCTGCCTCAGGGCCGCCTGGCCCAGCCTGGGTGTCAGCCCAGGCGGACCCGGGCGTGGAGGTCCTGCTCCAGCCGCCCCACCTGCCTCATCCCAGCTTCCCAGGGCTGCCCTCGAGGTCTCTCGGTTCACAGGACCCTCTTCCCATCCCCTTTCAACCCTAGCTCCAACAGCAGCCTCCAGCCTCCTGGGGGAGTGGGGATGCTGAGAGTCACTGCGACATCCCCTGAGCATTCCCTCAGCTGGGAGAAGCCTATATCTGGCCTTGACCCTTAGTGTTCTGATGCGTCCGTCCACAGCCTGCCTCAGCAGAGCCCTGGTGTGGCTGATACACGGCATTCCAGCCGGAGCTCCAGCTGCTGCGGACCGTCAGCCCACGTGCAGTCTGCTCGGGGGCCGGTGAGGCGCCGAGTTCCAGTTTATGAGGGACCCGAGTGATACACCATGCAAGAACTCTTTAGAAGAGGGCAGATGGTGGCTGGCGTGGCTGGGTGACAACCCCAAGGTTGCTGGGCATGTAGGTCTCAGCTTTCCTCAGGAAAGTACATAGAGACTACAGCCCTTCTGTCCCTTTGTCAAGACCCTGAGTGGAAGGCGTGTGGATCAGGGCTCCCCGCCCTCTCCAGGGGCTGTGTTTGAACACTCTGCGACTCCATGAGACCCCACGGCAGGTGTCTGAACCTCGCTGAGCCTCAGTTTTCCTCTTTACATTTCAGGGCTCTGAGCAGCAAGGACTAAGATGACGTGTGTGCCCAGATTTGCCTCCCAGAGAAGGGTGTGGAACAGAATGTTCCCAATCACCTCACTGCTTAGCCACTCATGTGACCTGGGGATTTCAGGATTGGATATACGTCTTCACTGGAGACTTGGCATGTGACATCAAAGTGAGGTGTGTCCCCCCTGCATCCAAAGTCTTTGACCCCACAGATAGCCAGCCATGAGCGAAGTACCTACGTCCTGTCCGTAGAGTAAATAACTAATATGCTTCCAGGACACACGGGTCCATGGTGCTCACAATTCAGTGTTCATCAGGATCATCTGATACACTCAGGGTGCTGGCTAAAGTGTTAGATTCCTTCCTTCATAACTCCAGGGTTTCCAAGTCAGAGGGTCTAGGGATCTGCGTTTTTAATGAGCCCCTCCGGTGACAGGGAGGAGGCTGGTTCATGGCCACACCCTGGGAGCACCTTTATGAGAAGGGCAGGTGGGCCCCCTGGACGCCTACTCATTGCCTGGGCACATCCGCCAACAACGACCTGATGTTCTGCCCTAGAGACAGTCACTGAAGAGTCACCAGTGTGTTGTAGGAAGCACAGTATAAAGTGGTAACGAGTACTCTCTTAGCGTGTCCAAACGTTATCACACTTCACTGAATCCCCGCGACGATGACAAGAGCTTTTCATATTTCACAATCCAGACATGAGGACACCTAGGCTGAAAGAGTTTAAGTGACGGAGTCGGTAAAGAATGAAGTCAGCATCTCTAGCTCCATAGATTGGCCCCTTCGGCACACTCCAGAAGTCCTCGGTCGCCTTCTCAAGCAGTGTCCTTGCTCTGGAACTTGCAACATCAAAATGATACTGGTGACCCCGGAACCAGGTGCAACAACAATAAACCAAGGACCAGACACACGTGCACACGCACGCACACAGACACCGATATCGTTTTGAAGGTCATTCGCTTTCAAAATTCTAAAAGGCGAGATTGAAAACTAAACGCCAGAGAGACACTCAGAATATTTGAACTTAGTTTCCTAAAATGCGGAGGCTCATTTTTTTCTGATTGTAAACAATATTTCCTGCCCCAGTGGGGCTGTGGGAGGGCTGACCTCTATCGTGACCAGGTCCTCAGTCCCCTTGGATTCAGCCACACTTAGCCTCCTTGAGCACAGGTACCTACACAGACCCAGACATAGGCAGTGAGGTCACACTCACCAAGCAAAGGAGATGCCTGTTCCTGTCCAGGCCTTGACACGGGGTTCCCACTGCCCCTTGTGAAAAGAATCCAACCCACTCGATTAGGGATGCTGAAGCACTGGAACTTGGAGTCAGGGGACCACACTGTGACCACACCTGTATGTCACGTTTCTCCAAACTGGAGAGAAGTTACGGGATGCTCATGACAGCATTAACATGAATCATTAAATGCTGTGACTGGGCCCCCAGAGAGGGTTCAAAACAGGATTGAGCCTTATTGTTTTAGATGGGTTAATATAGTTCTACACAGAGGCAGGCACATACACACACTGCCGAGCATCCTAGCCGCAACCCCACAGCATAAATATCATGAGTCCATCTTGACAAGTAAAGGAGCTGAGACCCAGACAGGTCATTAATTTGGTCAAGGTCACTCCAGGTAGGCATCGATAGAAAGATAGAATGAATTGATTAAGATGGCAGAATCATTACATGAATTGGAATCTGAATCTATTGGACATTAAAATCCATGTTCTTTGCAGTGTATTTATCACACATGAGTGCTTGCATACGTACGCACAACACACATACTCCTCGCGAGAGGCTGGAGACTGACGCGGTTGTCTCCATGGCTATCTTTAGAAAGAGGTGAAAGATTTACATAAACTGAACAGAAACTGGAACATCACCAGTGTCCCCCAAGCGAGGTCCCACCAAAGTGTCATGGACACAGAGAGCCCATTCCTTTGGGGAATGGAAAGATTCTTGATTTCTACAAATGGAGTGCGGCCTGGGAGCTGGCATGCCAGGGGGAGGGAGGTGTCTGAGCAAATGCCTACAGGCCTAAGCCTGGTGCGCGTTCGTGGTTCTGGAGAGAAGGTGGGCCTACAGGAAGGCTGGAAAGAAAGGTGGCGGCAAGTTCAAATGCCAGCCCAATGCCAGGCTGAGGGACAGAAAGGTCAGTCCCTTTCAGATGACGACTTCTGGGACCTGGAGCATCTAGCCATCCCGGGCAGACATCCCTGCCTGCCTCCCTACCTGAACCCACCAGGCGCCATTTTCAAAGCACTTACACACCTGCTATTTCCTGTGACCCTGTAGAACTCTGGGAGTTCCAGGATTGACACAGAGATGGAAACAGATTCTAGAGGGGACATTCTTTACCAAAGGACATGTGGCTGATGAGTGGCAAACACCGGGGCCTGGACTCAGAGCTCTGACTCACTGTCCAGTGCTCTCTCTGCTGCCAGCTGCTGCCCACTCTCGGACTGGGGGTCCCTCTCCAGGATCCCTAGCCCAGCCCTCGAGCTGAGCAAGCAGAATCAGTTGGCCAGCAGAACCCCCAGGCTCACTTGCCCATTACTAAGAAGGAGAGGAATCGGCTTTCTAGAGAGGTCCTTTGCTAATCCTGTGTCTCCATGGCTGTCCCAGGCCCCGCGGGCCAGGCGTGGAAGGAAGTGGGCCCAGCGGAGGGGAGAAGCCTGAAGTCTCGGTAGATGACCTCCTAGGAGAAGTCGAGGCACTGTTGTCTGAGGGGACTCAGGGCACTAGGAACATTTGTCGAAGGCTCGCTGTGGTCCAGACACTCTGCCTACCTAATCTCATTTCATCTTCACAGTGGCCTTATCCGAGAGAGCCTATCATTACCCCCAACCCACAGATTAGAGAACTGAGATTGGAAAGGTTAAGCAGTGTCCCCAGGGGGGCCAAGCTAATGGGGGAGGCGATGAGCGCCCAGGCCCGCCTGACTAGGCACCTATCCATGTGATAACTGTGACTCTGTTCTGATGCCCAGATTCGGTGCGCCTAATCTCTCCTGTTGATGCCCGATCAACCATCACTCCCTTTCTTCCCTCCTCTGCTTCTCCTCCCAAATCGGACCCTGGGGCCGAAAGCCAGCTGGGTGGTGTAGGAAGTCAGTGTGTGATACGTACAGACCCAAGAGCTCCCCGTGGACCCAGCCTTCTGCTGAGCACTTTATATTTGCTTCCCAACTTACAGTTCCTAGGACGGGCATTGCCATCCCACTTACAGACGGGGTGACGGAGGCTTGCAGCTAAGCAGCTTGCCTTGGTCTCACAGATAGCCTGTGGCAGATGAGATCAGAATGCCGATCCTCCCCCAGCTCAGACCTCCATCACCTAAACCACAGTTGCACCCCCCACCCCACAGCTGGGAATACAGAAGGAGATACAGTGCAGCTGGAGTCTGCCTGGCCTGTACATGGAGCCATTTCTCCCCACTGAGCTCACCAAGCCCACACAGCCAGCCAGTGAGGTTTGCACTTTGCCTTGAAAATCCATTAACCCTGCCCATGGCAGCAGCAGCTTCTTTATCTGCCACCCGTACTGGCTCTGGGAGAACAGAGGTGTATGATTGATCTTCCTGAATGCTAGAACGTGAGGCATTGAACCGGTCCATGAACAATGGCTTCTCTGGGTTTGGACTGACTTCTAAGGATGTCTGGCCTCTGTCCATTTCCTGTCTCTGAGCTGCGGCAGAGCAGCGGAGCTTGTCTTGTATCCCCAGGAGTCTTCAGGGAGAGCTATTGCTTCTAGTTCCTTGCCCCATTCCTGTCCCTCCTCCTCCACACACACTGCCTGGCTGTTTATCAAGGGCCCTGAGTGGTTGGAAGGCTCTGGGCTCCTGCACAGGATTGAGTCCTACACAGATCAGCACTGAGACAGTGGACAGCTCCTCTCTTCCCAGTCACTCTTCCTCTCTGGCTTCTTTCAAAACACACAGGCTGTGGAGGCCCAGGGCCGGCCTCAGGTGCCTCTGCTGAGGTCTTAAAAACAGAGCTAGCAACAGCTACCATTTATTGAGCAGATACGGAGCCGTTTCCTACCATGGAGCAGACTCAGAAACGGAGGCCTGGGCCACACGTCCAGCCAGGGGCAATATCCAGGACTGTTGGACTCCAAAGCTCACACTTCTAAGCACTGAACCGTGCTGCCCCATCATCGTGAAAAGCGGGGTGCTGCTAAACCATGCCTTGCCACTTCCTCTGCTTCTCTCTCAGCTCCCGTAACCCATACGGCTCTGAGCACACGCAGGCTGCTCCCTGTTCTATGTGTGGCCTGACCTGCTCTGATCCACTGGTGGCTGTTCCCGGGGTCTGTGCCTCTTTAGGTATGTTCCCAGCGGTCTGAAAGAGAGGCACCCTTTACCGGTGATTCTGAAGTCCCTCTAGTCACGCCCCTACCCTAGGCCTGGGGCTGTGGTCACATGATGCCCTCAGCAGCCGTGGAAGGAGAACCTGGTCTGAGTACTTTCCAGTACTTTCCAGTGGGAAAAGGATGCTGGGCTGACAGCATTGTGCAGCAGACAGCACCCTGGACTGGAAGCCAGGAGTTCAGAGTTGATGCTGGTCTAGTCACTGCCCCTAACTGGCCATATGTGCCTTTGGAAAGTTCTTTCTCCTCTAGCAACTCAGATTCCCCACCCGTGAAAAGCAGGTGAATGAAGCAGTCTCACATGCACATTTAGGCTTTCTGAAGACGCCTTGTCAGGGACTTGATCAAAGGAGAAGGAGCAGGTAAGGGGGGCAGAGCCAGGCGCCCCAGGCCTCCCTTCCCACCCACCTGGAATCCAGTCTCTTCCGCTGCAGTGGCAGCTGAAGCCATGCACCACTTCAGCTTCGAGGTCTGCGTGGGTGGGTGTGGGGGGAGGGCTCGCTCCTCTCTGCTCACTGGTCGGAACAATCACAAGGCTCAGCTTTCAGCCCCGTCACACCTAAGGGGCCTGTGAGTGCATGTCATGCCTTGCTCTGTATATGCAGCAGGGTAAGCCTGCCTGTGGGTCTGCTAGGGACAGAGGCACTGTGTGTGTGTGTGTGTGTGTGTGTGTGTGTGTGTGTGTGTGTGTGTACTGTGGTAGGGGAAAGAGAAGGAGGGAGAGAGGGAGAGAGGGAGAGTCAGACTGGCTAGGGACATCAAAGGACATTTTCTTATGGTTTGAGAACACAGGGAAACCGAGGCATAAATCCCTTACTAGATGACTCAGCTCTTTCTGAGGCTTAGCAAGATTTAGAAAGCAGGAAAAATCCTTTCGTTTCGCATGAATACTGAAGCGCACTTTAAGAATAAGCAAACACATTGCTCGTGGCAGAGGTAAGGGAGAGGGCAGCTCCTCTCCCAAACCCCAAGCTGACCATCATTCTCAAGTACCGCATGTCGGCTGCAGAGGCCGCTCTCCCAGCCAGATGTTGTAGCTTCTTCGGCACTTGGGGATCCCACCGAAGGCTGTCACTCTGGCCCAGCTCGACGTGGGTGGAAGACTTGGTCCCTCACCTGTCCCCCATTGGTGAGGCTGTCTGATAGCCACTCAGATGTCACCCTCACCCACACAGCAGTGTTGAGTCTTCGAATTCAGGACATGACACATGTCTGTATTTGTATATACAGGTGATTTGCATGTTGACCGAGAACTTGCTAAACTTCTTTGTCGTCTCTGGGGCTTCCCTGTAGCCTCCCGAGGCTTTTCCACATGAGCAATCGCGTCGTCCACAACACATGCGCCTTTTGCTCATTTTCGGCGGTTTTATTTCACCAGAGTGGACTTGTGGTAGGAGTGGTGACGATGAGCATACTTGCTTAGTCCCCGATCTTAAGTGAAAACGTTCAAGCTTTCACCTCAGTTCTGTTTAGCTGTAACTGATTTGTAGACGCATTATCTCGGGTTAAGGAGGTTCCCTTTCGTTTCTAGTTTACCAATGGTTTGTATCATAAGGGGATGTTGAATGTTGTCGAATTTTGTCACGGTTTCCATAGAGGTGACCATGGGTTTTTTTCTTTAATCTCAACATGGTAAATTACATTGATTTTTCAAATGCTGAACCAGCCTTGCATTCCCAGGGGAAAAAAAATCCACTTTGTCTTGATGTATTATCTTTTTTTATGTTTTGGTGAATTCTGTTTGCTCATGTCACGCTGGGAATTTTCGAATCTATTTTCATGAAGGATATCAGTCTGCTTGTTTCCTTTTAATATTGTGCCTGGTTTTGGTACCAGAGTAACGTTGGCCTCAGAAGGTCAGACAGGAAGAGTTGCTTCCTCTTCCAGCTCCTGAGAGATATCATATAGAAGGGGTGCCCCGCTGCGTGGCAGAGCAGGCGGGAGGGGACATGTCCTGTCTGGGATCTCTCAGGCCCTGATGGGAGCCCACCTCGCAGCAGCCCAGGAAGATTAGCCTTGAGAAGAGTTCCTGGCTCCTTGTGGATGCCCCCTCCCCATCCCATCCCCCACACAGCCAGCACTCAGAGCCCGCTCCCCCTGCTTTGCTCAGGATGCGGAGGTCCTCCCAGGAGACGCACAGCTTCCCCCTTCCCCTTGACAACATGAAGTCAGAACAGAAGAAAGGGCCTGGAGACCACCTACTATGCGCCAGCAATATGCTGGGTGTTTCCACAAAATACCAGGCAGGTCCAGCATTAAGGCTCGTTTAAGTCTCTGCCACCCCCAGGCAGCCTCAGGCCTGGGCCACCCTCTTTCGTCAACTAAAGAGGGAATGGGACCGGTCAGCATCGGAATCCGGAGAACAGGTTCACTGCTGCTGGCCACTTCCTCTGGCCACTTCCAGGAGTTTTCCACTCACTCTGTCCGGGTTCAGGTGAGTTTGTCCAGGTGGACTCGAAGACAGTTTCAGACATGGTAGGTTCTCCATCAGTGGGCACAGCGCCCACAACAGGCCAACAGACCTCAATCCGATGGTCCCGAAATCCTGCAAAATGGCCCTGGGCTGGCCCTACGCTATCACTGTAGCTGCCAGCTAAGGGAGTACAGAAGGACCAGACCCCTAACATTGAGCCACAGGATGCTTGAGCCAGGACCCGTGGCCCTGGTTCCCCTGGGCTGGGCTGCTTTTCAGTAAGGCTCGCTGTATAAACCCGTGGGGGGAAGGGGTGGGGGGAAGGGCTTCACTTCCTTTTTTTCACATGGCACAAGCCCCCGCCAATCGGGTGACATCCTCACCTCTGCCCCATTCCTGGCATCCCTGGGGAGGTTCCACTTTTATTCATCATCACTCTTTTTCTCTGTGAAATATAGTTACAAACATCCTGAAGCGCTGACAAGAGAGTCGGGTTTAGAGAACACAGGCCACCCACAGACACCTGAGAAACAAAACCCTGAGCGACTTAGCAGATTGTTGCTTTTGAAGATCGGCTATTTCTGAATATTTAGCTGATGCAAACAGGATGCCGCTTTTGTTTGTTTCATCAGACACACACACACACACACACACACACACACACACACACCCCTTTCTTCGTTTTCTTTCCTGTAGGAACAAGGGAGCACGTTAAAACCCAAGGCAGTAGCATCAAACCTTATGTCCCCAATGCTTCTCGTTTTTATAACTCTAGTCACAGAATTGTTTGTTCCATTTTCCCCGTCCCGTAAATAAAACTGTTCCAAGAGGACAGGGACTACACCCCAAGTCCCAAGCGCATAGCCAGTTATTTTAAGAAGGGTGTTGTGTTTGTGATGGACATAAACCCATTGTAACTAGTTCAGGCACAAGAGATTTATTGGGAGGAGCCTGGGATGTTTGAATGACCTGGAGCCAGGGGCAGCTGTGCCTCGCAGACACTGGCACTCTGCTCTCTCCTGACACCTGCTCTCCACCACCCACCCCTGCCTCTCTCTCCACATCGACTTCCTTCTCCATGCTGGTTTCATTTTTCTGGTAGACGATGAGGTCAGTAGAGCCCGTGACCCTCGCGTGTTATCAATTTATTCCCAATGGGAGCGCAAGCCTCTTCTGTGAGTTAGACATGAACGAACCCCAGGAGAGGGCTCTGATTGTTTGGGGTGGGGTGAGGGAGGGAGTCAGGGGCTCACGCCCGAGCCACTGGGCTCCACACTTCACCTCAGGAACGGCTGATAGAGGAGAAAGATGAGGCCGCTTCTCTTGCTCAGCTGCTTCCATGTCTGGAAGCGAACTTCCCCTTCTAATCAAACTTTTCTTTTTACTGTAAAATAAAAAATATTTTAAAAAGGAGAAAGATTAGTTTGAATTTGGAATTTGTCATCTTTGTGCTTCATACATATAAGGTGGACGAAATAACAAATGAGAGGTTTTCCAGGCGCAGAGAGGAAATTCCAGAAGGTTAGGTATATTTCCCTCGAATTTAGCTAAAAGTGGCTCAGGTGAAGGTGATTTTTATAACCGGGTCACCGACAGCCCCCAGGGCACAGTGACAGCAGGGCTGGAGAGGGCAGTAGCGCTTCTCTTCCTGGCCAGTCGTGATACAGTGACCCTTGTTTCACTGTGGGGACCTGGTGCAACTGAGCTCGTTGGGGATTTGAGACACCTGTGCTGGTTGGGGGGGATGAATGTCGACAGGAAGTGACGACATTTTAAGCAGTAAGGGGCGTGGCCTGAGATGCTGGGTCACATCCCCCACAGAGGCGAGGGCGGTCGAATGCAGGCCTGAGGACCCGGGGGGCTCTCTGGGAGCTGTCAGGCCCTTCTACCACCCCCCAAACCTCCCGTGTCCACTTCCTACTGAATCCAAAAGAGACTCGTGCTATTACAGAGCCTGAGGAACCATCGGAAGCGGAGTGAAGATGATGGCCGCCCTAGGAGAGCACCTAATGGCGGTAAAACTGGGGAAAATGCTCGCGACCAGACCGCTCTGCGCCTTTGGCTTTCCTTGGGCATAGGGCCTTAGCGGGTGTCATTGGCTAAGATGAGGTCGTACTAGAGTAGGTGGCCCCAAATCCAGTGCCTGGCGTTCTTACAAGGAGAGGTAAATGTGGGCACAGCGACACGGACTAAGAGGGAAGATGGCCGTGATGTTTCAAGCCCCCCTGTTTGTGGTCATTTGCTAGAGCCTAGGGAGCAGCTACAGCACCTCACAGAGGAGTAGGCCATGGCACAGAGGGGTTAAAGCTCCTTGTCCAAAGCCACCCGCCGGAAAGCGGCAGAGGCGGGAAGGAGGGAGGGAGGCTGGGAAGGCGGGAGGGAGGCTGGAGCGCGCCGCAGGGGTGGCAGACTTGCAGTTCAGTCTTGCGTTCCAGGCTGCTCCGGGGGTCTGGGCAATCTGCTGGCCAGGCGGCCAGGTCTGCGTGGCATCACTCTGCCCAGGGCGCTTTGCTTCCGGCATAGGGCTGACTACAGTCGGACAGCCAGACACCCCTTCATCTCCCTGATGCTGCTCCCCGACCTCTGCTGCAAGTCCAAAGTCCAGCCCGTGCCTTCCCCTGGCCTGGCCTCCTTTCCTTTAATGCGCAGGAGCCCCTCCTGGGCGTGGAGGCTCCTGCCCAGCTCGCAGGCATCAGGAAGAACTGACCGGCACGTTGGCGGCTGTCGTTGATGCCCCTGGCCGGGTTGACTTTCCTACACTCAGAACTTCCTCGACTCTCCCTAAACCCAACAAGTCTTCACGATCAGCCTTTGAGTTGTTTTCTAATTCCTCATTATGAAAATAATAGATATTCATCAATATTTAGAAAAATGGAACTACGGGGACAGAGCCTGTCACCGTCCTAGCTCCTCAATGCGCTGGTACCAGCGCCTCTGTGCAATCCTTTATCTTCCTTCTTCCCTGCTTTCTTTTGCCCTCTTTGATCATATCGTTCATTTCTCTCTTAACCTAACATCGTAACACTTGTCCCCACACGTCTCGGCTTCCTCAGGACACCACGTGAGTGGCTGCCTAGCCTGACATTCAGTGGCTTTGTCACTGTCTGCCTGACCACTCTCCAAAGGCCAGACAATCAGAGGACTTATAATTTTTCAGAATTATAAATACCATTGTAAAGAGCATCCTATTTTTCACATAATAAGTTTCTTCCTTTAAGGAAGGAGTCACAGATGTAGAATCGCGAAGTGTGGACAGACTTCTTTAAGGATCTCGTGTCTGTGGACGGAGGTATTGTTTTTCTTTCCAGTGCTTATTAATTTGATGGGTAGAAGCTTGGTTCCTCGTTCTAATCTGCATTCCCTTGATTACTAATGAGGCTGAGCATTTTCAAATGCACTAGTTATTTGCATTTCCTCGGGGGATTTTTTTCTATTTGCTCCCATTCCCATCACTCTCGGTGTTTACTTGTCAGTCCATAGAAATGCTTTCTTTGGGGCTATTAACCCTTTGTCTGCCGTGCTTAGTAATATTGCCAAATCGTTTGGTTTTTAAATAATCTTTCGCTATTTCAGAAGCTCTGCAGGACCACTCAGAACATATTGTTATGTCCCTAGCTCCCCCCTAACATAGCAAAGTGACACAGACTTGTTGAACAGCCCGGGCCAGTTTCCTTGCATGTGCTTTGTGGAAAATAAAAAATTCAGTCAAACAAAGTAAAAATGAAAGTTATCACATCCCTGCCGCTCAGAGCTTTCTACCATTAACACCTCAGTACAATCCTTCCCTTTTGACTTCACCCCAATGGGATCACTCAGCATGTAATGTTTCATAATCTGATTTTTTTCAGTAAACAATCTCCACTCTGCCGTCAGTTTTAGGACATTTTTAAGCCATCTAATACGCAGACCGTATTCCGATTTCCCTGACTGACCCAGCAACGTCCCCCAGAGCTGGCTTGTCCAAAGCAGCATTCGATGCAAGACCACTCAGAGCGTATTTCTGTGTCCCTAGGTCCCTGTTAACTCAGCAAAGTTCCAGTTAAGTGACAGAGACTTATCGAGAAGACCAGGCCAGGCTTGTCTGGCTGCTCCCTTCTGATGTCATTTCCTGTAACCAATTTTTTTTCCTTTAATTTTGATTACTGTTTCTTGACAAATACAGTCATTTCATTTTCTGATTTCATCCCTCACTTTTGGACTTGGGGGCCTCCTCCTCTGAGATGTGACAGCCTTTCTCTGTGTCTTCAGGTTCCTTCATTTTTGGGGTCCCCTTCTGGAATCCGGAGGAATTTTTGCTTGCTCTAACATTTGAACTCCTCGTGAAGTTCACTGCCAATCCCCGGTGAGGCGACAGGCTGGGCTGCAAGGGACTCGGACGTGGAGCAGCCCTGGGCAAGGAGTTTTGCTCTAGGAAGCCTGAAGCATACATTTTACACATCTCTCTAATTTAGGGATTACCCGGCCTCAGCCATTTACCTCAAAATAAAAAAATACCCCAGTCCCTGGGCATTCAATCTGCTCTAGCCACGTGGACCCTTTCGCGAGGGCAGCAGGTCTCTTCCCGGGGACGGCGTGTTCCTGGGAACAGCTCTTGACAGGGTCTGTTCTGAAGAAGACGCTTGGCATAGATGTGGCAGAGAAGGAGGGAGGAAGCTGGATCGGAGCCCGGGGAAAGGAGCGATGGATGGAGCCTCTGGTGCTGTCTACACCCTCCACGAAGGACCAGCGGCAAGGCCAGGAGACAGTGTGGGACCCCCCGGGCCTGTGGCATGTAGCTCATCTCTCCACGTTCCAATTTCCATCGTTCATTTGTACAGTGGGGATACTAGTGACGATGTCTCAGGAATACGTTACTGCAGGAGTCATGTTAGACACGCATGCTGAGGATGCCGGTGCATCAAGCATGGTTCGGATGGTTCTGTCCGTGGATGGGCCAGTCAAGGCCGCATCAAGCACCGGGCAGCAGGCCCTCGGATGGTTCTGTCCGTGGATGGGCCAGTCAAGGCAGCAGGTCAGCTCTCTCAAGTCTCTGCAGGAGGATATGCCCCTGGGTGCTGGTCCTTGCAATACCAGGGTACAAAGAGATGCTCATCACGGGACCACAAATTTGTCACATTTCCCTGTGCTCCCTCCCTCGCCGGAGGGACCCAGCACCCCACCCCGCCTATCACAAACATCCCATGTGTCCTGGCCCCAAACATAATGTGTCTTCAAAGAAGTATGTGGCCGTCACGACCCCTGAGGGGCCAGTGTCTGAAGACATTTTCACCCGTGGCCCCTCAGAGTACTTGTGGCCCTCCCTCCTTTCTAGCTTCTCCTTCTGTTGACGGAAACTCTGGTTCTGTGGCTACGGCAGCAGCAGAAATAATATCAGCCGAAGCGGCCGTGATTCTGTGACTGTCCCAGGAGATTTTGTATTCAAAACACAAAAATGGAAACAGTCCAGATGTCCAGCTGCTGAAATAGAGACCGGCCACACAGTGGATCCCCATAAAGGCCTTAAAAATGAGGCGGCTGATTTAGAAGGCTCCTCAGGACATACTGTTGACACTGATTCTCAGAATAATATATGCTCTGTGGCAACATCCGTATTAAAATATATACGCCCATCGACATGGAGGCAGCCTGGGTGAGGGGAGGTTTAGGCTGGGGACTGACGAGGGACCTTTCACGTCAACACTGCATGCTTCTTTTACAACAAGGTACAATGACGTCATCTCCATAAAAAGCAGAAAACAAACAAAACAAAACAAACAAAAAACTGCTTAATGCATGATGCTGGGAGCTGTATATTCGGCAGTAGGATGGCGCAGGACCCTGACTCAGAATCGGAGAGCCTGGGCTGTGGGATCCGGCTCTGCGACCTGTGCCAAGTGACCTAAATTTTTCAGAGTCTCAGTTCCATCAGTTATACAGAAATAATAAACCGCAAGCCCCCGGTTTGGGGGCACACCCAGTGAGGTAACCTGGATGCAAATGCACAAGCGAGGAATTCTCATCACTCTGCAGTGCTGGACAAGTTTAAAGAGAACTGTCACAAACAGAAGGAGGTGGTGAGGGGCATGCAAGCCTGGGGGCGGGGGTGGAGGTGAGGGCAGGGAGGGGGCGACCCTGGTCACTCACTGTCACCGAGCAGCTCATTATTTATTGTCACGAGCTCATTATTGGGTGTGTTATCTTCATTTCATGGATGAAAAAGAGGTTTGGTAAATTGTCTGGGGTCACACAGCTAGTGAGTGGCAGGATGTCACCCAGGGGGCTAGTGGACCCCTCCCCTCTATGCGTCCATGGCAAGTGGATTGTACATCTGCAGACTGATGGACGATAGTGCCTGCATGCCAGGGTCCTGGGTTGCCCACATTGGGGACCTCCACCAGGGGGTACGTGTCCTCCTCGGGCACGGCAGCACCCTCGTACTGCCTCCTAGGCCCTGAGCCAGGGGCTGGGACACAAAAGGGCTGACTCACCAGCATAGAAAACTCTTTCCACTGCCCTCTGCCCCACTTGCCAAACTCCAGTCCAGACTCACCCCCGACACCCCCATCCTGAAGCATCTACACTCAGCACCTGCCTTTTAAAAGCAAAATACATATTCTCACATGTGTAAGACGTGAAAGAATGTTCTGGTCCCTGGGTCCTTGTCTAAGGGGGCTTTGCACTTAGCCAAGAGGGTTTGGGTTTATACAGGAAGGTCGCCGGGCCAAGAGGGGTCAATGGACCGGTCCTTGGCTACAGAAAGTGGACGACACGCCAGCACCACCCCTTCATTTAGGTTGCTTAGGAGGGGGAGTGATTTCTCTTTATCTGGAATGGAATAAATGTTCTACTTATCTAGAATGTGAATCAGTGGCCCAGCATAATTGATTTGCTTTTTCTCCCTTCCACCTCCAGGGACCAAAGAACGTGTGGAAGCAGCAGGCCCTCGACTTGGCTGCAGGCCAGCCCTTCTGGACGACTCCGCTGCTGGGCCGTGGACTATTCCTTCCACCGGCTCTTTGTGTCTGATTCTCTTCTTTGTACCTGAAAATGGCTGGAAATCTCCGTGTGGAAGAGCAAAAAGGCCCAGGGGCTGCCTCCAGGGTCCATTAATGGTGAGTTAATAGGAACAGAAAAGATGGCTGACATTCTAACGTTATTTAAACTCTCCAAATACTTCGGGCATCTAACGCTTGGCTCCTTCCCGCCCACAGCTCATCATTCTGGTCCATCACCCCCAAATGCTGATTTCCTTGTCCAGGCCCTGCACCGAGCCCCAGCCTTCCTCCCCAGGGACACACACGGCCATTTCTTCCCGGGCAGCTTTGCTTGTTCTCATTCACTCCCTGTCACACTGCAGGCTCTGTAACCTCTCGACCTGTGCTTGTTTACTCGGGTGTGAGATTTCTCTACAATAATTGTGCTTATGTGTGTGTACGACAACCACACACACGTGCACACACATGCACAATTTCTAGGATGGCCATCCAATAACCTATTTCCACCCTGGAATTTCAATGTCTCCGTATGTGTTTGGGTTAAGCCAACATCAACAGCTGTCAGTGTGCCCTGCACAGAAGGCTTTGAGGGTAGAAAACAGGTGGGATGTTCCATGGCACCCACACGTGAAGGTGCTTACCTGAGCACCGGAGTGTTGCCGGTGACGCCCCTGCAGACTGAGGAGGCCTTTCCCGCGGGCACCAACTCGCAACTACAGTAGTAAACAAACCTCAAGAAAACGTTTTAATTAGATTAGGCACCCATTTCATTAAGAGTTAAATAATTCCCCAACGCTAACTACCTTCAACGCCGTAAGGTAGCTTTTTGGCGTTATCAAGGGACATGAAAATACCATGAAAATGCCATGAAAAGCTTGTTCGTGGACAGTTTCAGTTCCATGCCAGGGTCTCAATATCCAGCCCTAGAAAACAGTATCTGGATGTAACTGATACCACTAGAGATAACATTTTTATTTTTGCAGGGATTCTGGGCATGTGGGTTTTTTTGAAAAACAGTTTTATTGAGATATAATTAACATACCAGACAATTTGCCGATTTAAAGTGTATAATTTAATTTATTTTTGGTATATCCAGGGTTGTACAACTATCACATCTGATTTTAGAAGTAGTTTTACATTTGAATATATTTAAATAACATTATAATAAGAATAACATAAATCAACATTTTCCTTTAAAAGGTGGCCCCTGCCCCTGCCAACACAGTTAGGAAACCTCGTACTCATTTATAGCTACTCCCGCCTCCACTCCACCTGCAAGACCCCAAAGACTAGGCTTTCACTAATCCGCTTTCCATCTATGGATTTGCCTACTCTGGACACTTCATATAAATAGAATCAGGCAATATGTGGTCTTTTGTGACTAATTCTTTCGTTCAACATAATGTTTTCGAGAACTTTTTTTCTATTGCCAATTAACATTCCATTACGTGGATATAACGTTGTATGGATACACGTGTTTCGTTTATCAGGTCATTAGTTGAGAGACACCTGCACACTTCTACTTGGGGGCCGTTATAAATAATGATGCTATAAACATTTGCGTACAAATTTTTGTAAGAACATATGCTTTCAATTTTCTTGGTTATTTACCTACGAGTGGAATTGCTGGGTCACATGATAATTCTATTTTTTTTAACGTTTTTAGGATCTGCCAAACTATCTTCCAAAGTGGCCACACCATCTACAATTCCCACCAGCAATATGAGGATTCCAGAGTCTCCACATCTTTGCCGGCGCTTTCTATCATCTGACTTTTGGATTATAGTTGTCCTGGTGCACATGAGGTGCGACTTCACTCTGCTTTTGATTTCCACTTCCCTGACATTGAGCCTCTTTTCTTGTGCTTGTTGCCCATTTGTACACCTTCCTTGGAGAAATGTCAATTCGAATTCTTTGTTTTTTTAATCGAGTTAGTTGGCTTTTCATTATTGAGTTATAAGAGTTCTTTACATATTCTGGATACAGATGTCTTACCAGATAGATGATTTACAAATATTTTCTACCATTCTGTGGATGCATGCATTTTATTAAAGGAGAAATTTAGATAAGTATAGAGCTAGACACGAGGCAACATCTTTCTACTTTTAAATCCCAAATTGGACACTTAGCTTCAGCAAAACAGCATCATCTGTCACATCAAACTGCGATCATTTAAATGTTATTGGTTTTATACTTTTATTTATATTTTACTTGCAAACTTGCTTTATTGCATTAGTTGCGTAAAAGAGACCTGCAACATACATAGTTTTATATGCGAATATATTTAAATAACGTTATAATAAGAATAACATAAATCAAGATTTTCCTTTAAGAGGTAGCCCTGTGTTTTGCAAACAATGTCTCAGCCTGTAAATCACATGAGACGAGGTAGCATCCGTCTTGCTCACCATTGCATTTCCTGAGCTGCCATCTTAATTGGCACATAAAAAGTGCTCACCGAACAGTGGTTGAGTGAATCAATGAGTGTACCTTATTTTCAAGGCTTGACCCTGAGGCCCCTGGAGCTGCTCTCCTGCGCTGGGTGGCAGTCACCGCTCCCTGTGATATTGATTTGGCCCATCTTTCTTTCTCAGCGCTTTGGGTAAGAACACCACGGTCCAGCCCACGTGGAGCTGGTTTCCAATTCTGACCCAGGCTCTGCCGGGGGGAACAGAACCAATCTTAACTAATCCTTCCTTAGAGTCCGTGGCTTCCATTCATCCCCTCCACGACTCTGCGGGAGAATTATTAGCCCCTCATTTTGCTGATGAGAAAACTGAGGTTGAGAGAGATGAAGTCTCCTGCCCAAGGTCACTCATGCTGCTGAGGGCTGACCCGGGATTTTATGAGAGATAAAATGACTCAAAAGCCCCACTCTCGTCTCTTGGTCCTGCGGCTCCCAGACAGCGGTACGGTCTGTTTATTCATTTGAGCTATTTGCAAGTTTACTTTGAGTGAGTCAGACAGAATGGAATTGATGACACAGGCCTATCTGCCTTGACCCCAGCAGAGAGTCTGTTTCCTTCTCTTTGTAAAGCAGGGCTGACTTTCCAATAGGACTCGAGGGACGTGGGGTCTTTGCAATGTCCCCAATTCCACTGTCTACCATGTGTCCAGTTGCTTGAGCACAGCAGGAACGCATGGTGACAGCGGCCTCTGTGGGGCTCTTGTTTTGCTCTTTGTGCCGGAGGCTTGCTGGTGAATCACAGTGCCACCAGTTCCTCAGGCATCAAACTGTCCCAAGGAGCCACCTCAACTGCACTTCCATGTTCCCCAAGAGAGCTTTCTCCAGCATTGGAAGGCGTCCGATCCAGAAGCTGCACGTCAGACTAGAGATCAAAGAAACCCAGAGAAAACCTAATATTTAGTGCCGGCCCATCCTGTGTCCCCAACAATCTGAAGGTGTGAATCGGTAGACTGCATGGCCAACCCAATTAAATTTATAGAATGGGCTTTTAAAGCAGCTGAAATGTCCCTCATTAGAGGTAAAAAATTCAACAACTTGATCCCTGAGTTTTGTGTGGGCCCAAGCTCTACTAAAAAAAAAAACGAGAACTCGGCTTCACTTCTGAGAGGAGCCTGTCAGGAGCAAATGTCACTCTCTCTCTCTACTGACAGGCAAAGCCCCTGAAGGCTCAAATCACGGTGACAAAGCCCTATGCAAGGACATCGGCCTCCGCCCTGGCTGGTGACAGCATCCTACCTCCTGTCTCCTTGGACAGCAAGAGGAAAGCTTAGAGCTGTGGTTCTCCAGCTTTAGCAAGTACAGCAACAGCTGGGGAGCTGATTGCGTGTGTCAGTCCCGCTCCCACCCCCGAGGGCCTGGCCTGCAGCCCCAGGGAAGATGCTGACATGGGTGCTTCTCACACCTCCTAGTGAGGCACCAGGCTTCCGGTCTGAGAAGAAGGGAAAAGTAAACCAGGGAAGAACACCTTACATTTGTAGCTGTCGTGAACATCCTCTGCATTCCATTTTTCTGTGGTACACTGAAATGCTTGATTCTAATCTTTGCCCAGTGCAGCAAACGTTCTTTTTTTTTTCCTGGTTATCAATCATTTTCTATTTTTAATGCAAAGGAAAATACCACCTTTGTGCATGTTTGGCCTCCTCAAATATGGTGTTTGATTTGTGCCCAATATTGCCATAGTTCTCGAGACAGAAAACATTTGGTTAGACCTGTAAAAATTCAGCCAATTGTATTTTCAAATACTTAGGCAAATTTTCAAAGTGCAGACAATTGACAGACTGTTTCTATTTTCATTAGGCTGTTTGTTTTTGTCATTAGAGGCAAAAGCCCCAGAGCACGTAGGTTGAAGTTTATGCAGAGCTAGTTCCAGCCCAAAGGTATTGTCAGAGACCTTTATGCTGTATTTATTTCCCTTGAGTGTGTATCATCTTTAAATGGGTTTTTCATAACATGAAAAGAAAAATGAATTTTTCATAAACTGAAAGGACAGTCTGTTTGATAGTATTTTTAAAGGAATTTTCAAGTCGTGCCTGTGTATAAATAATGCAGTCTGCTCACGTCCATATTGGTACACCCGTTGTAGCTTTGGAGGGAGCTGTCCACAGGTAATACGTGTCGTTAATAGAACGTTCCAGGTTCCAGAAGGATCCAAGGCATGTCTGTGTGGTGGAGATTTTAGGCATCATGACATGTTTTGCCATCATTCTCAATGGAGTACCTACTATGTGCTAGACTCCAGGCGTGGAGGTCGAGGTATCAATTTGCATAAGATTCTATTAATGATCACAAGAAGCATGTGATAGAGAAGACACAGGACATATATCTGTGTCACCATAATACGGGCAGAGGTCTCATTGCATCATCGTAGGTAGAACGTGTTGTAAGAGTTCCAAAGAAAGTTTCGTTTCAACCAAGGATGAGGAAAAGGCTTCACGGAAGAGGTGGCCTTCCAAATGGGCTTTGAGAGATGGGCAAGAATTCACCAACGTGAGCGGGGCGGGACTGGGGACTCAGAGCAAAGAAAGCAAAAGTATGAATGTCGGGGTGTGTTAGGGGACAGGAGGCAAGCTCCGAGGAGCTGGATGGGCAGGAAATGAATGTGCCAAGGAAGCCAAGTCTTAGGGGCTGGGGCGGGGGGGACGCTGGGGAAGAAACAGGAGCATGGCAGCGTAGGTTACGTAGCATGGTCGGGGGCCAAGCACGGAACCGCGCCGAGGTGACGAGGCAGCTCCCACTGACTCTGCTTCGAGCATGAGGATCACTAGCGTGTCCATATCAGCTGAGGATGAGGACAAATGTCACGCTGCCCTCAGTGCCCTCAGGAGATGGGAGACAGTGGACTCTCTAGATGGGGACCAGAAAGCCAGCATGAGAGTTCGGAGAACCGCCTGAGCAAATCACGACAGTCGTGCTCTCCCTGAGTCACATTGTGGGGGCCAGAAAACATGGAACCCCAGGCAAGCCAACCTTCCCCAAGCAGGCAGGGAATCCTGATACTCCCTCACTTGGCTTCCACGCGGTTTCTAGTCAAACAACCCAAAGCCTCTCTCCTATGCGTAGAGGCATCGCCCAAGTAATGGAGGGGAACAGCCATGCCCCACATCGAGCTGGCGATGTCCCAGATTCCCCCAGCCCCAGTGAGACTGCCATCCTCTTTTAGAAAAGAATGACGCATAAGGGATGCTGACAAAGGCGAGGATATGTCAAAAGTGGCACAGAGGAAACTGGAGCTATCCTTGACAAACTCTGCCCTGCCTAGTTCCTCCTTTGGGGCAGCGAACAGTGCATCTCATCCTTGAGTTCCTAGGGCTTAAAAAGATATTTCACCGAGATGAGTCACCAGCAGCCACGGTTGTCATTTGGAAGCTTTCCACGCACAGTCATATCACACAGAAAAAACTTGACTAGAAACTCAACACTGAGTTAAAGTCTTCGGAACAAGAGCCCATCAAGGGCAGGTTTTTTTCTGACCATTTATCTATCTGGCCATCAGAATCAGGGAATATTAAACGTTAGAGTTCATCCAGGTTAGCCTCTCGAGTGTTCCTCAAATTACTGGCCATCATTTTCGCTCAAACTCTTCCAGCCATGAGTAGCGTGCTGAATTAATCACCCATCATGGGGCCAACCTGATGCCACATAAACCCACAGTTCATGCTTACGTGTTTCCAAAGCAACCTCTACATCTAAGTACCGCTGACTTTTGAACAACATGAGGACTGGGGGCGCTGACCTCCCACACAGTGGAAAATCCATGTATAACTTTTGATTCCCCCAAAATTTAACTACAGTCCCTTGGTGTCTTTGGGGATTGGTTCCAGGACCCCCCACGGATACCCAGATCCGCAGATGTCCGATATATATAAATACTTTATAGAAAATGGCAAAGAACAATGCATACAGTTGGCCCTCCCCATCCACAGACTCCCAACCAGGGACTGAAAGTACTTGGAGAGCCTTAGTGATGTCCATACACTTTCTCTCCTTTTCCTTTTTTTTTGGGGGGGGCTCATTTAAGCCTCACAAAGATCAGGGAAGTGGTAGTATTATTATATCCACTTTGCAAAGAAACCATAAGTAACTAAAGCAAAAGTCTTCTGAGTCCAGTGGGAGAGCTCCCTTCCCCCAAGTCACCTGTGTGTTCCTTAATTCCAATGGGCACTGAGTCCCTGTTGGGTGCCAAGCACTCTGAGAGGTGCCAAGAGTACAGACACCCATGGGACCTGGCCCCTACCCTGGAGGGAGCCCCAGCTCAGAGTGACACATGCCGGAGTAGCGATGCTTTCCCTAAATGCCATCTGGCCCTCCCCCGACACTGAAGCAGGCATGCTGTCTACCTCTCGTTCATTCTTTCATGTGACCTTACGTGGGGACTTGTGGTCGGACGGTAACATGCAACTACTGTGAACTCTCCTCTCTCACCAGCTGTGCTGAAAGCTCCGTGAGGATGGACTGACGGGATCTTGCAGATCTTTGTACGTGTCCCTGGACTTGTGCAACGTCCACTTAGTTCGTGACGTAGCTCTGCCACTGTGGGGAGAGGACTTTGGATTCCAGCCGAAGAGTCTGTGAGGACAGTTCCGCCATTCGCTCACTCACTGTGTGACTGCAGCGAAGCCATGCCAGCTCTCTGGACTTGAGTGCATTCATCTGTAAAAATGGAGGTAATCGTCTCATCTCAAAGAGGAGAAGATGCGCAGAGAAAACCCAGGGTTCGAGAGCAGTGAGTTTTCATTCACGGCACCTTCACTTTCAGCGGGACAGTTGCAGGAAGGTGGCTTTAGGGCAGTGATAACCCACTGGGGTGCCGACTACTCTCCTCCCCAACCTTCACCCCTCATCTCCTCCTTGTTTAAAAGGACTGTCACCATGGGCCACCAGCACTGATGTCACAGCTCCCAGGAGTATTGGTGGGATGATGGTGGACTGCAAGCTTGAGATCCACAGATTGAGGAAGAAATGATTGAATGTCCTTATGCTTGGGAAATACTAGGATTCAGCTGACATATCCGACCTCGCTTCAGGCTTTGATGTACCTAGAGACAAGCCCCCATCAGTCACACATCTGCACCCACAAACTCTGGCCAGTTGGCCAGGTCAGAGCTGTCAAGTCACTGAAACCCTGGTTAAATGTCATCAGTAGGGAAGACCAACCAAGAGGGCTTCCTGGGGGAGGGGTAGCCAGGTCCCTTGGAGCCTGCACACACCCTGGCCTGGCAGGGTGACAGGCAGGTGGATTTCAGGGGTTCACCAAGATGCTATAATGGCTGAGCTGGAGGCAGCTGTGTCCAGCCCTGTTGGTCAATGGCCCAAAGAATTCCTAAGTTTCAGAGAAATTGCAAGTACTTCTGAGTTAGCACAAAACGGCTTCGGCTTCTGCTGGGATTTTGCCCAGTCATGCTTTTCCGGATGCCACCATCCGAAGTGAAAATAACATATCTCCAGGTGTCCCCTGCCACGCCAGCGTACCCTAAGATCCCTCGGAGATTTGCTGGGTACATGCCTTGCTGTTAGAAATCTCTTCCTTGAGTGGGTGGGTGGTGGCACAGACTCTCGGCCCTGGCCTTGGTAACAGCCTGTCTGCCCGACCCCCGTGCCACCCGTCAAGCTCCTCCGCCATTTCTGCAGGGCCCTGAGGTTTTGGTACCCAGAGCTGTGTGGGCAATGGGGAGCCATTGGGTCACAGATGTCCCTGCCCCAGTGACAATCATGGACCAGACTCGCTGGCCCCTCATGTCTCCAAGGG
>NW_006436291.1:6058625-6068627 GCF_000325575.1 Pteropus alecto
CGCTCTACCATGTGACACAGGTGCGGGAACGGGGGAGGACACTGAGATCTTGACTCTGCTGACTTCCCTGCTAGGCTCCTTCCACCTGACTCATCGCCTGGATTAACGTGCAAACAGGTTCACGTTCATTCGTATTCTCCCCACTTGCCACGCTGCTCCCTCCCCTCCTCCCCCACCTTCCTCACCTGATAAACACCTCAGCTCAAGGGTGACTTGTATTCGGAATTCTTTGTTCAACACCCCAGCTCTGGGGTCGGGGGAGAACTCACCGCTCTCTCCTTGTCCTGGAGAGACACCCGTCACATCTCTGGTTTTGCTTCGTTCACAGTACCTGCGGCTCTCCTGTCGGGAGAAAGGACAGAGGAATGCCTCTGCTTTGCCACATGTGGAATGTGCCCCAGAACTGGCCCCCACCCCCCGCCTGACCGTGAGCATCCACGCTGCTCACAGGCCTGACAGCACACGAGCTCACCTGCACCTGTTGGCCGCGGAGGGGCTCCTCTCCAAGCCTCTTCCTCCACGCGTAGAATGAGGGTGGGAGCGCCAGGTGGGTTGAAAGGCCTCTTCCAGACAGTGAGTCTCCGGAGAGGACTGTCTCCGGGAGCCGACTTTGGACTTCTCCACCAGAACTCCCTCTCCCCAGGTGCCGTGTTCCGTGCTCGGTGAGCGGGCTCCCTGCCTGACAGTATCCTCTCTCCAGAGGACACTCTGCGAACATCCGACACGTGCCCATGTGCCCGGGGCCGGATCACACCACCCGGGGAGCTGGGCATGGGCCGCCAGTCAGAGGAAATGTCACCCGAGGAAGCGACACAACAAACTCTCATAGCTTTTCTCTGTGGTTCAACATTACGCTGTGATTCATCCGCCTGATAAACATCTCAGTTCAAGGGCGCTTATTACGTGCAGCTTCGTTCACTCGTTTTAGCTGCTGGCTGTAGTCCGGCCGCATGAATGTTCTCGTCGACCCATGCTCCCATCAAACGACTCATAGTAGACTCGTAGGCACATTCCGCTGTCCCCTATTTCAAACGAGGTTTCAGTGAATGACCGTCCTCGAGCGTGCCCACGTGCGGAGGTGTGCAGAGCCTCTGTGGGGAGCCAGGGCAGGAGCACAGGACTGCGGGTTCGCTCTAGGTCAGCTTTATTAAATAATTTTGTTTCTCAAACTTATTGCAACTTAAACTTCGTTCAGCCATGCTGCACATATTAAAAAGAAAAAAGAAAACTTGTGCCAAACTGATGGATGGTTTCTAATTCTTTCATTTTTTGTTTCATTATATATTTTGAGACTATATGACTGGACACATGCCAACTTAGAATTGCTATTTCTTCTCAGGAAACTTTTTCTTTTGCCATTATGAATTGATCTTCTGTATCCTTAATGCTTTTTTTGTCCTAAAGTTAATTTTGTTTAAAACTAATATAGCTACTCCAACTCTCTTTTTATGAGTATTTCTCTGATATATATATATATTTTTCTTATTCTCTTATTTTCATCTTTTTTCATAACCTTATATTTTATTTGCCACTGAAGATTCCTTAAAGTTAAAACAAAGTTTTAGAAATCTCATTAAATCATTCTACTCGGCCACAATACTCAGCCGATACAGAGGAAAAACCTTACATATTCTTTTTTGTTTAGCTTATGTAAGCAGTTTGGCTATACGATGCTTTCCTAAAGTAATTTTTCTATACACAGGGGAAAAAAGCTTTATAAAAAAGTCCATCTTTCTAAAATGGAGGTGACTGAAAAAGTACCCTATAAGAGATAAAGAGAAATATGGGAACAATTAAGCCTTAATTACTATGGGTACAAAAACTCCACAATTAAAGAACATTTAAATAGAAAAATTATAGAACTAGGAATAAATGCCTATAACAGAAGCATCTTTTCTACTTTGCTAATATTTGTGAGATTAAAAAATCTAAATCAAGATTTCTATAATTTCAGATTTATGTTTACTTAAAAAATCAATTGTGTTTAGTTACTGTATATTACAATATACACATTCAGAATTATGAAAACAGAATTAATGAAAAGATTCAAATTCCTCAATAGTTTGAAGATTTAAGTAATTTATCTTTAAATCAACCATTTTTAGAAAAACGTAATGTTTGTTTTTCAGATCAGTGTGTTGACTCACCTTCTTCTTTTTTTTTGATAAAAGATTAAAAAAACCAAAAGAGTAAGTATTATATTCACACCAACTACAAAATAAAGTTCCAATTTAACCAACGTGCAACAATTTAAAAAACACATGATTCTGAGATCTTATAGAAAATAGACTAGAAAAGCATAGTAAGAATTATAACTATATCATAGAAAATATATTTTCTATTGAGTAAATGAATGCTTAAAACTATAGGCATTTAAAGTTTAAAATGTAAAAGTAGTAAACATTTTTACTTTTTTAATGTACCTCTTTTCTATATCTTAGGAAAGCAGCAGTGTCAACATCCCTTAAAAACCAAAAACAAACAAATCAGCACTGCAGCATATACATGGAAAAGAAGGTCTTGTCTTCTATATATATTTTTAACTTTTAGTTGCATTCATATTTTCTATTCTTATTTAAAACATACAATTCTAAAAGCTCTTATACAAATGGAAAAATATGAGGTAAATGTCCCAAAGTTATATGGAAACACTTAATATTACTTAGATATTCCCCACGCCTAGGACAATGCTTAAATAAGTCCTCCACGAATGGTGATGATTGTAAAGAAACACAGTGGAACCATGCAATGAAAGCAGGTATCATCATTCTCCAAAAATGGTCATGATGTTCTTCAGTATTATTACAAAACAATCATGGCTTCTTTTGCTGTAGAAAATGTTTTGCCAGCGATATAGCTCCATTACAAATTATATGAGGCACTAAGCTACAGAAAACGCATCAGCAATCCATTCAAAATTGCCAAGGTGCAGCTCATGTGGAAATAACGTATAATCAGTCTCTATTTCTGCTGCCTCTGATCCGTTCCTGCGGTACCATTCTTCCATCTGGGCTCATTTTGTTATAGCCTGAAGAACTCCCATTAGCATTTCTTGAATTCTCTCAGCTTTTTCTTTGTCTGAAAACATCCTTCTCCCCTTTATGTTTGAAGGATTTTTCACTGAATGTAAAATTACAGATGGCTAGTTTTTTTCCCCCCAACACCGTAAAGATGTCATTCCATTGCCTTGTAGCTTTCCTATTTAGTGCTGAAAAGTTATTGTTGTTATTTTTCCTTCTTTGAAGGTAATGGGTCTTTTTTCTCTAGCTGCTTTTAATATTTTCTCTTTGTCTTCATTTTTTAGCAGTTTTACCATAATGTGCTTAAATAAGTTTTTCTTTGTATTTATTCCGTTTGGAGTTTGTCGAGCTTCTTGGACATATAGTTTAACGTCTTACATCAATTTTGGACTCGTCTCAGAAATCGTCTCTAGAAATTGCTTCTACCTCATTTCCTCTTCATCTTCTTGGATTCTAATTACATGTATATTAGAGCATATCTCTCATGCTCTGTTTTTTTATCATTTATTATTTTATTTATTATTACATTGAGTATAAGTGTATTATAATTTCTATTGGTAATATCCTAGATATTTAGAAATTAACCAACATATTCCTAAACAACCTATGGGTTGGAGAATAAATGACAAGAAAAGTTAGTAAATATTTTGAATATGAAGATTAGAACTATCGTAATTGTGGGATTTAACTAAAGCAGTGTTTATGGGGAAATTTGTAGCATTAAATACTTATAATAGAAAAAATAAATATTTAAAATCCATAATCTAAGGTTCTACCTTAAGGACCTAGCGGGAAAAAGTAAACCCAAAGTAAGTCTGAGGAAGAAAACAAAGTTAAAAAGAGAAATCAATACAACAGAAAACAGACTAGCAATAGCAAAAATCACTGAAACATAAGATGGTCTTTTAAAAAACTTAAACTGATCAGAAAGAAAAGAGAGAAGACCAAATTTTCAACATCAGAAAGTAATGGTTGGACATCACTATAGATGTCCTACTAAGGGACTACTAAGGGAATTTTAAAACAACTTTATGCCAATATATTAAAAATATAGATGGAATGAATATGTTCCTTGAAAGACAAAAATTACCAAAAGAGAGTCAAGAAGAAATAGAAAATCTGACTGGGTCAGTATCTATTAAACAAATTAAACTCATAATTTAAAATCTTTCCACTAAGGAACTTCCAACTGCAGCTGTCTTCACTAATGATTGTTTTTAACAGTTTAGGAAGAAATAATGCCAACTCTATACAAACATTTTTTAAAAATAGAGTGGAGGAAACACTGCCAGCTCAATTGATAAAGGCTAGATCACTCTGATGCTAAAGAAGAAACAAACATATAAGAATACTACAGACCAATATCTTTTATGAATCTGTCAGACACAAGTCTTTGACAAATACTAGCAAATCAAATCCAGCGATATCTGAAAAAAGGACAGTACATGATGACTAAATGTAGTTTATCCGAAGGAGCAAGTTTAGTTTAACATTTGGAAATCAATCAATGTAATTTACCATATTAACAAACTGAAAAAATAAAACAATATGATTATCTCGATAAATGTTCAAAAATCATTTGTGAAAATTCATCATCTATTTGTGATTAAAAAAAAAACAAAAAACTTGCAGCAAACTAGGACTAGAGGGGAATTTCCTTAACCTGAAAAATTCTTTTTACGTATCCAGTTAACATCAGTCTGAAGGGTGAAGAACCGAATGCCTTCCCTCTGAGACTGGAAACAATGCAAGATCGGCTGTTCTCATCCCATTTATTTAACATCAGACCAGTGGCCCTCACCAGTGCAATAGGCAAGGAAAAAAGCCCTAAATATTAGAAATAAAATTATCTTTATCAATGATACAATCATGTTTATTAAAAGTCCACTATATCGTATCTATTACTATAATTCATAGAATAGTCACAGAACACAAGGTCAGCATTTTTAAAAAGTCAATTCTATTTCTGTGTACTAGCAGCAAAGCAGTATTCTATACACGAGCGACGAATAGCTGAAAATTAAAAAATTTAAGTACCATTTATATGGTATTAGCCTCAAAAAATACAAAATACTCTAGGATAAGCTTATGAAAATCCATGCATGACCTGCACACTAAAAACTATAAAACATCACTGAGGCAAATTACATAACCTAAATAAGTGGAGAAATATACTACGTTTATGGATCTGATAACTCAAGGTGGTTAAAATGTCAGTTCTCCAAAAGTTAATCTTTAGATGCGCCATAATCCCAACCAAAATCTGAGCAGCATTTTTGTAGAAATTACAAATATAGACCAATATCAATTAAAGAAATTTAGTTTGTAATTAAAAGTATTTTCACAAAGAGAACTCTAGTCCCAGATATCTTTACTGATGATGTTTTTAAATATTTAAAGAATTTCAATTCACTTGGAAAAGTAAAGTACCTAGAATAGCCAAAACAATTTTGATCATGCCTCACTATAAAGCTACAATAATCAAGTATCAAGACACTGTGATATTGACATAAGCATGGCTACACAGATAAATAAAAGAGATTCCAGAAATGTGTGTGTGTGTGTGTGTGTGTGTGTGTGTGTGTGATCAATTGAAATTTCACAAAATTTCCAATGGGGAAAGGAGAGTCTTTTCAATACATTGTGCTGGGAAACTGGGTAACTACATGCATGGCGGGGGGGCTAGATATAAATGGAGAAAATGAACTTTGACTTTTAGTTCATGCCACGCACAAAGATTATTTTTGAAAAAAGTCATTGACCTAGATTTAAAGTAAATATTATACATAAAATACACTTCTACAGAAAACATAAGATAAAATATTCACCACCTTGAAGTAGGTTAAAGATTCTTAAACAGAACACACAGAAAAGCACAAACCATTAAAAAAATAGATGACGTGGAATTCATCAAAATGAAAAACTCTTTTTCTAAAGACATCTTTAAGAAAATAAAGCAGGACACGCACGGAGAGAAAAATTTTGCACTTAATGTTTCTGACAAAGTTCTAAGTGGAGAAATATACTATGTTTATGGATCAGATAACTCAAGGTTCTTGTATCCAGAACACTTATAAATTAATAATAAAACACACCCCCAAATATTAAAAAAATGGGCATAAGATTAAAAGAGATGTTTCATAAGAAAAGATACACGAATGGCTAATGCGCCATGAAAAGATGATCGACAGCATTTGTTATCGGGGAAACAAAAATTCAGCCACACACTGAAAGACCACTTTACACTGTTAGGATGTGAAAAGCAGAAGCCCGCCAGTGTCAAGTGTGGCCGAGGATACGGAGCAGCTTGCACGTTCACGCATTGCAGGTGGGATTGTAAAATGATATATCCACTTTGGGACACGATCTAGCAGTTTCGTAAAAAAGTTAAAAATATACTTATCCTGTGACCCCACCGTTCTACTCTTAAGAATTTACCCAAAAGAAAGGAAAGCCTATGTCTGTCCACACAGAGATTTTTACGCAACGGTCTTAGCAACTTTATTTATAACAGCCCCAAAGAAACATTGCAAATGTCCATCAACAGGTAGATGGATAAGCAAGTTGTGATATAGTCATTCAATGGACTATTATCAAGGAGTAAAAAGGAATTAACTACTAATAAACAGCAACATGGATGAATCTCAAAATCATTATGAAAGAAGTCGGAGAGTACAAGTATATGATTCTCTATATGAAACTCTAGAAAAAACAAACTGAATCTAGAGTGACGGAAAAGCACATCCGTCGTTGGCCAGGGCTGGGTTTGGGAATGAAATTGACTGAAAAGAATCACAAGGAACCTTTCTGAGGATGAAGTTTCTATATATTGATTGTGGTGGCAGTTATGTGGGTAGATACACATTTGTCAAAAATCATAGAACTTTGCACTTAAAGTGGATGCATTTGTTGCACGCAAATTATACCTCAGTAAAATTGATTTTAAAATATGCAGTATGAATCCCATGCTATTAAAAATAAATTAGTTCAATTTTACCAATGAAATACTGAGGCGCAGAGAGGTCGCCGAAATGCGCAAGGTCACGGAGCTAATGAGTGAAAAAGTTGGGACCAATAGCAACACTTGTCTCTCTTTCAAGCCTGGAGTGTTAGTCTGTAAGTTTTTATTGCCTGCTTATATAACTGCCCTCTCGAAATAATAATACGCCAATTCTTTATAGCTCTGGAGTAATTTTTAATTTTTCCAGTTTCTTTTGCACTGATACTCATAGGATTCCCAGAATAGCTGAGTGAGATGTAGGTCTTATTGTATATAGGTTTTATAGGGAAGGTTTCATTGTACCCCACTTAAACCTTCTCTTATACATATGAAAACTATAAAGGCCACAGAGCCAAGGCAGAACTGGACATCTGGAGCCAGAGCTCAGAGCTTCTGGCCGAAGTCTGCTGCTTTTCCTACCGGCCTTCACCTTGGCCGGTAGCTTCAGCCAGCCCCAGGCAGTGGGGCATTCTGGTCGTCTCCCTCATTCTCATTACCCCCATCTGAACAATGGGGTGAACCTGCCTTTTGCCCTCAGCCCCTTCTGATCTGGTGGTCCCCACTGTGCCTGGCACATGACACCTAAATCATCCAGGCATTGATCGATGGGCTGACACATTCCTCCAACTCCGGCTTTTGGGGGCCTTTCTCGTAGTAGGAAAATGATGCTAAGTCATAAAAGAGGGGTAGGTTTTAATTTTTAAAATAGTTCAAAAACACTATAATTACATAAATAATCTGTCTGTATTATAGAAAAAGAATCAATTACATAATCAAAGAGATTAAGAACCCCACCCCACCTTTGTCCCGAATGCAACCAGAGACATCTATTGCTAGGTCGTCACAAATACTCTGTCAAAACTCCTTCTGTGCCCTTGCACGATCTACATAGACAACAAAAGCGACACCCCACTGCAACTTGTTGTCCCTTGTGAGGGTCTGTAATGGGACAAGACACAGAGGGGAGACAGGGTGGGAGAGGTGCCGGGAGCTAGGGGGAGAGGGAGAAGACAGAAGTCAAGAAATGGCGAAAGCTGAGGTCCTGCCTCCGTCAACCACCCTGTAAGTGGAGCCTCCACCTGCCCCAAGTTGGAAATAAAATTTAAATGAGAGACGAGGGGCGGGGACAGGCAGAGAAGGGGATTTGGAAAATGGTCAAGGGAGACTTTCCTGGATTTGGCCTACTGATATTTTTACACCTAAAATCTGTTTACAAAATAGTGTTTAAAAAAAATAAATAAAAGGAAAAAGAGGCTGAAGTACCCTCATAGACGCCCATCTCTCCTTCTGCCGGGAGAAGCTGTAGGTGTGGGCTGGGACCCTGGGCTGCATGGTGTCACCGCCACAAGCTACAGTCACCACGCATCCAGACCTGGGCTCAGGGCGGCCTCTGCAGGGCTTCAGCCTCCGCTTGCTCACAGCCTCCTAGCGGTGCCAGGCACTCTGCCCGGGGAGTGTTTGCGACCACGTGAGCAAAGAAGCACAGAGAAAGCAAGGTGCCTCAGAAGCCCTGGGCAGAGCCGGATGAGGGAGTCCTCAGCCTTCGCCCCGGCCTGGGGCCGATTCCTGGGTCAGGGGCACGTTGCTTAGTTTTGTTTTGTTTTGTTTTGTTTTGTTTCTTTTTTCACCACGGTAAAGCAAACGTGTGGAAGGCAAAACAAAATTCTCGATGAGGAACTGGGTGGGCTGCAGATAAAGGGTCCGTTTAAGTCGAGTCTGGTCACACATGCATCTTAATGATTTAGCTGGTTTCTATTTGAGACTCCAAAATAACTAAGTTCCAATCATTTGGGGCGTTCAGAGCCTCCTTCTGCAAGCCAGTCAAGCAGGTCAGCTGGAGGTGGCATTTCAGAACGTAGAGAAAAACTAAATTGGCAGTTTCCCCTTCCTCAAGCAGCCCGTGTCTGCATTTGTGCAAGAAACAGTGTCTTGGGCGCCTCCCATGAACAATGAAGGAACTGCCGTGGTCCTGGCTCCCAGGCTGCACACCGTCCCGGGACGGAAAAGCACGTGAACTCCACTGACGCAGAATGGGGCGCTGAGGGGTCAGCGGAAGGCGTCTGGGGCCACGGCCAAGGGCAGCTTCCCACGTGCAGCGCAGTCGGGAGCCCAGTGCGCGGGGTGTTTACGTGGAGATGAGCCCTGAGGCGCGTGTGGATGCTTAGCGGGCGCGGAGTGGAGCGAGGAGAGATCGCTGTAGGCAGGTGCCAGCCGGTGAAAAGGCCTTGAGGCAGGGGAGGGAGGAAGGTGACAGGAACCACAGGGAGCCCAGCACAGGTCTCGGGACTGGAGCCCCCTGGCTTGTCCCTGGCTGGGTGAGGGGCTCCCATGAGATCCCCCAACAGGTCAGAGGCAGAGCCCAAATCACAGCAGCTGACAGCTCCTTGCATGCTTACCTGCCCTGGGAGACTGGGAGCTCCTGCAGCAGCCTCTGCTGTGGGCTGACTCCATCTCCTGCATGGATCCCAGAAGACAGGCGATTGTGTTGCTTTAAGGATTAGTTTAGTTCCGACTGAGGCCGTTGCCCTCCAGGTGTAGTCCCTGGATCAGCAGACTCAGCATCACCTGACAGCTAATTAGAAACGCAGAATCTCAGGCCTCACCTCTGAACCCCTGAGTGAAGACCTGCGTTTTAACTAAATCCTCGGGTGATCTGTGAATGCTTGAGAGCTTTGGGTTAGGGCCAGTCAATGCACTTTGTGTCTTCATTCCTGGGGGTTGGGCAGGGGGATTACTGCATAAGGAAAACAAAGTAGACCCACCCACCCCCAGTTTAGGGCAGTGGTTCTCAACAGGGGGTGATTTTGCTCCCCAGTGATATTTGGACCATCACAAGTTGGGAAGGGGTGCTACTGGCTTTAGTGGGTAGAGACCAGGGGTGCTGCTTGCAATGCACAGACAACCCCCACAGCAAAGAAGCTCCTGGCCCCAAGTGTCAATTAGACCATGGTTGAAAAACCCCAACTTACGATTGAGAGGGAA
>NW_006436291.1:6068679-6074706 GCF_000325575.1 Pteropus alecto
CGAGTCTGGAGGTCTCAGTTGTCTGCTGGCCGCAGGATGGTTGGAGGGGCAGCTAGCTGGTGTTGCAAAAGAAATTTAAGGTCAGAAAGATCAAATTAGAATCCAGTTCGGTCACTCACTTGCTAAATGACAGTTAACACTGAGACTCAGTGCCCCTCTCTAAATAATGGGATGATACCCAACCCACAGGGCAATGCAGTGCAGTGGAGAAAGACACAGGCTCATCACCCTGACGGAGCAGGCTGCCTCTGCTCTGAGCGCTCCCGTCTGTGAAATGGGCCAGCATCCACCGCTTTCAAAGAGGATTCGAGGTGATTGTGAAGCATCCATGTAGGTCCATCAAATGTAACAAATGTATCGCTGTGGTAGGGCTTGTAGATAGTGGAGGAGGCTGGGTGTGCAGAGGTAGGGACCTCCGGGGACTCTGTGAACCTCCCACTCAATTTTGCTAAGAACCTAAAGTGCTCTAAAAAAATCAAGGCTGTTGAAAAAGAAATATTGTGTAAAGAACTTAGCAAAACACAGGATGCAGAGTAAGCGCTCGATAAACGCCAGTTATTATTACTAAAATTATTGAGAGGATTAAGTGAGATCACATGTGCAAAGCACAGTGCCTGGAACATACCAGGAGCACAATGAATATCTGCTGGTGGAATGATGGAATGCACGCAGGAAACGAGGAAGAGTGTTAGTGAGAAACAGAATTTAGAGAAATGCTCTACCCTGGTTCTGCCTCTTTGCCGGGCATCGTCTCAGGATCTCTTTGGAGAGGAAACCGGGACTGCTCCCCGGTTAAAGAAGCCCACGCAAACTGGGGGACAGAAGACCCCAGGAAGGGAAACCGGCAAGTGCCGGGCTTGTATACGTGTGTGTGCATGTTCCAGGGCAAGTTCCAGGGGGCCGGCTGGGACAGAAAGAACTTGCCAGAGCAGGGCAGTAGCCCAGGGGGCTCTGGGGCCGAAAGGTTTGCCATTTTACAAAAGACGCGCCCCCTATTCTTCTCCACCCCTCAGACTTGACGCGGGATCATCACACTTTATCCCTTCTCTAGGAGTCATTATGAATGCAAAAGGCCTTCTATTTGCACAGATTTACAAACTGAATAATACGATCCTTAAACCACTTGGATTCAACTCTCCAAATAAATCCGTTGTTTTGCTATTGTGTAGACACGTAGGCCGGGGTGAATATAGGTTTAGAAAGAGCAATGCTTGACCTTGTTTGACTGTATTTCGGTTTGTCATTCTTTTTTAATTTAATTTTTAAAAGGTGATACATACACACACTTTTTAAAAAAATTCAAACAGTACAAAAGGTATACAGTAGAAAGAATCCCTCTCCCATCTGCTTGAAAAGATGTACCACTATTTATTTAAGGGGGACCCCAGCCCCCATGGGCTTGCAGGCTCTGTCAGTCCTGTGCTTTGTGAACAATGGCCGCAGTGTTTATAGTTGTGGGGCACGATGCTGATGCTATCCTAGCCCTCCTGTCTGTCGGTCCCAGGTACTAAAGCAGTTATGTTTAGGGTCCGAGCCACCGGGGCAGCTGTGAATCCCAGCTGCTCTCCTGTGGGCCCCGCGTGTTCTGGGGTCTGCAGGGCATTGGAGCTGGGTTCGCGGAGGAAGCCAGGCAGAAGTCGTGTCTGTTACTCTCGCTTTGCTCACCGCTGCTCTGACCCTACCCCGGGTACATCCTTAGTCAACATGGATGATATTTCGAGCGGCACCGGCCTCCCCAGGCAGAACTGGGTGGGGCGGGGGGAGTTCTCATCATTTCCCTCAGCGTCTCACCTTTGGGCCAAAGTAATACACAGGTGCCCGGGTACCTCCTGTGACATTTTACAAAGGCTCAGCATTCGCTTGGATTTGGTAATTTGACATTTGCATTTTCTTCTGCCGCTTCATCTTAAATTGATCAGCCAGATGAAACTCGAGATCGTTGGTCCTGTTTCAATATTTAATCATTTGGCTCGGTCTGGAATGTCATTAAGCTAAAATAGGAAACTTATTTTCAAAGAGCACTTGGAAGAGGACCCATTACTTTGCTAAGGCTGTCTCTTCTCTCTCCAGGCACAGAAATAGACATTTTCCCCTTCTTTCTTTTTAAACCTTTTTTAGACCTTTACAGCTTACAGGTTAGCTGGAAACTGTGACTTCTTCACATCACCCATCTGTCCAGCTTGGTAAAAATGTCTTGGAGAGGCAGGCATGGGCTTTCTCATGTCTGTATCCGGCTAGTGAGGCTGGGACAGGCCAGGTAATATAGGACTGCTAACAACAGTAGCAATAATAGTAATGGCTGCTCCACCAGCAGCAGAATGTATTAACTACCTAGTATGCATCAGACACTGGTAAATGCTTTACATACAGCATCTTAAAGTGCATTAAGTATTGATGGATTGATAAGAAGACTGAAGCATAGTTAACATGCCACATGGTATAGGGGTGGGAGAGTCCCAGGGGCTGGTTGAGCAAGAGTGGCATTAACTAGGGGTCACAGTGAGTCCAGGTGTCCTGGCCTTTTCAAGGGGACCCTGCCAGGGGCACAGCCCGCATCTTGATTTTCTTCCATGTCAACATATCTACAAGAACTGTCTTGCCCAAGCTTTCCCTTCAGGGAGCTCAAAAAGCCAGTTAATGCAGTGGAAAAATCCAAAAAGCCAGTAGTTGCACTTATTTAGGGCTGTCTGGAAATGCTCGGCCTCGGGAACCAATTTCATCCAGCTTTAATATGCACGCTCCAAGCACCTGTCAATGCGTGAGTCAGACAGCAAGAGAAATTATGGGGCAAACGACGTTGCTTCCAGCTGGAGTTCTGGCTAAACATTGAGTGGTAAATTACCTTTTTACCTAAAGACTTTAAATTGAACTAATTCGCTCTGTAATAATCGTAAGTGATGCAACAATCTAAACGTAGTCTCTGAAGCCCCCTCCTTACTTTTTGTGTGTGATGAGTGGTGTGTCTGTGTTGTGTGTGGTGTGTGTGGTGTGATATGTGTGCGATGTGTGTGGTGGTATATGTATGCTCTGTGCTGTGTGATATGTGGTGTGGGGGGGTGCATGCGTGTGTGCGTGTGTGTGTGTGTGTGTGTGATGTCTGGGGTGTGCACGTGTGTGCACGTGTGTGGTGTGCAGAGGGAGTATATATGATGTGTCTGTGTGTATCAGGGTTGCTCTTCCATTAGGCAAAGCCTGGTTGGGTTTTGGTTTCTGAGCTCCATCTGCCTTATATAGAGAGAATGGTAGATTTCCCCCTGTTTGCGTATTATCAGTCTTAGCAGTTATGACAGGTTGTCTTTTTTGAAACTTTGTGAGTATTTGAGGGAGAGGTTTGAGATGCTGTTTAAAGAGCTATAGCCCAATGCCACTTTTCAGTTTGGGGAACTGACAGACTTTTTCGTTTTTCAACTCACCTTTTCTATCAAAGTTTAACATGCCCCAGGGGCACCTGACCCTATATGCACAAAGATCTTGGCTAAGTGGCTGTCAGTTGGGATTGCTGCCTGGACCAAGGGTGGTCCGTGCCCTTGAGGGAGTGCAAACCAGTGTGTGGGAACATCTCCACCACCTGCAGGATTCCAGCTAGCCCCCACGCCCACGATCAGCTCTTCACTACAGATGACGTCGCCAGCCTTGGGTGATATTTGATCAGTTCACTTCCCAGGAAGCCTGGAGCTGGGTTTCCAGACTTGCCTTTTTAATTGGAGCCCATTCAAGGCCGTTATCTGGAAGGGCTGGAGCTAGCCAGGATCTGGAGACTGCAGCCTTTCCACATTCCCTCAGCCGGAGGCTCTGGCGGAGCTGTCCGCGGTACTGACAGCACCTCACCCTGTTCCTGCTTCTTGGATTCAAATGAATCCCGACCTCTCGCCGAGTTTGCTGCCTGTTTGTTTAAGTCTTGGTACTCGTTCCTGGTATCAGCTTTGTCTTGTTTCATTCTCTGCCTGGCCTACCCCTGCTCTGAACTGTGAGTCAGCTAATCAAACGGCCAGTGCCGATCCCACATTGAAGGTATGGTCAAGTCTCTTGAGAATACTGGTCTGCCATTTCCTAGCTGTGTGACCTTGGATATACTGCTTAGCTTTCTGAAACTCTAGTTTCTTTATCTGAAGAATTTGAATAACATGATTATAATATTGGAATGACAAATGTGAAAGAAATCGGCACATACAGTGCTCAAAACAGAGTAGAAAATCAATCAATATGCAATTCTCTCTTTCCTGATCTTTTCCAAATTAAGAATAACCTTGGGTCTGCTCAACCACTTCTCAGGAAAAAAAAGTGGAAGGGAGGCCCATGGAAAGAAAGCTTTCGTTTTGAGTACCAGGAATCAGATGTGCTTGCAGTGAGAGTAAAGAATTTAGGATCGGTCATGGGATTTCTGTGGAGAAGGTATCTTGTCTCACCTTCATTATCATTTGATAATGCACTTCCCTTTTATTTAAAAAACTGTTGCTGAGTGCATTCTGAAAGCAACGTATGCTGTACGGTGGGGTGAAAGCAGAGTTCGTAAGCTGTGGTCTGTGCTTTAAGGCAATCAATCACAACCCTGTCATCATGATCAGCATGTGATGGGCATCTACTACGCGCCCTTCCATGTTCTAAGTCTTCACGAGCATAATTCTATCACTCGCCCTCACAATAACCCTAGGGAGTTAGTATTCTCATTATCTCTGTGCATTAGTCAGCTCTGGCTGCTACAACAAAGAACCACTGACTTGGTGGCTTAAACAACAGAAATTTGATTCCCATCATTTTGGAGACTGGAGGTTCCAAGATCCAGGTGCTGCCTGACTCAGTACCTGGATCTTGGTGAAAAATCCTGGCTTGCAGATGGCTACCTTCTTGCCGTGTGCTCATGAGGGGAGAAAAAATGAGCTAAGTCTCCGGTCTCTTATAAAGGTGCTAATCCCACCTTGGGGCCCCAGACTCATGCCTTCATTTAAATCTAATTACCTATCAAAGCCTCCACCTCCTAACACCATCACATTGGCGGTTAGGGTCTCAACATATAAATTTTGAGAGGACAGAAATGTTCAGTTCATAACACTGCATTTCATGGAAAATGTAACTGAGACACAAAATAAAATTATACACAAAGTCCACAGCCACTATTATAAGAGACAGGATTTTAACCCAGGTCTGTCTAACTGTAAAACGACTTCGATGCTTTTAAATAATAAGTTAATCTATGATTCTAGTAGAAAATATACAAGCTATATACAGGAAAACTGTGATGGAGTTGTTAGATGTAATAAATAAAAAGTGATCACCGGTTAAATTTGGATTTCAGAGAGGGAGCAGGGGAGAGAAGCTGGAGAGAGAGAGAGAGAGAGAGAGAGAGAGAGAGAGAGAGAGGTTGAATGATTGTTTATAGGAGTTCAAAGGGGAAAAATATAATGTCTCCATAGAGCAATCACATTTGGTAGGTAGATTTCCTGGGAGAACTCACCTGGTCACATCTGGCTTGGGAACTTATGTGGTTTGGGAGAGAACAGTCCCCAGATATTCCAGGCAAAGAAAGCACTGAGTCAAGAGCAGCCCCTGAGGACGATGGAGGAATCAGAAGCAAAGGTCAGAGGGTGTATGGGAATCTCGAAGGCCTCGATAGCGAGGCTGGCTCTCCTGAGAAGATGCTGGGAGCTCATGGGGTTGATTCTATACACAGCCCCAAAGATTTGGTTTTGGGAACTTCTCTTTGTTTCACTAAGATCTTAGGTGACTAGGTCCAATTTTTCCCAAATTTCCCTGTATTAAAATATTTTAACTACCTCTTTCCAGCTCTTCAGGCCGGGCCGCTGACCTCGGTAGCCAACTGGGGAAGAGGGAAAGCTTTCCTGCTGTGCCCTGACTCCTGTCCCCCACTGATATGGCCTGGACACAAGACCTGGACTGGACAAACAAGCCTCCAGCCACCAATGACCTGGCCACTCCCCAGCCTGGGGCAGGGCACTGAACCGGTGCTGTCCTCCAAAACAACCAGCCTGCGGGGTGATCGAGCACAGCCTCTGCCCAGGTAAAGCGGCA
>NW_006436291.1:6076152-6096502 GCF_000325575.1 Pteropus alecto
CTCTTTTTTTTTTGGTGTGTGTGTGTGTGTGTGTGTGTGTGTGTGTGTGTGTGTGTGTGTGAGAGAGAGAGAGAGAGAGAGAGAGAGAGAGAGAGAGAGAGAGAGAGGTTGAATGATTGTTTATAGGAGTTCAAAGGGGAAAAATATAATGTCTCCATAGAGCAATCACATTTGGTAGGTAGATTTCCTGGGAGAACTCACCTGGTCACATCTGGCTTGGGAACTTATGCAGTTTGGGAGAGAACAGTCCCCAGATATTCCAGGCAAAGAAAGCACTGAGTCAAGAGCAGCCCCTGAGGACGATGGAGGAATCAGAAGCAAAGGTCAGAGGGTGTATGGGAATCTCGAAGGCCTCGATAGCGAGGCTGGCTCTCCTGAGAAGATGCTGGGAGCTCATGGGGTTGATTCTATACACAGCCCCAAAGATTTGGTTTTGGGAACTTCTCTTTGTTTCACTAAGATCTTAGGTGACTAGGTCCAATTTTTCCCAAATTTCCCTGTATTAAAATATTTTAACTGCCTCTTTCCAGCTCTTCAGGCCGCTGACCATCCCTCGGTAGCCAACTGGGGAAGAGGGAAAGCTTTCCTGCTGTGCCCTGACTCCTGTCCCCCACTGATATGGCCTGGACACAAGACCTGGACAAGCCTCCAGCCACCAATGACCTGGCCACTCCCCAGCCTGGGGCAGGGCACTGAACCGGTGCTGTCCTCCAAAACAACCAGCCTGCGGCGTGATCGAGCACAGCCTCTGCCCAGGTAAAGTGTCACATAGAGAATGTCCCCTGACCCACATGACAGAATTCAGAGCACAGGGACAAGTTAGCCAAAATCAGGCAAACATCTGAATTGGTGTCATCTAATGATGCCAGTAAATTAGCAGTTACTTATACTTTTAAACCTTCCACTCCATGTAAACTTTGTAAAATTATTCAAGCAAAGCCCCCGACCTTCTTGAACTCCAGGAGCATGGCCTCCTTCAGATTAGGAAGATTCTTTCTCTGTTTTCACAAACATGACTTCAGGCAATTACTGGTTCAGAGTTTTACTTGGCTGTTAAAAAAAATGTGTACATCTCAACAGCAAATAAACAAAACTTCATAAATGGATTTAAATGTCTCTGGGAAGGTGCCATGATTCACCTTCATATTCAGTGGAGCAGAACTTAAAATCCTTCTGAGCGGATCACATTTTCTAAGCATTTAAAAATTGAAGACTTAATGAGGTTGGTTATGTTTCCCCATTCTTGTCAAAGGCTGACAGGTAATCAGAGATAATATTTTGGGTAACTAATAAAACTCACAGTTGGAGGCAGGTATAAAAGGGCAATACCTTGACAAAGAAGATGTGAAAACAGAGCTGACCTCCTTCGCAAGCACTAGACGCTAGGGAAGCATGCCCTTCTGCAAATGTCCATGTTCAGAGCCCCTCCTGAAACCTGTTTCCTGCTGGGCCGGGTGGCCTCATGCTGCTGAGTCGTCTGTCTGATGTTGGGTACCCTGTTGGGGATGGACGGAGGAAATGCAAGCGATGACCCATGAGCATCTCCCAGAGCCATTCTCAGCCAAAATCGGGGGAACAAAATCAGGCATGTTGCTAGCTCGCTGTTTTTACTGTTCTACAGGCATGTCCTTGGGGTCCGATGAGACAATCCCAAAGCTTCCTTCCTGAGGGGACATTGTTGAGAAGAATCTCTTCTGACCAGGGGCTGGTCAGGTCTGGTGGCTAAGTGACATTGGTTGGGTCTCTGTGGACATCTGCCATGTCTATTTCCAGAAGGGTGACTCTTATTAGCATCTGTCATTCATACACGTAGATGCTTTTTTGACCCAGAATTTTTGCTATGTAATCCTCAGAACCAACAGTCAGATGAAAGTGGAAAACTGTTGAGCCACATGCAACCTACTCAACTAGTTTCTCGGCGCGGATGGGCACAAGCGTGTCCGACATGTGGACATCTGGGCTCCAGGTGACCCTAATGGGAGACCTCTTCTCACTAAGCTTCCCTCATGGAGGACTTGTGTTCCACCAATCAAGTTACTGCTGACTGCGGGAGAGCAAGACGAGAGTGCTCGGGAGCCCGTCGGCAGGCCCGGAGGATCGAGCTTTGAAAGAGTGAATTTTCTGACGGTGAGGCGGGTAGTGCCAATTTGGCAGGAGCCCAAGGAGTTAGAAGTGGCGTTAATGGATCTGCAGAGTCCTAGAAGGCAGGAAGCATGGACTCTCAAGTGCATGGGTTTTCTCCCCAGCACAGTGAAGGCAAGTTTATTTTCCCCAACATTTTATAGATTAGAGACATACAGAAAAGTTGTAAAAATAGAATACAAGAACGATGCAATAAACACCTGTATATTTCTCTTCATCTATATTCACAATTAGGATTTTCCACATTTCACATTTTCCACATTTCCCTCTCCCTCTTGCATTCATTATATATAACATATAGACATATCTTTCATTATATAATCTTTCATTTTATAGATATCTCACTATATACATATATACAAATATATGTAGACTTTTAAATTCTTTTACTGAGGTATACTTGACATCTAACATTATAATGTATGCTTTTTAAAATAACACATTTATCTCACTGTTTCATTTATAACAGGCTTTTTGAGATATAATTCAAGACCACAAAATTCACCATCTGAAGTGTACAGTTCAGTAGTTTTCAGCATATTCGGGTTGTGCAGTCATCCATGCAATTTAATTTTAGAACAGTTCATCGCCCCAAAAAGAAATCCTGTGGCATTAGCAGTCACTTCCCGGTCCACAGAGGGAGGAAGTGCCCGGCTCCTACCTCCTATGAGTCAAGACTTGCCCCTCAAGGCGATTACTCCCCCATATTCCCGGAGACTGTCATCCAGCCCCTTGGGAGCCATCCTAAGCCCCACAGTCTGATCTTCCATCCGAATCCAGAAGTGGAAATCCATTTGGTGTGGATAAAGCTCAGCGTGCAGGGCTTACAGGCCGTGCAGCCCTGAGGCTTCACGTGGGACCCCAACAACGTCGGGAGTCACCTGGTAGCCAAGACTGCTGAGGGTCTGGCCCCATGTTTTCACCGCCAAGCCCTGTGGCTCTCCCTCCAAAGCCGTGTTTGGAAGTGGGGGAGGAGCTACAGATGGGCAGAGCCCAGCTGCATATCCCAAAGTGCAGGCCCCAGGTGGCCCAGAACCCTGCCCAGAGCCTGTCCTGGGGGGTCCGGGGGGAAGTTCCGGTTGCAGCGAGAAGGCGCCGCAGAGGAGGAAGAGGAGGAGGAGGCAGGGCTGGTAAGGCAGCGAGTGCTCTTCAAATGTCCCTTCCCACCCTACCCGCACCTGCCCAGCACCTGCCCTCTAACCAGGGACTCTAACAGCGGTGATGATGATGCTGATAGTGTGAAGATGATGATGGTGATGCCGGTGATGATGGTATGATGTGGTGATCATCGAGATTCGCTGAGCACTTAGTCTGCACCAGGAAAATCCATTTTTATGCATTATTTCATTTGAGCCTGACAACACCGCTGTGAGGCAAGGATTTTTATTATCCCTATTTTACGGAAAAGAAAACTGAGGTTTATAATATTTAAATAATGTGCCCAAGGTCATACAGCCAGTAATGGGTGGAACGGACTTGAATCAGGCAGTCTGAGTCCCCTCCTTCTGTTTGTTTGGGTTTTTTCTTTGTTTGTTTGTTTATGTGGTTCTCTAGGAAGAAATATCTGTAGAACTGCTATTGGATTTAAAATTCCAGCTTAAAGTGTGGTGTAGTGCATTAGTTTTCTACTGATGCTATAATAAGTTACCATAAACTTAGTGGCTTAAATAGTATGAATTTAGTATCTTGTAGTTTTGGAGATCAGAAGTTCAATATGGGTCTGACCGGGCTAAAATTAAGATGCCAGCAGGACTGCATTCTTTCTGAAGGTCCTAGGGGAGAATCTGTTTCCCTGCTTTTTCCAGCTTCCAGAAGTCACCTGCATTCCTAGCTCATGATCCTCTTCCTCCAGCGTCAAAACCAGCAATGGCAGATCAAGTCCTTCTCAAGCTGCCATCATCTCTCTAGTCCTTTCTCTTCTGTCTCCCTCTTCCACTTATAAGGATCCCTGTGAACACATCAGGCCCACCTGGATAATCCGAGATCCCTCCCCATCTCCAACCTTAAATGCACCTGCAACGTCATCCCCTTTGTCATGCAAACTAACGTATTCAGAAGTTCCAGGGCATAGGGTGTGGGCACCCTTGGCAGGCCATTATCCTGCCTCCCACACATAATAGCTTGGAAAAGAAAAATTTGAGTTTGACTCTCAACTTGGACACATCGCTTAACTGCTCTGAACTTCCTCTTGTTGATCTGTAAGCTGGGTGATGACATCTGCTTTACAGAGATGCTATGGGAGTTGGATGCTGTGTGAGAAGCCTCTGCCAATCTCAGGTGCGTGGCTGGGGCTCCAGACGTGAGCTGCCTCTGCTCCTCCCAACATGCCAGTTTACCCTTCATGTCCTCCTTCCCAGAGTCTTCCATGTAGATCATATTTTATTCCTTTCACCTTTTGTAGTGGGTCCTGTCTGATCCTCCTCCCAGCATTCCAGGGACTCCTTGGAGATGCCCTAAAGCCTATCATTCCTGTGTCCCTCTAGCAGCTGGCAGATGCCTGGCACAAAGTCAGCCCTCAGAACAAGCTGTCAGAATTCCTGAGCTTAAAGCGAGAAACCTGGACAATATCATTTTTTAATTTAGATGGCTGTTTCTCTCCCTCTCCCTCTCCCTCTCCTTCTCTCTTCTCCTCTCTCAATTTACCATGACTGTTTCTGGCTGAACACAAGAGTCATACAGAACAAATATCATGTCGGAAAAAAGCTATACCCGATTCCGCTTCAGACACAATGCATTTCAAAGGGGATTGTTTAGGAATTTTCTTTCTGGTGCTACTATAACCCAAAAGAAGGCCTTTTGAAGGACAAAGTATCGTAATCACCTCCTATAAGTTGAATGAGTGTGTGTGGCTTTTCATCAGAGGGAAAATGGACTCATTTTTGATGATGAAATCATGCCAGTTTTATAGCTGAAATATTTGACTGGGGTGAACAGCAGACTGGGAACAATGGGTATTGGAGAGAGAGACGGGGAAAGAAAAGATGTCTTTTTTTTGTCTTGGGGACCTCTGACGAAGTTCAAGGGGAGAGTGACAGATGGTATTCTCTTTATCAAACTTCCAAAGATAGAATTTTCTTATCAGTTACCCCAGCAGTGAAAATCTTTTTTTTACAGCATGAAATAGGAAGTTGCTTTGTAGTCATGGGGGAGATGCAAGTCGCAGAAAATTGCCACATTTTTGTTACAAAGTGCTGGCTATTTCTCAGAGAAGTAGGTTTATTGCTATTTTGCACTTTCTTGAACCCCTTCATTTCATGAACCTTTATCTTTGGGACATAATGAAGAGTTAAAAGAAGCTTGACCAGGTCCCAGTGAGATGTTTCAAGGTCTCTCCTTGGATTGACTTTGATGACTTTCACAGCAGAAAAGACAGTCTGTCCACCAACAGGCATTTCTTGAACATGTTCTCTGTACCGGATGCTACACGAGCTTGAAGAATGTAAAGATTCCTGCCGATGAGAAGTCAAAGCATTTCCATACTTTCCTGTACCTGTGCAGCATCCTCACTGGACAGAAAGTCAGGCTCCATCATTGGCTCGTCTTCACCCCCTCATTTTCATTAAAGTCAGCCGCTGGGTGTGTCCACATCGCCTCGTAGACACCCCTCCAATTTATTCACTTCTCTCTCCAGCCCCTGCCACGACCTCGATTCAGGTCCTCATCATCACAGTCTCCCAAATGCTCACCTCGTCTCTTTCTAAAATGAATCTAATCATATCGTTCTTCTTCTTGAAACATTCTAATGTTCCAAACTCCTTCGAGACCTCGTCCAGAGTCACTATTGTGACTTTAAGGACTCCTCATAGCCTGCTTTACTGGTCCGCTAATTCTTGATGGGCCGTCGCCATGGACAGGCTCTGTGCCAAGTGTCTTCCATCCCACGACACGTTCGGCCTCTCACAAGCCTGCTGCATTTTTCCTTCACAGATGAGAATGTGGAGGACCAGAGAAGTTAAATGAACAGACGCTGAGTGGCAGGGCTAGGATGCGGACTCAGCTGCCTGGCTGGCTCCAGAAGCCACGCTCTTGACCCCTGCATGAATCTGCCTGCTTAGCGCGCCAGACGACTCACTCCAAGTTGCTGGTACCCATGCTCATGCCTCAGTCACGTGAACAGCACTCCTCACCAACACGCCCATCACACTCCCCTGGCCAGTGTCACATATGTCTCAGACGTCACTCCCTTTAGGAAGCTTTCCTCAACAACCCCTGTCCCTTTGCTGGACTACATTGCCCACAGCACCCTGTCCACCCTCAAGGGACTTCTAGTGCATTGTTTGACAAATAACTGTGGATCTCTCTCCTCACTAGACTAAACTCCTCAGTAGCAACCAACTTCTTTTTATTCACTGTTCAATCTCCAGTACCTAGCTCAGGACCTGGCTCAAAGCAGGGTTCAATAATGAATGAATGAATGAATGAATGACAAAGTAATATTCTAGCTGACCTCACCCATCCTTTCCCTGAATACCCTGAGATGGAAGAGAATGATCTTTTATTCTAGGTAAGAACCAAGGTTCAAGTTCACATGCTTAAATTTCCACTTGCAGGACTTCCGGCTTCCATGGAGGACGAAGAGAGCTGGAAAGATGGGCACCTCACTTTTGCAACGACCACAGCAGTGGCTTGGGCAGTCTGCAAAGCCACACCCTTTCCCGAATGTGGTAGATGGCTGAGGTCACAGGGCAGCCCACTAAGCAGACAGCTGAGGGCAGACTGGCACCTCCAAGTGCAGACAGCCCTTGAACACTTGCATAACTGGGGCAGATGCTGTTGGACCCCGGCCAGGAGAATTCAGCTGGAATTTTAATAAGTTGTTGGAGTCTTACTGTTAGTAAATAAGAGGCTACAAAAGCCATGGGTGCCACAGACACAAGGGGGAGTCATACACACGTGGGGTGCTCTCCATGGACATCCAGGGTGCTAACACAAAAGATGGGGCACCAGAAACCTGCCCAAGCCGCCCTGGTGGGGACCCCAGGGAAGGAGCTACGGTGCTCCTCCTGGACCCCATCCCTTCCCCCCTCCCCCCAGTCCTCCTCTGAAACAAAGGCCTTAAACCCTGGGAAAGCAGTGTGGCAGTTCCTTATGAGGTTAAACATACACTTACCCTATGACTCAGCCATCCATTCCCAGCTATTAGCCAAGTGCTTTGAAACGTACGTTCACACAAAAACCCGCACTAATGTTTATAGGAGTTTTCCTAGCAGTCTCCAAAAACTGAGAGCAGTCCACATGTCCTTCAACTGGCGGATGGATGAACAATGAGCACGGCCCCTCCCGATGAGGGAATAGTGCTCTGTAGTGAAAACAACGAACCACGGGCCCCCTCAGCAGCCTGGGCGAACCTCATAAACAGTATGCAGAGTCAAAGATCCAGACTCAAAAGGCGACACATGTGTTTCCACTTGTATGATATTCTAGAAAGGCAACATAGCAGGGACAGGCAGCAGATCAGTGGTTGCCAGGGGCAAGGGGTGGGGGAAAGGGCTGGTACCAAGGGGATGTACCAGGGAATCTGGGGGGTGGGCGGTGCCAGAACTGTTCTGTATTTTGATCGTGATGATGGTTAGACAACTCTTAGATTTGTCAAACATGGATGAAATGAACACTAAAGAAGGGGAATTTTACTGTATGTAAATAATAACTTAAAATGGAAACAAAATGAATGCACAGAATGCAAGGGGACATTTTTTTCCACCAGCCCACACATCTGGAACACCAGTTCATCCGCCGGGGGGCTCTCAGTGATTAGCCTGCAGCCGCCCTCGCTGGAATCTTCCATCCACCCCCTTCCCATGACCTCTGTCTCTCGCGTAAAGAGCTTTGTGCAAAAGTACGTGCAGATTTCACTTCCAAAAATAATTTCCTCTTTCTCGACACTGCAGTATTCCTGTCTGTATTAAGACCAACACTCCCCAGACTGGGGTTCCGTAAAGCACCATAAATCCACCCGCCAAGAGGTTCAGAATGCCGCCTTGCGACATTCAAGACTCAGGATGTTTTATAATGAAGAGGATATCTTTAATTTTTAAAACTAATCTGGGAAGAGGACCCACAATGCACCTCCCCATCGTCCTCTCCCTCACTAAACAGCCTATTGGCATTTTAGAGAACCGTTGGGTAAAATAGGATTTTTAAAAAAATCTGTAAACAGCTTGAATAAGTTCCTCTTTATCCTTGGGGAGTCAGGAATCTCAGCAACAAATTTAGTGCTAAATCACAATAATCTTTGGTTCTGATAAATCGACTTTTTCTTTTAATCTCTATAAATTATTCCCATGGAGTTAATGCTCTTCTTATCATTGTGTTTTATATATCATTGCATCATATTCTTTTGGAGGGAGGGGGTAGGGTAGAACTAATAAATTTTGGGTAAAAGTTTCTATCATCAGACAGCTATGGTGATGGAAAGGGAAGACAGAGAAACAATTATAATTCAGATAATTATTTGGAAGATGACACTGATTACTGCCACTACCTACTTAGAATTCTTCAGAGATTCTCACTGCTGCAGGAAAAATCTAAACACCATTATGAGCCATATATGATTCATCATGATATTTATGATTATCCTCAATCTTAAAATAATAATACATTAAACATTTTATTTTAACTTAAAAAACCTATGAATTTCATGGAGTGCCAACAGCTTTTCTTTATTTAGAGTTTCCAGTCTTTTTCTTTCTTTCTTTTTTTTTTTTAACATAAACCCCACCCCAAACACATGGTCTATAATTTCCAATTTGGGTTCCTTCAAAGTAAGTGAGAACTTAGGATAAAGTCTCTTAAGAGCAGGTATTTTTAGATTTATACAATTCTCTTCAATCTTTTAAAGTCACCTCGCCCACACCTAATTCAATTGCAGTTATTTTTAGTGATTTCCCTTTATAGAAAGAGCCTTTCCAAAGAATTAAACTTCATTTTTGTGGAAATAACTCATTCTTGGCACTCCTACTTCATTGGTTTTTGTAAAGTGGTAATCACAATAACAAGCACAGCTGACACTAAGAGGCATTCGGCTCAACCAGAAGCAGAGGGGCAGGTCCAGGAGACGGTGGCCCTCAAGGTCCCCGCATTGAGGGGGGAGGGGTGTCTGGGAGCCTGGCTGGAGAATGGAATTCTAAGAGCTGTTCTTTGGGGATTCTCAGATGGAACAGGTGCTCTGATACCTGAATTCTGCTTGACTAACTCCCCAGGTGAACCAACGCTTCCTTTCTCTCTATAAAACATACAACCTGAGACCACCCAAGCCAACGCTTCTCTCTAGAGCAGTCTTTTGATTAACCCATCAGCTGCCTTTCCACTCCCAGGAACTCGGCTGCTCCCCCTTATTTGAGAAGCCAATTTTCATTCACACTTCTGGCTTCTCGACTCTCCTCCTGCAATCCGAATGTTCAGGTTGAGATTTACCATCGCATGCATTGAAAGTCTCAGCCAACAGCAGGGCGTTGGGAGGCCCGGGGACACTTGACCGAATCACTTTAGGGAAGCCAAGTGCCCTCTGTTCTCACACTTGCTCCCGGGGATGAGGGCTGGCTGGCCCCAAAACCGAGTGAGCCGCCACACTTTTCCTTGTCCTGACGCTGCAGGGGGCTGCCTCTAGGATGACAGCGAAGACTGCGACTTAGCTTATTTTTCCAGAACCTTCTTCAAGGCTCATTCCTTGCCTTGGGAGGTGCTGAGATGCCTCAGATCCTCCCCTCCCACACCCCATACTTTCACATATCCCATCAGTTTGGCTTACATAGCATTTCTTTCCAAAATTAAAATGTTCTCTGGATATGGAAGTAAAAGAGAAGAGAGGGAGGGGTGGAGAAAAGAAAGCATAAAAGAGGAAGGAAGGGAAGAAAGGAGAAAAAAATGCAGAATAGGTGCCTCACCAAGTCCAGACAATTTCACTTTTCTGTAAAGGTTTTTCTAAACATCAGTTTGCATTAGCTAATTCTCAGTTGCAAGTGCTCTTAGCAACACAGTGGTATTAAAATTGGATTTGGGCAATGGGCAGTCCCTGAAGCACTTAACTTTGAGCGTATCTGCTTCCCTTGGAGCGGCTTAGAAGCGAAGATCTGGCCCTGTGGGGTCTGCTGAGTGGGAGGCAAAAATGACAGAAGCCAGAGCTGCCGACCACCCAAGGCCAGCATTCTCCCTGCAACCCCGGCCCAGAGCTGGGGCAGGGGGCAGAGTGGTTTTAGTAGCTCTGATTTCACTAATGGCTAATTGTCCCTTACAGATTCTCCTGATGTCAAAATGGCCCATCACAGTGATTTTCACATATGCTGGGTCTTAGAACCATTTGGATTATTTATTAGGAAAAAAACAGGTGATCTCATCTGAAGCCTTCCAAACCAGAACAGAAAGCAAAGGCAGGTGTCTGTGTTTTTAACAGGCCAAATGCAGTGGCTTTCAAAGTCCTTCTCAGAGTCACTTTCTGCAAGCTCCTCATTGTCCAGACAGGGAAACTGAGGGTCCTCGTTCTTCGGCAAGGCGGGGAGTTCCGTTCCCCACAGCTTCCAGCGATTTCTGGGACAGAGATGTTTTGACATCTATCTGACCCTGAGGCCAGTGAAGGTGCCGAAGGTTGCTGGAGACAGAGGACATGTGAGGGATACTTTCCTTTCCTCAAGATTCCAATGAGAGGCCTCATCATCGGCAGGTGTATGAACCTGCTCAATCTCATAGGGCTAATCCAGCATCCTGCCTGCTCACAACTGGACCTTCTACTCTGGGATAGAGCAAAGTTTGCTGAGAAGAGATATTGATAGATGATTGTAGAGGAAGAAAGACAGGGAGAGGAGAGAAAGAGAGAGAGAAAGGGAGAGGGAGAGAGAAAGGGAGAGAGCAGATGATTTCATAATAGAACATTTGGTCTAGATAATTCTGGACCAATCCTTCGTGAAAAAGCTATGAGTCTTAACCCAGTCTCTTTGCCTCTCTGAGCCTCATATTGGTTATCTGTGAGCTGAATTCATCCTGGAATCCCATGTCCCTCTGTCTGAAAGTGTCCTAGGTAGTTAGAATGCAGGGAGGTCCCTCTGAACTGCACACATCATGTCCGCATTGTGGAGGTGGTGTAGGTAAAAAGAGGGGGGACACAGAAATAAACAAGTGTAGTAGAGGCTGAAATGAGAATGGAATTCTAAGGGGAAAGAATTTCCATGTAAAGAAAGTGGACAATATAGAACTGGCTTTTGCTGAAGAAGGACGTGTCATGCCTGGGGTTGAAGGCAGTTTTAGGTGGATGCACCGCACACAACAATGATGGGGTTTGTCAAGGAGACACAGGAGCCAATTGAAAGAGCTCCCAATTTGAGTAACAAAATAAATATAGTAGTCTTGGATTAGAACCCAAAGTGTAAAAGAAGTATTATGAGTCTATACAGCTATAACTAAATTATTGAATGAGTGAATGAATGAATGAATGAACAAGGGAGAAGAGATGAATCTCCTGTGTAGAATTTCAAATGATTTCTGCAGATGCTCTCTCCTCACAGAGATGGAGCATAACTCCCTTTCCTTAAGGGTGATCCTCATGTAGTGACTTTCTTTCAAAGAGTAAAGTAGGAAAAGGAAGTTAAAAAAAAAAAGAGTAATTTTATAATGGAGAAATCTTACAAACACTGCCTTGGGCAGGTGTTTAAGGTCAATAGCAATAGTGATGTCATGTTGATATAATGTGATGAAAACAACACTTTCCCTCTGTAGTCTTCCTTCCCCAAATCCACACCACCAGTCTACTCCTGAGAAAAACATCAGACAAATCCCAACGGAGGGCCATTCTACAGAATCTCTGATCACCACCCCTCAAAACTGTCAAGGTTATCGAAGACAAAGGAAGTCTAAGAAACTGTCACAACCAAGAGGAGCCCAAGGAGACAGGACAACAAATGCAATGTGGGATCCTGGAACATCAAAAAGGATGTTAGCTAAAAACTAAGGAAATCTGAATAAAATACGGATTTTCGTCACTAACATTGGTTCATTAATGTGACCAAGGTACCACACTAACATTCAGATGGTAATAATAGGAAGATGGGATTGCAGTATGCGCAAACACTGCACCATCTTCGCCACTTTTGTAAAAATCTAGATCTATCCTAAGATCAAAATTTTCATGACGACAGCAATAAAAAGAGGAGGGGGTAGCCCCAGTAACATATCCCCGGCATGACTTCGACATGTGCTGCAGGAGCTGTGCTCACTTATCGCTTTCAGGGCTTTGGTAATTAATCATGCATAATGAATAGATTTAAAATTAGCCCAGGCATTTTGGTAACAGCTGGTCCCCCAACCCCCCAGAATCCATAACATACAATCTATTTTGACAGGCTGCTCTGGGAAGCGCTGGTAAGGAGGCACAAAAGATCTGCCTGCCCTCAGAGCTGGTTCTCTGGACCCCAGCTGAGGTGCTGACTGGTGGAGCTTGGCACCTGGCTCTACAGCCCCACTCTCGCCATCAAAGCCATGGCCAGATCCTCTTGCTTCCCACTGATGGGTGTGTATGGCTACCTTTATTAGAGCAAGAGAAATGTGCTCAGATGCTGACCAAATGTAATGGTCAGCAATGCAATGATGGGCTCTGACTTCTGCCAAAGGACACACCAGCCTCTCCCTCCCACGGGTCCTGGGTGCTGAGGCTGGACAACAAGTGGCCAACAGGAGAGCTGGGCTGAAGGCCGGGGCTGGGGGTGAAGTGGAGTGTGATAGCCCAGCTCCGAGTTAGGATCAGAAAGGCTTGGGTCAAGGCTCTGCCCCTAAGTAGCCAAAGGTCCTTGGGAAATTTACCTTGTTTTCCTGGGCCTCAGTCCCTCCCTCTGCAAAAAAAAAGGGTGGGGGGAGGGATGTGACATATCAGATGAGACGCACGAGTGCCCTACTGCCTCATGGAAAAGACTCTCAGACCTTAGCCTGTAGCTAACTAGGAATCAACGTGAATAGTGAACACAGGCCCCTCCACCTCCACCTGTCACAATTTATTTGAATATTTCAATTGTGCTTCTCAAGTTTTTGCAATGTAATAAAATCAATATCTAGATGGTTTTTAAGTGTATCTTGTTTCATAAAATAAATGTTACTGAATTTTCAAAAAAAACGTTTTAATCAAATCATCCTTACAAAGGTATGAAGTGGGTCCGTGAAGAACTGTCTCTACTGCTGGATACTGCTCTAAGTGGAGGTTCTACTAGCCTCCCTGGGCTCAGTGTCTGCACCTGTGCAGTGGGGACACTCACTGTGCCGAGTCAGTCAGTAATTGTGTACAGGTGAGAGTCACAGAAGACCTGACAAATAGTGTTGTAAACAAATCGGGGGGTTCTATTTCTCATAAAATGGAGTTCCAGAAGAACTGAATTTGGCCAACCATCCGAATAAGCATGGAAGAGGACCCTGAGCTCCAGATGATAACACGGCAGCCAAGGCCTGGATTTCCGCCAGCTAAGAACCTGAGCAGAGAAGCAACAAGGCCGCGTCTGGACTTCTGACATAATAAATGGTGTTGTTCTGCGCTGCTAAATTTGTAGTAATTTGTTTCACAGCAATAGCAGACCACTGCACCTACCACAAGCAACAGATGAATGGCCAAGATGGCAGGCAGCCACAGCAGAAGTGGGCAGGAGGCCACCTCACTGGGGCTCTGGATGCAGGGTGTCTTCCCAGAAGGAGGCAGGAGAGAAGCAAGGGTTTGGAGGCCTGGAGGTGGGCTCACATTCGGGCCCTCCTCTAATCTCCCGTGTTCTTGGGCCAGTAACTTCCCATGTCTGAGGCTTAATCCCTACCTCTGTAAATTGGGGATAATCAAAATGAGGGCTTTTCTAAGCATTTTGTGAGTTATGATATGGTGGGCCCTATTCATGATCACCTTTGTTGTCTGATGGTGGGATGGGAGGCAGCGTTGGGCTTTGGGAAGTGGACAGCAGGGAGTCAGGGGGGTGTCTCCTCAGCATCAGGCTCCTGTGGCCCATGCACAGTCCCCAGATTTTTCTTTGAGAAAGTTATATCGAGAGCAACTGGCCTGATTCCTCTGACCACAGCAATTGGTTCCAAGATGATCATGGCAGCGGCAATGAGACAGAACAGGGTCATTGACTAACCTAGGGTGCAGATACTCCCCTCTTCCCCTTGGTGATGTTGGATGAGAATGTGGGGTCTGGACTGACATGATCTTTCTGTTAACATGTGAGCTGAGGGTGGTGGCTGAGGCTGTGTCTAACACCATGAAACAGCCAGGGGGACCCATCCTGGGTGGGCAAGCCAGTTGGGCTACTCTGCGCGCGCGCACGCACGCACACGCACACACACAATTTTCTGTGGTTGATGCTAGTCTTCTCATTCCAGCCATTTGTTTGGCCTACTATGGCTTTACAAAGCATGTTCCAACAAAGCCCAAATCTTCCTCTTATCCACACTGATATGCAGCCTGACTTTCAATTCACTCTGACCAGAGAGATTTTTGATGCAAATACATCAAAGGGTGTCAGCTGCGTTTCTGGGCAAGATGGTGGAGTAGGTAAATGCTGTGCTGGCCTCCTCTCATGACCACATCAAAATTACAACTAAACTACAAAACAAGCATTACTGAAAATTAACTGAAATCTAGATGAACAGAGTCCCATGACTGGGGACACACAAAAGATGCCACCTTGAGACTGGTAGGAGGAGCGGAGATGCAGAACAGGCAGGCGCACACCCACATGTGGTAGTTGGGAGTGATATCTTGGCTGTGGAACTCCCCCTGGAAAAGCAAGGGGTCCATGCCCCACTCTGGACTCCCCAGCCCAGGGTTCCAGTGCCAAGAAGAGAAGTCCCTACAACTTCTGGCTGTGAAAACAAGTAGAAATTATGGTTGAGGAGTACAAAGGGCTACTGGAGTTACAGACATTCCTTTTAAGGAACCTGCACATAGATTTATCACTGACGAACTTACTCTGAGCTCCAGTGCTGGGGCAGCTGCTTGAAAGGCACCAGGGACACATGGGGAGGAACTGAGTTGTCTGGCTTCAGGGTGAAGGCTGCGGGGCAACTTTCTCCCAGACAGAAGTGCTGGCAGAGGTCATTGTTCCTTTGTTGAGCCCTCCCCTATCCCAGTGCGCAGATGCAGGCGGCCGCCATACTGAATCTCCATCAACCTGGTTAACATTGGTCGCCCTGAGCTGATGAGTCCCTGAGACTCTGCCCCCCTAACTTGCAGACCCACCTAAGCCACCTCCAGTGGCTTTTCCATACAAACGGCTTGTCTTGGTTCATGCTGTGGACTTCCCTAAAATCTCTCAAAGGTTCACAAAACCTAAACAAGCAGCATCTGGCCTCAGTGTGTCCCGTACCTCTTACTGAGCAGCCCCAAGCCCGGAACTAGCAGCAGCTGGCCTTGGTTTGCAACTCAGCCTCTTGAGGCACATCCAAGCCCAGCGTGGGTGGCAGCCATGCCAGGTGTCCCCAATAGGGCACAGACAGCTGGACTTGGCCTATGGTGGGGCCCTCCCAGGAGGTTCTGACCTGCAGTCTGGTGGCCGGCTTCCATCTGAGCCGCAACAGCACCTGGGGCCACATCCGAGAATGATACACCCAAAGGCAGACAAAGCAGACACCAGAGCTCTGCTAAAGTGAATCCTGCTCTATAGGGTCAGCCCTGGTACAACAGCTCCTTCACTGTAGTCCCAGCCAGTCCTCAGAACCAGTCGACCCTAAGGGTTAATCCCTCCCATTGACGTGCAAACAGCAACCGAGGTTCAATTACAATAGGAGAGCACACACAACCCATACAAGGGTCACACCTGAAGCACCGGCTCAGGTGACTGAGTCACTGGGTCCTACAGGACACTTACTACACAAGGCCACTCTACTGAGATTGGAAGACATAGCTAATATATAGAAACAGCCCTATCTAATACATAGACAAACACAAGGAGGCAGCCAAAATGAGAAGACAAAGAAACACGTCCCACATTGAAAGAACAGAACAAAGCTCCAGGAAAAAAAAAAAAACTAAACAAAATGGAAACAAAGCATTCTACTAGATGCAGAGTGCAAAACACTGATTATGAGGATGCTCAATGAACTTAGGGGAAGAGTAGACGAACTCAAGAAGAACTTTAACAAAAAGAAAACATAAAAATGGAAATTAAAAAAAGTTAAAAAACAGTCAGAAATGAAGAATAAAATAACTGAAATAAATAATACCGTAGAAGGAATCTACAGTAGATTAGATGAAGCAGAGGTCTGAATCAGTGATTTAGAAGATAAGGTAATAGAAAACATCTAAGCAGAGCAACAGAAAAAAAAGAATTAAAAAAAATGAGGATAGTTTAAGGGGCCTCTAGAGCAACATCAAGCATACCAACATTCACATCATAGGGGTACCGGAAAGAGGAGAGAGAGCAAGAAATTGAAAACCAATTTCAAGAAGCAATGATGGAAAATTTCCCTAATCTGGTGAAGGAAGTAGACATATAAGCCCAGGAAGCACAGAGAATCCCAAACAAGATGAATCCAAAGAGGCCCACAACAAGACACATCATGATTAAAATGCCAGTGGTTGAAAAACAAAGAATCTTAAAAGCAGTAAGAGAAAAGCAGTTAGTTACCTACAAGGGAGCTCCCATAAGACTATCGGTTGATTTCTCAACAGAAACTTTGCAGGCTAGAAAGGATTAGAAGAAAATATTCAAAGTGATGAAAAGTGAGAAATTATAACCAAGATTATTCTATTCAGCAAAGCTATCATTTAGAATCAAAGGACAGGTAAAGAGCTTCCTAAACAAGAAAAAGCGAAAGGAGTTTATCACCACCAAGCCAATGTTACAGGAGTTATTAGAAAGACGAAGACGAAGATGAAGATGAAGACGACGATGACGACGAAGAAGAAGAAGAAGAAGAAGAAGAAGAAGAAGAAGAAGAAGAAGAAGAAGAAGAAGAAGAAGAAGAAGAAAGGGGAAAAAAGATTTAAAAATGTGAACAATAAAATGTCAATAATTACATATCTATCAACAATTACTTTAAATGTAAATGGATTAAATGTTCCAATCAAAAAACATAGGGTGGGTGAATGGATAAGAAAACAAGACCCTTCCATATGCTGCCTACAAGAGTTTCACTTCAGATCAAAAGACACACACAGACTGAAAATAAAGTAATGGCAAAAGGTGTTTCATGAAAATAGAAACAAACAAACAAAAAAAACTAGGGAGCAATACTTATATCGGACAAAATAGAATTTAAAACAAAGTCTATAACAAGAGACAAAGAAAGACCCAGTTATCTCAAATCTGGGTATTTATCCAAAAAGCTCCAACACTATATTGAGGGGACATGAGAATCCATATGTTCATTGCAGCATTATTTACAAGAGTCAGGATATGGAGGCTACCTGGGTGTCCATCAATGGATGAATGAATAAAGAAGAGGTGATACATATATACAATGGTATATTACTCAGCCATAAAAAGGAATAAAATCTTGTCATTTGCAACAACATAAATGAACCTAGAAGGTATTGTGCTGAATGGAGTAAGTCAGACAGAGAAAGACAAATGCCATATGATTTCACTTATCCATGGAAACTTAAGAACAAAATAAACAAACAAAATAGAAACAAACTCTAGATACAGAGAACATTCTGAGGGGTGCCAGATGAGAGGGGGATTGAGGGATGGGTGAAAAGGGGCAGGGACTAAGAACTACAAATTGATAGTTACAAAATAGTTACAGGGATGTAAAAATGCATAAGAAATACAGTCAATAATATCATAATTACTATGCATGGTGTCAGATGGGTTTATCAGAGCGATCGCTTTGTAAGTAATAGAAATGTCTAATCACTGAAACTAACATTATATCATACGCCAACTGTAATTAAAAATAATTAAAAATGAGAAAAGGGATATCAGCTTTCATTCATTTCCTTCATAGTTTGTTCGTATTTAAAAACAAACAAATCCAAAAAGTAGAAGTCACAGATCCACTCTTTATGAAGAATGGAAATCATGATTAGACATTCTTGGATGATAAGTGTCACTTTTTAGAACTCTGGCAGCATAAATCTCGCAGTGAGGGTGTGCTGTGCATGGGAGAGAATGGGAAAGCAGTCCTCTCCTTCCTATAACAAATGGAATACATCAAGCCACTTTAACATTCTATCATTTCTGTCATTCATGAGTCTATTTCTATTGATTAGTTTGCTTCTTGATTCTATTTTGGTTTCCTGCTTCTTTGAAAGCCTGATAATACTTTATTGTTTTGCTTGCTGGATTTTGTTGTATTCTTTTACATCGAGTTGGGCTTTGTTCTGGAACGTAGTTAAGTAACTTGGAACACATTTGATCCTCTTCAGGACTTATTTCAAGCTTACAAGAGCAGAACCAGACTAGCCTTCTGTCAAGGGCTAACTTCGCTCGCTCCTGAAGCTCGCTCCTGAGCATTCTATTTGACATTCCACGTATTAGTAAGTCTTTCGAGACCATCTGCCTTCTGAAGCTGGTATGCCTGCTTGTTTGGGGTGTTCTTTTGCTGGCCTCCTTTTATGCATACGCAGGTCAACATGCAGTCAAGGGCTCAAGGCAATCCCTTTTCACATTCCACAGTTCTCTCTTTCTGGGCAATTCCCTTTTCTCTGGTATTTTGTCTCACAAATTCTGGCCCTTTTGCTTTTCAAGGACTCTGGCTCTATTTCCTAAACCTTGAGAGACCACTAATTTCTGTTTGGATTCCCTCTCTCCGCACTGTACCCCGGAATCTATCTCAGGTAGTAAGCTGGGCAGTCACAGAACTCAATTGTTCATTTCTGTTTTTATAAGAAATCGCTGTTCTGTGATACTTGCTGTTTCACGTATGTTATTCAGTTTCGCGTTCATTTAAGGTGCTAGGAGAATTTGGTGCCCTTACTCCATCATGACCAGAAGCGGCATCTCTAACTTGTCACAAATAGGACAACTGAGATCCAGAGAGAGGAAGAGTCGTGTACTAATTCACCAACGCGTCAGTGACAGATGCAGGTCCAGAGTCCACACCTGTCAGTCCACAGTTCAACCCTGCTGCTCAGTGAATACTTCCCAAAGTGCTCTCAGTCCAGCTCTTGCATGTCTGGACAAAACCATGTTGTAAATTGGGAAACCACGAGCTCTTAACATTCTCTTCCTAAATTTTAAAAGAGCCAAATTACGCACATTTTTCCACTGGAAAACAATGGAATTGATTAAATGTCGTCATGAAAGTATCGTCTCTCATTGCATCCTTCCACATGGCCCCACGCTGCTAACTATCCGAGTGCTCTACGCTCACAGAAACTAAGTTTGTTCTGATGTTAACTCTTTATATTCCAGAAAATTAATAAATGCTAATGAGATAAAATATGGGTAACTGAATTATGCGAAAGGAAGGCATCCTTTTCAGTATTTATATCTTTAAGAAATGTTGGAATCTCAAGCCAGGATATCTCTGTAGTTATAAATGGCTGCAGCACACAAAAGCAGCTTTTGAAGTGGAAGGCCAGGCACGAGCTCAGTCTTAGAATGCCTGGGTGCTGGGTTTGAGTAATTAACTCCACCTCATTTAAGACTGGCCCAGAACTTCTCTATAATTTGAGCCACATGCTTCCAGCATTGTAGAGAAGCAGACTTGGGTCTAGATGGGGAATTCGTACGTTGAAATGTGGCTGCCTCGGCTTTCCACTGAGAGCCTGGCTGGTGTTGCAGAGGTAAGAGGCAGTCTCAAAGATGCTCTTTGCCCTGCAGCCCTCATCTCTGCCTCCTCTCTGACCACGTGGGCCTCCACAGGCCGGTGCCGCCAGGTTAATGGTGTGCCTCAGAGGCAGCCTGAGGGACGGGCTCCCTGCTGAGGTCCCAGAGCCATCGTTAGCACAGAGGAAGCCTTTGCGTGAATCAGGAACAGGCGCCCCCTGCAGGCAAATGAATTGCGAAAGTGTCAGCATCCTGGTTACTGAGAACTAACTCCGGGGAAGACGTGCAGCTGCACAGGGGACTTTGGGCTGGGTCCAGCCACACCCGCAGCCCCTTGGCAACGCACTGTGATCAGGGAACAACTTGCGCCACCTTAAACAGCAGCTCTGACAAGCGGTCCTTGGCTGGTTCCACCTGTCCCATCTCCCACAGTGCGTACACTCTGTCCAGCTCCACCCAAGAGGGAGCACAGAGTGGGAGTTGATCTCCCGTTGCCTCGTCAGTCTCTCCCCCACGGAGACGAGGCTGCTCTCTCTCTC
>NW_006436291.1:6097687-6103220 GCF_000325575.1 Pteropus alecto
GAGCCTTGGCGTAAATCAGGAACAGGCGCCCCCTGCAGGCAAATGAATTGCGAAAGTGTCAGCATCCTGGTTACTGAGAACTAACTCCGGGGAAGACGTGCAGCTGCACAGGGGACTTTGGGCTGGGTCCAGCCCCACCCGCAGCCCCTTGGCAACGCACTGTGATCAGGGAACAACTTGCGCCACCTTAAACAGCAGCTCTGACAAGCGGTCCTTGCCTGGTTCCACCTGTCCCATCTCCCACAGTGCATACACTCTGTCCAGCTCCACCCAAGAGGGACCACAGAGTGGGAGTTGATGTCCCGTTGCCTCGCCAGCCTCTCCCCCACGGAGACGAGTCTGCTCTCTCTCTCACCCTCACCGCGTCTGCTGGGGCCTTGCTTGACATTCTCTTCACGTGTGTCTATTCGTTCAATAGAGGCATTTTACGCACAGACGAAAGGCACGTAGTCAGTGGTAATAAGGGAAATATATATTAAAACAACTATGATACGTTATTTCCATCTATCATATAATCAAGAATTTTAAAGAAAGATAGGGTCAAGTGTCAGCCTGTGTGCAGGGACGTAGCGTGCTCGTACACTGTCATAGAGTGCACATGGGCGAGGGTCGTAGATGATGATTTGATAGTATACATATCAAAGCCCCAGATCTGGCAATTCCACTTCTAGGCATCCACCGACAGGGGGCGCGTCACAGATCCTCAAAGGTGCATGTAGCAAAGATCTTCATTGCTTCCTTGTTCGCCACCGTGAGAAATTGCAGATGACCTAAATGTTCACTAACAGGCAGTCGGTTAAATAAAATAAGTCACGTCTATCCTGTGATGTCACATCTATCCTGTGATGTCACATCTATCCTGTGGCATGGCAGGTGGCCCTTAGGAAATGGCACGGTCCTTCACGCACAGATGGAAGGTCTCCGACACAGCGTTACGTGAAGAAAGCAAGTCAAGGACTCATGGCTATGACATAGTCCTATTTATACAAGAACAGGGGAGAGTGCGTTTGCACACACGCGTGTGTAAATGCACGGGGGGGGTGTGCACACAGCCTCTGGGAGAGGAGTGGGAACGAAGCGGGAGGTGGAAAGGTAAACAGCCATCGTCGAGCGGGCGCGCAAAACCGCCGAAGTCACCGGTTCACGATCGGATGAAAACAAAGAAATATCTGGATTCACATCTGAAATAAGATTTTTCAAAAAATTAGTTAAACGTAAGCCTTGAATCGTAGAAAAAGTGGCCAAAATTAAGAATTTATGACGTCTGGAGGGGTGTGTGTTTTCTACTTGGAAGCCCTGGAAGAAGCCACAAGAGGGAGAGGCTGACGAATCCCTCTGCCGAACGAGTGGAAGTGTCCACGCGACATGCTCTGTAATGCCACAGAAGCCGGCTGCGCAGTCACTGCTGCTGCGTTGATTGTGCAATAGGTAAAGAAGTTCCCCCAAATCAAGGCACAAGCCAAACGGGCGAACAGATACATGAGGACACATGTGCATCAGAAAAGAATTCGCCGTGTGCTTCTTTTGAATGGGAAGATCTACTGGAGCATTTAAAATATAACACAAATTTTTCCAAAATTCCTCAACCCTAGACTTTCCAGCTCCACCCACGGCATAAATAGCCGTCTCCAGATCCCCAGGCTGTCTTCATTCCCAAGGCGGCGCGGTCCGGTCCCCACACGGTAGGTGTTAGATGCCTGTTGCTGTGGGCAGGATGCGTCTCCAGGATGAGCATGCAGGGAATCTGTTTCGAGTGTTTCGTCCTCGCCCACAGCACAGTGACTCTGGGATGTAGGGACAAGGACACAGGGCTGAGGGGCCAGGGGCAGTCATCCAGCTTCTCTGAGCTTCCCTTTCCTCGTCGTCTCTGTCCTGCCTCCTCAGATGACCCGACGAGTTACTACATGGATGGAGGCTGTGCAAAGAGTCAGGTTCTGTCCCCCGGGTTAGCCCAGGTCTCCCATAAATACCCACTCTTGCCAGATGCTAAATGCCTTGCAGGTGTTTGGGCCTATGAATCAGGGTCTTTCTTCTCTTTTCAGACCAAATAATGTGGCAGGCTACATGGCATCTGTTCAGAAGGGTGGAGGACGCCCAGGAATTGTAGCGGTTCTTTCTGAACCCGGTGCAGGATGAAGGCAGCCTCTTCACCCAGGCCAGGAGGCTCAGGCCTCCCTGGGCACCTCAGCTGCTTCCTGTGCGGGCATAGCCCTGACAGTTCTGTCTGCATCTGGTCCTAGGGGAATCCCAGGAGGCTTCCCAGAGGAGGTGACACTGGAGCTGATCTCTGCGGGATGAGCCAGAGCTCCCCAGAGGATGAAGAGAAAGATCAGCAGGTGCTAAAGAGCATGGTGCAGAGAGAACAGGGCAGAGCCCCCTCGCAGATGGTGGGTGGGGAGTCACGTTGCAGACCTGGGCACGGCAGGGAAGCGTGGAAGCCATATGACCCTGGAGACCAATTTGCTGGGCTGGGGCTGAAGGCAGGGGATGGGCCAGGAGGCTGTAGCAGAGATTTAAAAAAAGAAGGCAAGTAGCAGAATGAGAGAAAGGATAGCATCCTATTCATATAGGCAAAGGGTGCACCAGGAGGCACACGCGCATGCGTGTTTAGCGCATGTGGTGGGGGTGGAGGCCGCACCTGCCCGCTGTCAAGAGCGAACACAGCACGAATTCACTCACTTCTCCTTTTTTTCCTGGTGTCTATTCTGGGTGTGAGCCAGGCATAGGGACCCAGAGGACGAGGACTCAGATGTGGCTTCTTATCTCAGAAGAGGAAGGGAGTCAGGGTGGGCTTCTTGGAGGAGGTGACTTTTCCAGCAGGTGACACAAAACCCAAGGTAGAGTAAGATGAAAGGTGGGCTCCACAGGAATCATAACTGCCAAGGCATCCTCTGCCCTGCCGCCCCCTGGCCCCCTGAGTCACTGAGTAGCTAGGTGGTGACTGGGCTTCAGGAGTGAATCACTGAGGAGAGGAGCTGCTCCCAGAAGTGGCCCTCTAGGCGCCTGGAGCCTCCCCCCTGGAATTCTAGCCCCAGGCCCTCTTCACAGAGGGTGTTGCCAAAAAGAGGTACCCCTTCGTTCCCTAAGCTGAGGGGCTCCTTCTGGCCCTGGGAGAGGTGTTTAGATGTTCCGCTGAGCCAGACCTGTGCTAACTGGGCTGCCATTTTTCTCCTAGTGGCTCCATCTGAATCTCAAAGCCCTCTGGCCATGTTGAAAAGAGAGAGGAGGAGGTGTCAGACTCCGGCCAGAGGCAAAACCAGGGCCACACCTGGGGGATGGGGAGCAGGGCAGAGGTAACTTCCAGTAGCAATGTGGGTGGGGCTCGGTCCACTGCCCTCGACCCCTCTCCCAAACAAAGTGATTTCTGCTTTGCCAGAGAGAGACTTCCGCCAGATTGCTAAAAATGAACGGCAGATAAAAATACAATTCTAGTCCCTTCAGCCACACCTCCCAGCTACTTTGCAGAAGCCTCTCTGGAAAAACCCAGACTTGGAGACTCATCTCTCCAGTCAAAGCTGACAGGGTCTGGACGCAGCACAGTCTGCCCTCTGGTGGCGTGTTCCCCACAAAGACACGAACTGCCCACCCTTGGACACTCCAAGGGTTTGGCAGAAAATCCACGGTGAGCGAGCGTTGAACACAAACTCGTGTTCTTTCTCGCCTTCTGGACTTCTCGATTTAACATCGAACAAGGAAATCCATTTCATCCCCACTCCTGGTTCAGGTTGTGTTTTCTATAACATTTACTGACTTCCCTTCTATTCAGCAAAATATGAACATTTTCTCATAAAGATGAACTATGGGCAAAAAAGTGATTTTGTCATGGAACCACAGAAACGAGAAATGTTTAGAAAAATGGAGAAACTCCAAGTTGATGTACATGCTTGTCACGTGATCCATTTCTTGGGGAGCAGGAGCTGGTGAAGGTGCCCAAACGGAATGTCCAGCGTGACATAGGGATACGAAAACAGGACACGTCCCCACCCCACTTCCTCCTGGCTGTGTGACCTGAAGCGAATTATTTAAACTCTCCAGGGCTCAGTCTCCTCATCTGTAAGGTGAAGATGACAATTGAATCTACCTCGTGGACTTGTGAGGATTAAACGGGTCGTATACATCAGGGACTTTGAATAATGCCTGCTACGCGGTAGGTGTTGTGTAAGTATTTCAGATCGTTGTTGTTATTTTAAGGTGCCAGAGCTCCGGCTGATCCAACCACTTGCAATATAGTAAGGAGTGTGGCAAATATTTGGTCACTTTCAGCTACCGGTTGCCCAAACCCTTCCCAGTGGACGGCTGGTCCCTTTTCGTACTGTGCAAATAGGAGGGGACAGATATCCCCTCTCCCATCCTTCTGCAGATGGGCCATGCTATGTGTGACCCCCCTGCTCCCCGTTCAGGACAAGAACCGTGGGGGAAGGGACGCACAGATGTAGGGGCAGTTGGGGATAATCCATGGCAACAGTCCTGAATCCTTCAGCAGGGCTTGTGGGTGTCAGTGTGGACAGGGGGACGGATGTGGCACCTCAACCAACCAGTGCTGGAGGTGACCTCGCCCGGTCCTGGGCTGTCAACCTCCCTTTCTCTTGTTTCTTGTTTTGCCCAGCTCTCTGCCTTCCTCTGAATTCTGTGAGCTGACTTCAGTCAGAGTCAGTTCTGTCACTTATACCCAAGAATCCTAACTGGTATAAGGACACCGGAGCCCAGAGAGGGCAACAAGCTTGCTCGAGGTCACACAGCAATTCCATGGCAGGCAGAGCCGGGCTCCACCCGCTTGGGCGCCTGCCAGTCTCCCACCCACGTGGGGGAAGATGAGCTGGTACGTCCTTCTAGCTCTGCAGCTCCCAGGCTCAAGGATGCAGGTGGTCTGTAAAGAGCCACCGCCCGCCTGAAGGAGTGGTACAAATTCTCAGCTGCTGTGAGACACGAGAAAACCACGGTCCAATACATAAAAAGCACGTAGTTTCTTCAGCAGCTTCAAACTTGCCCCCTTTGCTACAGATCCCTTCAGCCAAGGCCTCACCTGCCGTTCACGGCTCACGGGCTCCACCCAGTGGCTGTCTCGCTGGCTGCAGAGGCCCAGAGGCCTGGACTGAAGACTGGCGGATGATGCGGGCGGTTCGGTCCTCTGAGGTGAGGCAGAGGCGGGGCAAGGAGGATCTGAGGGGCGGGGGCGGGGAGGACACACAGCACAGGGTCCTGCTCTCACAGGTAACTCGACGAAACTGCAAACCTCCCAACGCTCATGAGGGGCCAGGTCCTGAGGACACCGCGACAAATGAGACATCGTCCCCATCTCAGGGGGTTATAGTTCTGCAGGAAAGACATACAATGACAGGTCGGTATGTGTCCTGGCAGGAGATGAAGTTTAAGGTGCCATGGGGACAGAGAGGAGGCAGATCCAAGCTAGGAGGGGTGGGAGGTGAGCGAGAGGAGAAGAAAAATGAAGAAAACGAAGACGTATCAGAGGTAGATAGATACGTAATGATAGATAGATAGATAGATAGATAGATGATAGATAGATAGATGATAG
>NW_006436291.1:6103642-6106178 GCF_000325575.1 Pteropus alecto
ATGATAGAGTGTGTGTGTGTTTGGGGTAAGGACAGGACACTGCAGGTGGACAGACCCAGAGAGGACCAAGGACAGCAGTCTTTATGGGAAATGTGGTCTCATTGGAGGGCAAAGTTCAAGAAGGACGGAGCGGCCCGGGCGAGGCGGAAGGGTCAGGTGGGTCGAACTGTGGTTGACAGAGACACTGAGAAGTGACGGAGGCTTTGACTGAGGAGGAGCCGTGGGGAGAGGAGCACAAGGGTGGGTTTGAAAACCCCGCAGGGCACAGAATCAGTGAGAAACGGAGAAGGCTTGAGTGGGGACTCAAAGAGGGAAAGTTCAAGGCCAACTCAGTTCAAGGCCGAATCCTGTGACTCAGTGGCTGGAGGCAGCATCCGAGATAGAAACACAGGGAGGAGCCGGACCTCGGGGACAGCTGGAAGGTCATCTGTTGGGCGAGGAAACGAGATACCTGTGCACCGTTGGGGGGCAGACAGATCCGCACACCTGGACCGGAAATAGGAGGAGAAGAAGCAGGTCGTAAATGAGGCCGGGCCGAGGAAGGGTTTCTTGTAAGATGAAAGAGGCCTGAACTTGTCCCTCTTGAATGAGGAAAAGGCCACCGAGAAGGGAAAGGGGTCAGGCGGGGTTGAGAGGGGGATTTTGCCATTGGTCACCTTCCAGAGCAGCGGGGGGCATCCAGAGCCCCATGTGAGGAGACCTGGCCCACGCTTCCACTGACAGCAGGAAATGGAGCGATGGCAGGCAGAACGTGTCCCTATCTTGGTTTGTATGCACGGTGGTCAAGACAATGGAGATGTGATGTCAGGAAAAGCCTGAAGGAGCTATGCAAATATTGGTCCCTTTTAGGGTCTCGAACCCTCCCTATGCAGGGTTGGTCCCTTTCTGCACCAGGGGAATTGAAGGGGCCATGTGAATGGAATGGGACCACATGACCTCAGCTCTGAGGCGAGTTGCTTAAGCTCTCTGAGCTGCGGGAAAACAGGCGACGATAGAATCTGCCCTTTATTACGCTTGTGACAAAGGCTGAGTATGGCAAGGGAGGGAGAGGACCCACCCAGCCAATTCTCACCAAAAGTTGCGACATCTAAGCACCTTCTCACGGTCCAGCTGTGCCTGGGCGCTGGTTGCATTTTCCAGGGGTCTTCTGACACGAGCCAGAGAAATGGGGGCACTGAGAAGCTACCCAGTGACAAAGGTTCTGGGGACATCGGACAGGAACTCGCTGGTTATGAGTGTTTTGACGGAGGTTCCCATGGGAGGGCAGTAGCCAGAGCCAAGAGAGAAAAAGAAGTGGCTTTGTATTTCAAACAATAATCTGTAAAAAAAAAAAAAGATACATATTCATCATGAAATTTTAAAGAAGATGGAAACAACTTCAAATTCTGATTCTAAGACAAAACCATCAGCAACTGTGGGGGACAGAAGCCGAACGCCCCAAAGATGTCCGCGTCCTCGTCCCCAGGCCCTGCGACTACGTTACTTCACAGGTAGTGAAGCGACATGAGGGGACTCTGCGGGTGTGGCTGGATTAAGGACTCCAGGTGGAGACGTCGCTCTGGATTGTCTGCGTGGGCTCAGCGTAACCACCTGGGTCCCTGAAGGCAGAGAGCCTGTCCTGGCCGGCCGGAGACGCGAGGCACACGCCGCTCTGTCCTTCGGGAAGTGCAGCTGTGCGCCTGGGCCTCCCTCACCTTCTGCACCCACCTTCTCCGTGTCCCCTGTGCCCCTTTGTTCTCCTCTAGCTGTTTTGTGTGGTGGTCTCAAGGACTCCCATGGGACCCTGGTTGTTGATTCTCTCTTGTCGTTTCTAGTGTGGCTCTCGACACAGCAGGAGGTGGGAAGGAGGATGCTGTGGTGACCCAGGAGCCTCTGCGACTCCAGTGAAGATGTGTCCGGGACATTCTCATCCAGCGTCAGATTCTTTCTCCTGGAGCAGCCCGCTTTCCCTCAGCTAGCAAAGTGTACACATCGGGTTGGCTCCGATTAATCCCCTTAAGTCACAGACTCTGTGGCGTGATCCCTGGCTTTTTCCCGTCCTCCCTGGCCCTCAGCCCCCTGCAGGTGCTCAGTGGTAAACTTCAGGAACGATGTATCAGCTGGCCTCTCTCTTGTCTCTGCCTGTTCCGGGTCTCTGTTGATGCATAACAAACACAGCCATCTTTGTGGCTTAAAACAACCACCGTTTTATCATATCTCACGGTTTTGTGAATCAGACATTTGGGGCAGGCTCAGCTAGGCACATCCTGTTCCAGATGGCACTGACTGAAATCACTGGGGGACATTCAGTTGGTGGCTAGTCTGGTCTTGGAGGGTCCAAGAAGGCTTCATGTGCCTGGTGGCTTGGTGGGGACGACTGGAAGGCAGCCACCGCCCCCCCCCATGCGGTGTCCCCAGCAGGGTAGTCACACTTCTAACATGGTGGCTCAGGACTCCAAGAGATGAGAAGCAGAACTTTGAAACGGTCTTTTAAAGTCTAGGCTGAAACTGACATAGCATCACTTCTCCCATCCCAGGGCTGGGGCGGGGGGGGGGG
>NW_006436291.1:6106192-6153293 GCF_000325575.1 Pteropus alecto
CGCCCTTCTTAGGAGTGTCTAAGAATTCGAGGGTACCTCCAGTCCATCCTATTGTTAGTCCTGAGGAAGGAGTCGGCATTTTTCTTTCATAGCGAGAGAGAATAAATATTTTAGGATCCGCGAGTCACATCATCTCTGCGGCACATCTTCAGCTCTGCCTTTGCCGTGTGCAGACAGCCATAGGCAACGTGTAAGGGACCAGGCATGGCTGTGTTCCAATAAAACTTTACTCATAAAAGTGGGCAGTGGTCTCAGGCCATAACATGCCAACCCCCCTTCTATGCGAACGAAGTGGATCTCTTTGGGGACGTTCCCCGTTTTTCCTGGCACCTCTAAAGCTTATTCCAATCAACAGATCATCTGAAGGACCAGGATACTTTCTCTTAGGGACTCTGTCTCCTACCTGTGGCCTGAGGGATCCAAGTGTCCTCTCTTGCTTTGGCCCAGCTCTGTCCTGTTAACTGTTGCTCATATGTCACCTTCCGGAGGTATGTCCCCAGGCCACGCTTGACCCAGCCCTGTGACGTCCTAGCTCCCCTGCGCTTTCCACTCCTTATCACCTTTTCTATCTTTCCTGGGGTGGGGACAGACATTGCTACCATCCCTGAGGTTAGCACAGTGCTTGTCATACAAAAGCCGCCGCAGAAATATTGGTTAAGAAATAGATAAATGAGATGTAGAGTTTTGCACAGACATTCAGAGCCACAGCCTCCCTCACAAAGGACCTAATTTTAAAATACAAACTTTAAGGCAAATATAGCAGTGGTCTTCGAAAGCAGGTGAGCTCGCCACCCGCTAATACAGCAGGTGCAGGCTGTGCTTTTAATGCACCTGTTGTATTTGGGCCTCCTAACACCATCTTCCCCCTTTGGGGGGTATCCCCCATCTGGGAACTGCTGGGATAGGAACCATGACCTCCCTTAGGCCAAGGGGTGGACATGGCGCCAAGCTGGGCTGAGTGGACTCTCCCCCAGGACTCTAAGTCTGGGCAGAGAGATGCAGGAATGGACATTTTTTTTCTTTCTTTTTTCTGGATGGTGAGAACTTATTCATCCCAGTGGCCAAACCTCAGCTAAACACCTTAGTAGGTCTTGTGGCTTGTGGCACTGATGGCCGCCGGCGCTCTGCACTGCTCCCGGGAACACACTCAGACTGCACTTCCCAGGCACCCTCACACGTAGGTCTGTCCCACGGGGCGTGAATGGAAGTGTCGCGTGCCATTTCCAACACGGTCCCTTATCCGCCTCCCATACGTGGTCCTCACTCTGTTCCATCTTCTGATGGTTGAGTGGCTAGGTTTCCAAGGTCCCCGAGCAGGGAGGAACCAAAGATGGAAGGAATCTGGGTCGCCAAATGGCCATACAGAGCAAAGACCCCCCCCCCACACACACACACACGCACCACCACCACCAACAAGTACCTGATCAGGCTGCAATACACTAAACTGCACAAAGCCATCGAAATATCAGGTTGCTTATTACAAGAATTACTCCGCCTCGGTTAACACCGGCTGTGCCTCCAGCTTCTCATTAATACTCTCTGACCCTCCAGCCTTTCCACAGACTCCCTTCAATGATGTTCTTTTATACTCGAGGTTTTCTACCCACGGCTGTATTCTGTTGTTGGTAACCAGAGACACCGGATGCTATGAGCTAGAAGTGGCCATGGAGACCACGTCCCAAAACTCAGGTCCACAGAAGGGAAGTAAACAGCCCTAAATCACACAGATGTAAACGGCAGACCTGGGTCTGGAGCCCAGACCTCCTGGCTCCTCGTGCAAACCCCTTCCCATTGCCCTGGGATATATCTTGCCAGGACATAAATCTGGATTCCTGTGATGGCAGTGAAATGCACAGAGTCACCTCCAGGCATTGATTTTGCCCGGAGGACCCTGCGCCTGCTCTGGGGGCTCAGGGCAAGGATCGATGGGGGTCCGAGTCCTTGGCTGTAAATCACAGCAAGGAGAATGTTTTCCAGCAGTAAATTCGGCTCCGGCGAGCTGCCCGGCTCGTCTTCCTCTCTCACGATACCACCTCGTAGATCCGTGTCGAAGAGAGCCCGTCCCTCTCCGTGTTTATTTTCCCTCGCTACTGTAAAAACAACTTTGCATCTTGAAATAAGTTGAGATGCACAGGAGAGTTGCAAAGGCAGCACGGAGAAGCCCCGTATGCCCTTCATCCGTGAGCATCCTGTGCCAGGCCACGTTTACTAACGCTGGGACATTAACGATGGCGCCATCGACCCTGACTTCATCTGAGTTGCCCCGATTTTTCCACGAGTGTCCTTTTTCTGTTCCGGGAGCCAGTCCAGGATCCGATGGCCCATCCTTCACAGCGTCTCAGTCTTCCCTGGTTGTCACACCTCTATAGTTTTGAAGAGTACCGGTCAAGCGTTTGTGGAGTGTCCCTCAGTTGGGCGTGTCTGACGTTCTTCTCACAATTAGAGCGGTTATGGTTGTGGGAAAAGAATACACAGCAGTGAAATGCCTCTCCTGCACTGCGCCAAGCACTGCGTGACAGCCGCAGGATTATTGGTGACACCCACCTTGATTACTCGGTCAGGGTGGCGCCTGTGCTGTCCCTACCCGGCACTGGTTACTACGTTCCCCTTTCCATCCTGTGTCACGAGTGGCTCATAGGTCCTGCCCACACTCTTGGGGAGGGGAAGTCTCCCTCCACACCTATGACACGTGATCTGCAACCTCGTGACCCGATGACTCCTGCTCAGCTCCTGCTCAAGGACTATGGGGGCGCAGGGCTAACGCCCGGGGCCCTCACACCAGCCTGCTCCACTCAGAGGGCGGGGCAGAGTGGGTGAGGGCCTGGCGAGCATCGGCCTCTTTTAAGAGCCTGGAGGAGGCTGCCGGGTGGGAGGACAGGTGGCGGCCCTGAGGAGGTTTGGGGTGATTGGATTTCTCCTCTATCTCCTGCTTCACCCCTCCCTACAGCAGAGGGACGCTCCAGCTTCACCTCTGGGTCACTCGGGGGTTCAGAGAGCACGCAGACCTGGCGTGCTTTGAGGGGCTGGGATAACTGTGCTCCTCCATCCTACAGGGTTCTGAGTGATGCAGCCCGGACACAAAGAGAAGCAGCCAGGTGGGAATGGAAGGGCTGCTTCGCTCGTCACCTGGAGAGCGTCAGATGCCCAGAACTGCCAGAGCAACGCTTCGGTAAAATGCTCTGTTGGAGAGGGAAGCTGGCTCAAGGGCAACTCGTATTTAGGGGTCTGGAGTCTCAGGGGTGCTTGGGAAAGAGGGGGAGCAGGAGGAAGACCGCCTGTGGAGCAGAATCCTGGCAGCTCACTTAAATCAGCCCACTACTCACCTGGTCACAGGTGGACAGAGAGAGCTGGGTCTGCGACCGCAACAGTAGCTCAGCTTTGGTTGTGCGTTAGAATCTCCTGGGGAGTGTTAAAAAAAAAACAACAAGCAAACAAACAAACAAAAACATTCCCTAGGCTCTGCCCCTAAAAGACTATTATTTAATTTGTCTGAGTGGGCCCAGGAATGCAATATGTTTTAAAAGCTCCCCAGGCGACTGTCACATCGCTCGGAGGTTGTAAACCATCGCCTTAAAGCTTTGCTCCTCCGAGCACGGTCCTCCAACCGGCTGGCATCCCACATCGCCTGAGCTCTGCCCCGCAGCGGCGACACAGAACCTCCGCTCGCGAGGTCCGGGGGAGTTTGAGATGCTCTGGATGCACTGGTCGGGGTGTACTTCCGCCGCGGCAGCAGGGGTCCGGGATCCACTACCCCCAAAGGGAGGGAAAACACGAGGCAGGGTGGCGCCCGGTGTCCGTCCGCGCCAGGATCTGCTGCAGGCGCCCGTCCCCCACCCTGCAGGGGGCAGGCATGAGGCAGGGGGCTCAGGGGAGCTGCAGCTGGTCCCCTCAGCATTTCCCCCTCGCTGGGAAAGGAGGCAGGATGGCCTTTCTGGGCTCCCCGGGGACAGGCCCGAAACGCCTGCCTGCTGCTCAGCCTCACCTCCTTGACTCCAGGGGGTGCCTCTGGGCAGGCCTCTCATAAATGCCCCTGAGCCCCGGTTTCCTTCCTGTAAACTGGAGGGAGTGACGACCACCCAGTGTGGAGGTCACGGATGAGATCACGCTGGTAACACGCTGAGCACGTGCCAGTGACGGTGAGGGCCGGGCCAGCACTTGCTTGGGACATACTACCTGCCACCGTCTTGGCCGAAATGGATGACTCCTCTTGCCTCCTGAACCGTCCCCCTTACCCGCCTCCTCCTGGCTTAGGTTTTCCTCTTCCCTTTGAGGAAGGGAGACTCGGCACAGCCCACATCTGAGCCAGACACCGAAGCCGGGAGGTTCAGACCATATAAGCTTCATCGACTTCTCCACTTTCCATACACACAGAACCTCCCGGAAGAATGGAAGGAACGAACATTTGAGCGAGGAGGAGTTACACGCTCAGTCCTTGTGTGCTTGTCACTCTGCTCCCTGGGGACCTTCCCTGTTTTCAGACTATGTTTCTATTGCACGAAGCTCAGAGAGGGCAGATGACTCACCCTGTGCCACTCAGCAGAGTTGGGACTTACACCCAGGCCTTCAGATGCCAAGTTCAGGAGTACTGTTGATTAGCTGCCTCTGTGACATCACATGGCCCTCCCTGTGTTAGGGCCAGGCATATGGCAAAGGAGCCTTCCCACCCGAGCAGGACGGATGCGCGTGGATGTGCTGGAGACAGCCAGGCGGCCACTTCTCCCGCCATCCCGCCCTCCACGCCCCGTGGAAGACGCGTGTCATAAGGTGTCATAAGAATTATCTCCTTAGGGGCATAAATATCCCCTCTCGATGGCTCGGCGCCCTGCCTTTCATCTTGTTATGGCAATCTTTGTCCATTTTTTAGCACCTGCTGTTCGGAACGCTTCGTGCCCTGAGTGGAGAACGAAGCGGAGGGAACGTGAATCGGGAACGAAGCGCCTGGACCCGCCTTCCCCGGCGTCTGCGCCAGGCGCCTGGTGCGCGCGCCGCTCCAACCTAGTGGGAATTTCCGCCTTCGCTTGGTTTTAAGGCCTGTTGACATACGGGTGGCCTTTTCATACGCGGCGGGTCATTTGTGCACTTGATGTCGTGGCCCCGGCTGCCCGCTGAAGGCCACCCCCGGAAACAGAAGGCGGTGGGAGGAGGAGGCGGTGGCGGGTTCGTTTCCCTCCACCGGCCAGGCGGATGCGGTGCGCACGGGAATGAAGCGGGCGAGAGAGGTGGAGTCCAGGTGTCGGTCTTTGACATGAAGCCCCCTTTCTCGCACGGTAAAGAGTAAATGCCGGGCACGGAGAGGGATGGCGGCCGGGGCCGGGACGGCAGCGAGGAAACCGTCTCCGCCGCCTCGCAGAGTTTCAGCAGCCGGGGCGAGGCGACCGTGAAAGGGGGGCGCCGCTGGGGTGCAGGAGCTCAGGTCGAGCGCCCGGCTCTGTAATGAGGCTGGACTTTCATCTCCGCATGGGGCTGGTCGTGTCTGCTGCGTGTCTCTGGCAAGTGACACTCACGGTCGAAGCAGATTTGCCCAAATGCCCGTCTGTGGGGCGTTGTCCGGGGGCGTGGACACGGGGACATGTCCCTTTGCTTCGGAGAATAATCCTTCACTCCAGGCTGCAACAACTCAACAGTTAGAGAAGGTGGCTCTGGTTCCGTTTCTAACATGTCCCCTTTTTCCTTTCTTTTTCTACTTTTTCCTCTTTTTTCTCCTTTCTTTCTTTCTTTTTTTTAAAAAATTATATACTATTTAAGATACCAAAAGGTTGAAAAGCAAATACGACTTGTAATTATAAACCTATCACTCAGCTTAAGAAATAAAACATTGCATCTGCATTAAAAGCACCTGCGTCTCCCACCCCAGTCACCTCCCAACCTGTCACACCGCAGGTGACCCCTCTTCCAGCCAGAGTCACATGCTGCTTAATCTCATACATTTTTGTATGAGATTAAGCTACATGTAGTACTAAGCTACATGTAGTACGGTTTGCGTGCTTTCCGTTTCATATAAATGATGTCATTTATGCATTGGAACTGATATGCATTCCTTCGTAGCGAGGTGTTTTTCTTCAATGCTGTTTATGGGATTTACCTGGGTTGATTGATATATGTAGTTGGTTCGGTTCCACCATCTTAACTGCTCTAAATATTCCATTATATGAAAATTTCACAATTTACCCCTTCTCTCGTAGCTGAACTCTGTGCACGTGTGTGCACGTGCACTCTGAAAAGCCATGACCGTGAGCTTGTTTCTTCGACCCCCTCTCCAGGATGGCAGCAAAACCACACTTTCGGGCCCCGCCCAGCTCATCCTGGCCAGCCTCTCAGAGAGAACTAGTGCTTCCTACCGCCTGTCTTTCAGAGATGCCCCTTGGGGCTGTTGCAGAGAAGGAGGGCACAGAAGGGGCACCACCTTGGCCTCTGCCCTGTGTTCTGTCTGTGGGTGGGTGGCACACAGAGCCCTCCAACCTTATAGGTGGCCAGGAGATGAGGTGACAGGTGTGGCGGGACACTGGGAGTGCTCAGGGCACAGAGTACACTGGCGGAGCTGGTCAGTGTAAAACGGCCTCCTCCAGAAAGGTGAAACGTGCTGCTGGGACTTTTTTAATTGTCAAGCTTTCAAAATGTCGACCTGTAGCCAAGAGAATGGTTAAATTGTGAAAATATCATAGAACGGAATATTATACAGCAGTAAAAATGATCAAACCAGAACTACATGTATCGACTCAGCTAAATCTCATAAGCAATGTTAAAAAAAAAAAAACCTAGCTATGGAAGTACATACACAGTATGATGTCATTGGTACCCAATATGAAGCCTGAGGAGAGGGCCTCACTTTGCAAAGCTTAGCAGGTCACGGGGCCTGGCTCCGTGCTGGAGGGCGCTCAGGCAGTGAGCTGGACCAGCAGAGTTTTCAAACTGTGTTCCAAGGAGCCTTGGGGCTTCCACGGCTGGGTGGCCTCAGCACCGGGGCTCCAGGACCCCACGATTTCCGGCAGGCTGGCCTCTCTGTTTTAAGGGACTCATTTGGTTCCGTTTGGACCCCGGCTCTGCTCCTGTGCCCTTGGCAAGTTTGGGCGCATCTCTCTATAATGAGAATAGCCCATAGGGTGGCAGTGCGGACTCTTCGAGCTGGTCCTCAGACGCCGAGCACAGTGGCCAGTGCATGATTCATGCGAGCTACATTATGATTACTTTTTTCATATCTGATTTATAGATTAGCGTTCATCTAAGTTTATAGTTTAACATCCTGCTAAATGAATTGTTTGAACACTCCTGACCTTGTCTATCCCTTCAAGACAGGAGAAGCCACAGAAACCAGACGAGTGCCATGACTCCGCCGGCCCCCAGCCCATCGGTGGATGCTGTGGCTTCAACTGGTCACTTTGCTTCTTGGAGCCTGGGTTTCTCGTGGACTGGACCACCTCACGGTCCCTCCAGTGCTGGCTTTCTACAGAGTGCCCTCTTCTCTCCAGGAGTCACAGAACCAGGCAGGACAAGGCTGACGGGGAAAAATGAGGGAGCCAGAACTGTGAAGCACATATTGGGAGAACAGACCAAACCCAGACTCCAGGGCCAGTGCCTGTCGTGGGCTCAGAGCCCTGCAGACAAACCCCACACGCACACGCCAGGCCCTGCAGCAGGCAGTGTTGCATGTCTGAGAGACTCGAAGCATCGAAGGCCCTGCAGAGCTGTCCCTTCTTGCTGTCCTGCATCTGACAAGGCCCAGGCCTCGGGCACAGAGGAGCAAATGCTGAAACGGACAGGTCTGGTGTTTCTAGGAAATAGGATCAAGGTCTCTCAGCTGGGCACCAGCCCAGGTAGGTAAAGAGCTGGACCCAAAGTCACACAGCCCTTGGGGAGGGGTCCTCAGGGATGGGATCTGTGGCTATGAAGGCCTTATAGCAGCCCTAGCATGGGGGTCCAAAGCCCTCCCAGAGCAGGGCTGGCTCCTGATTCCTCAGAGGTCCGTGGCTCCCAGGGACCAGAGGCAGCCCTTCCTACCTGTCTGGGGTCCTTGGGGAGCCCTGGGGGAGTGGGATCTGGCATGTTGCCCCATCCTACGGAAATGCCCAAGGAGGGCATGGGGGCAGCCTGTCCCATCACCCCATCACCTCGGGCAGCTGAGTCGGCAGCAGCTGGTCCAGCGGAAGGATGCAGACTGAATGAGACAGTATCATCAGTTTTGGCCAAAGTCCTCCTCTCAACTGTTTGATTAGTCAAGAAATAATTATTAACTATGTCTGCCCTGTTCTAGTTTCTGGAGATAGAGCAGTGAACACAACAGACACAGATCTCTGTTTCCCTAACGCTTACAAATAACAAGAAAAAGAAGTAAAATATGTCATCTCTGGTAGTGACAAGAGCTAAGGAGAAAAATGAGGCATGGTGGGGGAGGGGCAGGGGGCCATATTAGATGGCAGCCAGAACAGCCTGCTCAGAGAAGGTGTGAGGAGGGAGGAAGCCATGTGGACACGAGGGGGAAAAACATTCCAGGCAGAGGACACAGCAAGTGCAAAGGCTCTGGGGAAGAGGCAAGCCCAGCCTGCTTGAGGAATATTGAAGGGGACGGAATATCGTGGCTGGAACAGTATGCACAAGGCTGAGCACTGCAAGAGAAGAGATCTGTTTGGACCCCAGACCTCATGGTCTGATGACTCCTTCCTACATGGGCAAAGGGAAGAGTCAGACTTTTTGTTCTGGTCAGGCGTCCAGCTGATTAGGTGAGGCCCACCCACATTAGGATGGGCTCTCTCCTCAGTGTACTAATATGAATGTTAATATTATCTATCAGCACCGAGAAACACCCAGAATCACGTTTGACCAAATATCTGGGCACCCCTGGTCCAGTCAGGTAGACACACAAAACCAACCACCACTGGGGTTGTCATAAAGACTGAAAATTCTAACTTCGCTATTTGCTAACCGTTCATCTTGTGTTATATCCTCAACACCAAAATTTGTGGCTGGCACAGGGTAGGCATTCGACTATGTGTTGAATCGATGGATCCTGATTTTATAGGTACAGAAGCTGGGGCTCAACGAGCTCACGTGTTTTGCCAATAACCCAAAGCTCCAGAGCTGAGATGGGTCCCTGGGGAACAGGGAGAGGGTGGGTGGGAGCAGAGGAGGTCCTGGCTGCACTTGCTGATTTCCGCGGAGTAAACACTTCTACCATCTCCGATTTCATGCTGCAGACATGACATCACCGAACATGGAGGCAGGAAGGGATGGGTCGCATGGAGCTCTGGAAGGAAGCGGCCTGAGCTCACTCCAGCTTGCCACTGCCCTGGGCTTCCCGGCACCCTTTCATCTCCTGGACTGTTCAATACAGCAGGGGAATAATTCCGCCTTCACCCTCACCCCCAAACCCCACTTCACTGTTAAGAAAATGACCTGAGTTGAGTCCTTGGGTGCTCCAAGGCCTCGGTTTCCCTATCTGTATGATTTCTAAGTGCTGGGTCACCCCAGAGCATGCTTCTGCTTGGAGGGTCCCAGAGGCCTGGGGGTGAGCACTACCCCTGTAGGACACCAGGGGGCAGTCTTTCCCCATCAAAGATGCCAGCGGGTCTCTTCCTTTACCCGCACATCCCTCCTGGCTGAACCCTACCTGGGCGTAGGGACCCTGCCTGGTTTATGAATCAGCGATTGTGCCCGGCCTGGGGCGGGCGTCCACATAAAGGGGCCCATTGTCTGTGCTGAGGCCTTTGTTTCTGCGATGGCCCAGGGAAGCACACTGGTTGGGGCCTGGACTGATGGTCGCTTGTTGGGAGGGGCTGGGGAGGGAGCGAAGGACCCGTGCAGACCCTCCAATCCAAGGATGCTCTGACAGGTGGCACTTCTTACTTGAGTCCTTGCTCTGTCTTCCCCCCTCCAGCCCAGCCCAGCCCAGCCCGGCTTCCCCGAGGCCTCTGGCACCCTCAGTTTCCTTCCTCGGTCTTGGGGATTCAGCTGGTTACTTTAACCCTATTTAATCCACGAGTGCAGTGAAACAGGGTTTCGGGGGTTCGGGCTCCATTCCCTTCTCCCGTCCACTGCAGTGGAAGGATAAGGCTCGGGGACATCGTCGTGATACAGACAGGCATTGGGCCCTCTGCTGATGTAGAATCAGAGACTTGGAACCACCCCATGGCCAAGCCGTCCCTGTGGGGACCTTGTCCCAGCTCCCCTGGCTCACTGGCCCCATGGGTCCCCTCTCTATCCTCCCTGACTCCCCAGCCGCTTTCCAGCTCAGGGCCTTTGCACCTGCTGTTCCCACTGCCTGAGCCTCCCTCCCTCCCTCCTAACACAGACTCGCTGCACGGTGGACTCACCCTCGCCCTCAGGTCCCAGATTAAATGCCCACTGACCCAAAGCTGAAGAAGCCGCCCCCACCTCCAATTACTGACTCTCTGCAATCGGACGATTTCCTTCCCGTGTGGCTCTGTCACCCCTATTTGTAATTAAGCATTTTGGCTGTTGTCGTTTTCACCCGTCTTGGTGACCACAAGGCAGGATTATGCCTCACTTGCTCACAGCTCTCTCCTCAGTCCCTGCCCAGTAAGTGCCATAGAATGAACGGACTAACCCAAAAGCAGGTGCGGAAATGGTGGCAATGACCAAGAGTCAGGTGCACGGCCCGCCGCCCCCCACCTGGCAGACCTGCTACGTGGGCTCATGGGGCCTGCGGTCCCGGCAACAGCACCTGGCTCCCAGACCCTGGACCAGGCCGCACAGAGCCAGCTCTCAGGAACCAGGTCTGCAGCAGCCCGGATGGGAAAGTGACCAGAGGTGGACAAGGCCAGGGCCGGCCCAGGATGCCCCTCCTGCCTGGTGCTGTCCACCAACTTGCCTTTTAGACCCCTGCCATGTCCCTCCCACCTGTCCTCCCTGGCCCCAGGCTCCATCAGGGGTCCCCGGGCTGGGCCTGGAACCCGAGGCTGTGATTGGGTAGAAGCCACTTGTCTTGGACGGTGAAGATGGGTTTTGTTTCCTTAAAGAAAGAACAGCAGTTCTCCCTGCTGCGAGCTGCCCCATCACACCCCGTCCACACCCCCTCCCCATCTTCCCAGCGGGTCTCCCTCCACAAACGCAGCTGGCCCGCAGCCTGGGCACCGGTGACCCAGTTCCAGGCGAGAGCATGACCGAGGCGGCCCAGTGGGGCTCGGCCTTCAGCACCAGCCTTGGGCCTGGCTCAGAAAACAAGTCTGGGCCGGAAAGAGGCGAAGCCCCGCTGAAGCCTCCTCTGCCTTGCAGCCCCACCCACCAGCAAGTCAGGTGACCTCGCTGGGCCTCGGTGTCCAACTCATGAAATGGGAGGTGATCGTACCTGCCTCCCAGAATCAGGCAGTCGCCTCTGCAGGAGACCCGGGCAGGGCCGTGCAGTCAATAAGCTGGGGGGTCGTCTGAAGCAGCGCGAGGGAGTTGGGGATCCCAGGTCTCCCCTGAGCTCTGCTCTCGCAGATAATCATGTAAATAAAAGTGTCCATCTCCAGGTGGGCGGCAGCGGGAGCCGTCTGTGCCGTACCTGGATCAGTGCCACCTACAGCCTGTGCAGCCCCTAGGGCCACTTGGGGCTCATGGCCTCTCTCATAGCAAAATGGGAGTCACCACGTTGCCTCTCAGGGGCACATGCTCTAGCGTGAGCCTCCAGCACCTTTTGAAAAATGTAGGAGTGGGAAGCAAATGATTTTTTTGTCCCCCACCTCTGGGTCTCTGAGGGTCCTTGTCCACCTGCACGTCTTCTCTGGGTCACCTCTGCAGATTCACACTTGCAGGGAAGAGTCCAGTTTGCCCACAGGGCTGCCTCTCCGTTGAGAGCGGGCTGGCCACTGAGAGGCACAGTGGAATGTCCCCACTGGAAATGTAGGCCACACAACAGCCAGGCAGACACAAACGCCAGAGTCCATGAACACCCCACAGGCCCGGGACCTCAGTGCTCGTGAGCCTGGCGGGGCGGCCTAAAAGAATCCTCCAGACACCTGAGCCTCGGCCCAGCTGGGAGTGGTGGGTGTGGGGCAGACGCCTGCGTGGGCCACAGTGTTAGCCAAGACGCTACGCTGCTCGCTACCCCGGGAAGTTTAACTCCCAGCTGCCTCTCAGTGGCTGCAAAGCACGGAGCTCGCCCCCAGCTCCCCACACGAGAGAGCGATTACATAGGGCAGAGTGGGACAGGCCCTGGGCCTGTGTACGAGGTGGCGTCTCGGGTCCTCGTGCGTCCCCAGTGCACTGCGGGTCGCTGGTTTACGGTGCTCCCAGTGGCTGGAGCATCCCGATGAGCCAGGGGTGTTGCTGCCTCCCCAGGAGGCAGGTCTTCTCAGCCGCAGACAAAACAGCTCATCTCCCTTTATTCTTCTCCACTCATGAGAAGCTCCTTCCGGGGCGAAGCTCGTCAGCTGTGTCTTTGAACCTGGAATCTGCTCAGGCTGAGCCACTGCCCCACTCTGCTCCCAAACCTTCCCAGGCCCCTGCCTCCTCCTCGGCCTCCCTTCCGGTCAGTCTCCTGCTTCCCGCTCCCTCTGCAGACCCAGCAACTCAGATCACGTGACTTTCTGCAAAGTCTCTCAATCTCTGACTCCATCCTGGGTCAGGCAGGCGGGCAGCAAGCAGGTGGAGAGGGCGGCTTCCTTTTTGACCTTTGGACTAAACAAGGTCACTTGCCAGGCGGGAAGAGGAGGTTTAGTTGGGCGGTTTGAACTGGCGGAAGGATGGAGTGTAGTAAAGAGACAGAGCTGTCACCCTCCTTCTCCCCAGCCAGAGGTCTTACTGGGGAGAAAGGATTGCACCCCTGGGGGAATTATCTCAGATTCAAGACCCAGGACGGCAGGAGGCGGGCAGGACAGGGGGCAGGCAGCCTGTGTGCTCCGCTCTGGGCTGAGCCTGGCCCTCCCCTCGCCCACTGAGCATCCCTGGGCAAATGACGTACCGCCCCTCCCCCCAGTCCAATTTCCTCATCTGCAAGACAGGGCTGGCAGATGGCCCCCGTCTCCAGGAACTGCTGAAGGGATCCACACGAGAAGACTACACGTCTGCCTGGCCCGTGATGAGCTTTCAACAAACGCTGTCCATGTCACCTTTACTCCCTTTGAAATCTCATTCAGAACAGCCGAAGAGGTGTGAGACAGCATGCGTGCAAGTCCAGACACACTTTGCCAGTTATGAATGTGCCTTGTGTGCCATGTTTATTTTATTCAAAATCTTTGCGTTGGCACTGACGAGGCTCCGTACAGCGGACCGAGCTGGCGTCCTGGAGTCCCAGGGCTTTGCAACCTGACACCACGGCTCCCAGCTCTATGACCATGGACAAGTTTGCCCTGTCTCTTTCGTTCCCACGGAAGCCTCTATGCCCAGGACAGCGCCTGACACACGTCGGCGTTCGGTAAGTATCCACCGGTTGAATTTAAGTCACTTAGCATTGCTGAGTCTCAATTTCTGCATCTGGAAAGAGAGATTACAGTAGAACCCCCCTTGCAAGGATAAAATGAGATGATGCTGGAAACGAGTATGTCGCACGGCCTAGAAGAAGCGACCTGCCAGGGAATCAGCCGGCACAGCGGGTAGTTCCCAGGAGAGACGCACGTGGCTCTCAGGTAGCCAGAATCCTTCAGAAGTAATTGAGGACAAAGCAGCCCTCACTTATACGTGGCTTCGCTGCCTTTTTACAAAGTACAGGAGTTCCACTTTTCCAGCTAAACCTCTGGAAATCTATTTCCCAAAACAAAATCCAGCAGGTCTTAGCAAAACCCTGTGCAGAGGAGAACACAGAGGCCACCGATCCGATTAACTGGAGTTGAGGATGCTCCCTACAGGCCGGGAGGGGTCCCCAGCGTTAGCATCGCCCAGCGGCTTTCACCTCCAGGGGATCCCTCGTGCGCCACAGTCTCAGTGCTCACGACAGACAGTTTAGAAAGAGCCAGCCAGTGCTGAAATTACCCTCGGAAACTGTCCATGGGCCGCTAAGCCAAGTGATAAAACGAAAATGGGGGTTTATATATTCTTTAAATAAAGGGATTCTGATTCCAATAAAAATAATGTCCTTCTATGGCCAATTGCCATCTCCGCGGCTTCCTTCTTCCCTTTTTAATAAAAATTTTTATTGTGCACATTAGGTTAACCAGACCTAAGCAGAGTCGCTCTCTGAAACTCCGGGGCACCCAAGGGGAACCGCTCCCGGCTGTCGCCTGGATTTTGAATCAGGCCAGCTCCCTGGGAAAGCGGCTAGCTCACGCAGGCTCTCCAGAGACTCCAGGCAGTTTTTCCGGTCAGAGGCTGGTGGGAAAGGGGTTTGTCCCCTTAAAGGGACCGAAATTTTATTCATACTTTTTAAAGTAAAGGATGCTGGTTTTAATTGTGTAGAAGCCATTATAAGCTCTGCCATCTGGTCTCGGATTAGATTCCCAAGACTCAATGCAAGGAGAGAGCCTGGGGGTTGGGGTTGAGAGGTGGGGTTCCAAGGCGCCCTCGGGGGATGTATTTTTCATGGGAATGTCCTCTGTGCATGAGTCCGACCGGTAGGGGGTGAGTCCCGATACTGCCATTTTTTGTCTGTATGACCTCAGGCAAATGAATTAACCTCTCTGCATCTCCGTTTCATCATCTAGCAAATATGGAGAACTAATACCTGCTTCAGAGTGTGTTTGGGGAGATTAGTGCACACATACAGTATATCTAAAGTCACAGCATAGGCCCGGATGCAGCTAATGCTCAACGATACGGTGATTATAAGACTATGGTAATGATTATGACAAAAATGATGCTTAGAATGTTGTCAGTAGCAAACCCCACAACTTTCTATTCCTTAAGCCAGTATTCAGTGTCAGATGGGGGTAGGAAGCTCACAGGGTGTATCAGTCAGCTATTGCTACGTAACAGCCAGCCCCTAACCTCGATAGCTTAAAGGGGTAATCCTTTATTATTTATGAGTCAAGGCTGGGGACTGGCTGATCTCAGTTTTGGCCAAGTTAGGTCAAGAAGCTGAGAGTGGTTAACGCTTGGCTGACGGCGGCCCCCTCGTCTAGAGCCTCGGGCTCACCGGCACTGCCACGAGAGAGCGGACAGGGCTGGGCGCGCCCTTTTGAGAACGAGGCTCAAGAACCGGTTCACCATCGCGTCTGCCACAGGCGACTGGCCAAAGCAAGTCCCAGACCAAGGGTAGGAAAATAGAGTCCATCTCGTTAGCGGGAAAAACCGCTGAGTCTCAGAGCAACAAGCGTGAACACTGACAGGGGTTAGGAACCGAGGCCACCCACGCGGCCGGCCTCTCCCGGAGGGCGTGTGGGGCTCAGTAAAATAGACCAGGGTATCCTGGGCCACCCTGGCCTTTCAGGGGTCAGTCATGACGGGATCACGGCGAGGGCCTGTCTGCTATTGGCCCCTGGTCCTCCTTGGGGGCCTCTCCAGGGGCTCCCGGATGTCACTGGGGCAGGCGGAGGACCCCAGCCGCACGGCCGGCCAGATCTTCTAGGAGGAGAAGTGGAACTGTGGCTGGTCCGGGGAGCTGTGCGCAGGCCAAGGAGACTCAGTTTCCCCAACCCTCAGCGTCCTTTCTGCTCTGCTGGCTGTGCAGTCCCGAGCACAGGGGAGATGGCTCAGCACCTAATCTGAGTCCCCCCGAACGGTCCCGACGTCCTTCCCCCAAGACGGCAGACGTTACCCAGCAGCCTCCTGGGAGCCTGTCCGTCCACTGGGGAAACGGGGCGGGGTTCCCTGGACCCACCCCCTGGGGTCCTTCTTGAATCCTGTGTCTGCATTTGCCCCGGGATAGATTCCCTGCACAGCGACCACAGTGACCTTTGAAACACCCAAATCGGCTCACGTCACCCTTGCGCTTACGACCTTCCAAGGACTCGCCAACACCAGCGCGTCTAGCATGAGTTCATTCCTTCCTGCGGCCTGCGGGGTTGCCCGGCGCGCCCCGATCCCTCGCCGGCCCGTGCTCTCGCTGCGCCTCCCACACCCACCGCCTGACGCACGCCCCGGCCGTCCCTTCTGCTCGGACGCCCTCTCGCAGTCACCCCTCCTTCGCTTCCTGCCAGTCTCTGCTCGAATGTCACCTCGTGGAGAAGCCTTCCCAAACCCTGGCCCTGCCATCACCTCCGTCCCCTCATCCTGCTCAGTTTCATTCATAATACTTGTCACTCTCAGAAATGATAGGGTTGTAATTCATCATCGGTTCTCCCCTCTAGAAAACAAGCCTAATGAAGTCAGGGGACTTACCTTGCCCCGCAGTGCGAGGCCGATGCTGAGGACAATGCCTAGCACACAGGAAGCCGAGGGCTGGACACCTGTCTGTGATACGTGGCTGTTAGGTCCATAGTACCAGCCCATCTAAGCTCACGAGGATCCTTCGGTGCAGACAGAATCGCAGCCCCGTTGTGCAGATGGGGACAGCAAGCCTCAGAGTGCTGAAGCGACTCACCTAGAGCCGCACAGCCAGCAGAACCAAGACTAGGACACTGTCCCCTGGCCCGGGTCCAGTTCCCTTCCCAGTGCCTCCCAGCCGTGTGAGGAGTGCCGGGCAGTGGCTTGAGCCATCCTGCCCTCTGGGGACAAGGCCAGGTGTATTCCCAGGGCTGCCTGCTCACAGGACGAGAGGACACAGAGTGGCAGTTGTTCAGAACCCAGGAAATCAGGACGAGAACAGGTGGATGTAAACAGCACACTGGGGCACATCCTGCGGCGATTGTCACCGTCGCGAGGAGCCAAGGACGTCGCCAGTGGGAAGACCCAGACGTGCCACTCGGTACCCACCGTAAATCATACACTTTGTCTTACAGGCATTTCCATTTTCACAAATTCTGAAACAAAACACGACTTTCCTCTTACTTGGAGCAGATGTTAATTTGCAATGCAGAAGGCTCCATTTGTCGATGATTTTCCATTATCCTTATAATTGCTCCCACATACAGTGCTCGATAAAGTTATAAACCTGTCCTCTGGGAACACCAAGTCAATACGGGGTTATTGATTAGGTGGTGAAAATGGGCTCCCAAGGCAGGGCGGCCTCCTGGCTGCCCATGAGGAACTCTCTCTGGGGAGCCATGGAAACGGGGCCGCAGGGACCCGCGAGTCCCTGGATCCACACACCCTGGGGAGGGCGGGGGTTCTCACAGGCCAGGTGTTCACTACAAATTGGCTGGGGAGACGAGGTGAACACCAGGGGACTTTTCCAGCCACCTCTAGGCACCTTAAAAAGTACTTCAGGACACTTGGCCCTAGGGTGGGTCATTCTTGTTGGTTTGGCAAAGACCCACCTGGGTTTGAATCCTGGCTCTGACAGTCTCCAGTTATGTGACCTTGGGCAAGTCACTTTGCCTCTAATCCTGGGGCTTCTTATTTGTAAAACAGGGGTGATAATGACGCCTTTGCCTACCTCCCAGGGGGTTTGGGAGGATTAAAGGAAACAGACCAAGTAAAGTGCTGAACATTTGGCTAGATCCTCGACACCCACTGAGTTTAAGTGCCGGCTGTGGCTGTTGGCTCTTTGAAACTCTAAATTATTCGAGTTGCAGCCTTATGCTGTGTGTCTTCCTGACAGGTGAGGTGAGTAACTGACATTGTAACTAACATTTAGTGAGCACGTTCCATGGCGCAGGAGCCTGCTGGAAACCGAGAGGTAGACCTAAGGCGTGGTCCCCGCCCCCAGAGACCTCCCAGCACACCAGGGCTCCAGGTACCAAGGTCATTGCCGTAAAGCATGCTCGATGCCCGGTCCAGGCACGCCAGCACCCCGGGAACCTCAGGAGGCCAGTGACAGCAGAGACCTCAGGCTTCCAGGCCGGAATAACTAGCCTGTTGAATGCCTACTTTTACTTTATTATTATTATTGTTACTGTTACTGTTATTGTTATTGTTACTTCTGTTCTACATATGATAGAACCAAGTCTCGGAGAGGTGAGGTTACTTGACAAGTAAAGGAAGGAGTTGGGCTTTGAACTAGGGCGGCTAACAATTCTGCTTTGCATGGGACTTTCAGTGCCCAAACCTGGAAAGTCCTGGGAAAACCAGGACATGACGGTCACCCTGCTCGGGGCTCTGCCCAAAGCTGTGGTCTTATCACTGCGCCCCTCAGCTAAGCAGAGACAAGGTGTTTCTGCTGGTGAAACCACCGCAGAGCTGGCATTCCCTGCCCTCCAGTCGGAGGTTCGAGGCTGATCTCAGGGCCTCTGTTCTTCACGGATTGTCGCTCTGAGCCCAACTGTCTGCACATCCACAGAGGTCCTTCCCAGAGCCCACCGATCCTCACTGCAGTGCTGGATGGGGGAGGGGCCTCAGGAGCTGCAGGCAGCAACTATGGGAGAATGGGGGAGGGGTAACTGCCGAAGGTCACAGAGCTGGCAGAATGGGGCCACCAACTCTGCATTCTTGCCCACTCCTCCTTGTCCTGTCTCTGGCAGGACCTCCTGTGAACGCAGTAAGAAACACAAGCTTCTGTTTGGGTTTGGGTGTGGTGCTGACCTTCTGGGTTCCCCTCGAGGGGCTTGCTCAGCCCTTGATTGGCATGTGAGGGAGCCAATGAGACTGAGGTGAGAGTGGGCGGGAAGACCATTCTGAGTGTTGGCCGAGTGGCTGCAAAAGGAATACACAGAAGTGAGTCAGCTCCGCTCCCTGGGCAGGGGGCCGGGCTTCCTCCATGTCCTTATCCTCCACCTGGACTCACTGTTCTGATCCAAACCTCGCTCCAGGCAACGCCAGACTCGGTGGAAGTTATCACTTAGAAGCATGCTAGACACCACAGGTATTTCCAGGCCCCTGGAAGCCATGCCTCTCAGCATCATCCTTAGAGCAGGTGGTTCCCCGTGGGCTTGCCCGTGAGAGGGCCATTCTCTGCGAGGAAGGCACTCGATGACGTGGGCAGGGAGACAGAGGGAGAAGTCTTGGTCCAGCTTTTTAGCGCTATTCTTGACTCCCAGGAAGCAGACATTACCTCTCAACTCAGAATCACGGGGATTCCAGCAAGGTGGGACTCTTGACGCCACCATCGTTTGACAGGTGAAGACATGAATATCCTATCTTGCCCCTTTCAGTTTCCTGGTCACCTCCCAAAACCACGTTAGGGGGCACAGCATTGAGGGTTCGTGACATTCCCTGTTTTTTCCATCATTTTCAATGAAAAGTAGAGCTCACCATATATTTGATGACATTTGGTGATGTGACTTTTGGTGGCGAGCACACTATAGTGTATATAGATATCGAATTACAATGTACACCTGAACCTTATATCATGAAATTAACCAATATCACCTCAGTAAAAAATAAAATGCAATAAAAATAAAGACTGCTTCTCACTTGCGAAAGCCTCTTAGGGGGTTCACCACTTTTGGCCCCAGAGCCACGGGCTACCCGCAAACTTGAGCGAGGATCAGCTCCCCGAGGGCTTACTAAGCAGACCACCAGTCCCCCCACCCCCGGCATTTCTGGCTTAGCGGGTGTGGGTGGGGCCCAAGTTCCCAGGTGATGCTCAAGTGGCGGATGGGGACTGCACTTTGAGAATCACTGATCTCTTCAATCTGTGACAAATTCCTTCTCTTCTTTGGAACCTCAGTTTTTTCAGCGTAAAAAGGGGCTAATACAGACCTGGTGGGAGTGTGAGCAGGGTCATCTGAGATGACAACAAGAAAGAGCATCTTCTAATGTCTGGTACTTGGTAGAGAATCAACCATTGTGAAGGTCCCTCCCTCCTGGATCTTGAAAGGCTTCTTCTCACAGTCAAGTGGTAAAATAGGTCAGATGTCATCTTTGTCCAGTGCTCGATTTCAGTGGATAGAGAGTTAGGGAAAGCCCACAAGCCCTGGGCTCACCGCCATGCAGAGAAGGCGAGGTCCCAGCAAAAGTGGCAGGTGACTTTCCGAGCAGAAGCGGACACTAAACGGGCGCTTTGAGTCTCCTTTTCCCGAGTCCTCTCTGGGAGATGCTGGCAGAAAGCACTATCAGCAAACACAGTCTCTTCATGATGGCCGATGCGGGGTTAAACCACGCTACCCCGAGCTCCCCCTCCCCCTCTCTCGTTCGCTTTCTCTCGTTCTCTCCCTCCCTCCGCCTCCTGCTCCTGGTTTCTCTCCCAGTGCAAGTTTAATAAGCCAATATCAAAACCATCTCAGCCTGGAGCTTTCAAAGATTTAAGACTTTTAAATGTGAAGCACCTCATTATATCCGACTATTTTCAATAAAAAAAGACCCGATAAGCCATTGATATGACACCAGTTATCAGTGGGGTTTGTTTGACGTCGATTGGAAATGTGCACTGCTTGCTTTTTGGGCTAATGGAATCAAACGCTTAGCACCGCGCGGGGCTAGTAGATCACTTTTCAAGTAAGAACATTAAAATGGAGAGGGACCCTGTTTGGGATTTTATAAAAATAAAGCACTATTGTACAGTATGACATATAGCGGCGGCTACATGCACAATTGACTTCCTTCCTATTAATCAACGACAATGTTTACCTTCTTATTCCAACCATTTCCAAACCATTAAAACTAAGAGGATTAGCATCGTGTTTCTGCCAAGGTGTACTTTTATTTCAGCAAATACTACTTTTGCCCTCGGAGGAGATTAAAGGCATGAAAGAAATGGTTTCTTTATCGGGCGTACTATGTCACGCGGGTCTAAAAAAATAAAAATTATCTGGTTTAAAAGAATACAGTGTCCTTGTCCAATAAAAGCCGATTGCAAAAAGAGTTAAATTTCAGGACAAACAACATACATTGTAAACGATAATCCAGTGTCAAGACTGAGTATTTCTTGCCGTGTAAATAGTGCTGATGAAGGACTCGTTTATAAACCGGCAGAGTGGTGATCACCTTCACTTTGATTAGGTTTGAAGGAGCCATGTTTTTAGTAGTTTTTAAAAATATATAAGCACTACAGTTGGAATATGATGAGTTATTCTTAGGCGAATTTGCCGATACTGCCTATATAATTCCTGAGAATTTTTAAGCGGTAATGTTTTCTACCTTCTCTCTTTGAGAAACATGTGCATTTTGTAAAAAGCCAACTTGCATAATTCTTCCTTACCTTATCCCCTTATCAAAAGTACATTTTAAAAATAAGTATCCTCTCGTCTAAAGTTTACTATGACGCAGATCATAGTTATCTCAAAGGTCTAGGTCAAGGTTTGCAAAGTGTGGTGTCTGCACCATCAGGAGGAGCATTTCTGGGAACTTGTCAGAAATGCAGCAGGCCCATCCTAGACCGGCTGAATCAGAAACGCTGAGGGCAGTGCCCAGCCGTTCTCCTCCGGGGGATTCCGATGCATGCTGAACGCTGAGAACCACTGACCCCTTAGGGCTAATTCTGTCCTCTGACAAGAGAAATCTAGAGAAAGGTATGAACTTGCTCAAGGGTCACACATCCTATTAGTAACAGAGCCAGAGTTAAAATCAGTACAGAATGAATGGGGAATTAAGGGCAGGTAAGTCTCACTTCAACAAGAGAAGAAAAACACTGATGGGTAAAAAATTAATTAAAAATTTTTAAAGAGGAACAGCAAGAGGATATCTGCATAAAAGAAAGTATAACCTCAGGATCCCTTTAAATAGTTTCATCCACCAAGTATAATGGTCCAATTTGCAAATCAACTGATCGACATAGAGCTGCTCATGACGATGTTGACATAAACACACAAATCGAAGTACACATACAGGCAGGCACACGCATGGTCACTGGAGGGCTGAGCATCCCCATCAGAAATACCAGCGAGCCGTGTCAGAAGGCCAAGGTCAAAGGATCTTGAAGAAGGTCCTGCAGCCCTCCACTCTCACTCCACCTCTAGGAGGGCTGAACAAGAGTACACTTTTCAGTGTGTCCTCACCAGTTCTGGGCATTCTCATTTTATTTTTAATCTTTACTAACTTGATAGTCGATAAAGGATACATCAATTTTGTTAACATCTTCTATCCTCTCTTTCTTATAATAATTGTAAAGCAATACTTGCTTATTGCAAAATTCTGGAAATTATAGAAGAGAATAAAGAAGATAATAAGAATCCATAATCACACCAACCAGGTAAATTCATTGTTGACTAGTATATATTTTCTTCTAACATACTTCTGGGCACACTTTAAATATATTAATGACAACGCTATATATAAAATTTTATATCATGCTTTTTCACTTAGCAATAAAACCTAAATATTTTATTATTACATCCAAAACTCTTTAAAGATTAGGCATTTCTGAAAAGTATAGTGAATTTGAAGACCTATCAACAGACACTATTCTAATTGAAACTAAGACGTGAAAAAGACTTTTGAAAAGTGAACAGAGCATTAGTGAGCTGTGGAACAATGTCAAGGGACCAAATATTTATGTCACTGGAGTCCCTGAAGGAAAAGAGAAAGGGGACTAAAAAACATTTGAAGTAATAATGTCTAAACTTGACCTAATTGGCATTAATAAAATATTCCACCCAACCACAGCAAAATGGACTTTTTTTTTCAAGTTCGCACCAAACATCTATTCTTTTAAACATTAAAAACGTGGCAATAAATTTTAAAAAATTCGCATTATATACAATGTATTATCTAATGACAGTGGCATTCAGTTAAAAATCAATAATAGAAAAATATCGGCTAAATCCCCAAATAGTGGGAAACTAAATAATACACTTCTAAGTAGCCCATAAGTCAAAGAAAATATCAAAAAGAAAATTAAAGCAGATTTTAAAATAAGCAAAAATGAAAATAGAACATACCAAATATGTGAGATACAGGTAAAGCTGTACTTAGAGGAGATTTTATAGCACTAAAATGCTTGTATTAGAGAAGAAGCTCTCAAATCCATGACTTTAGCTTCAATCTTAAGAAATCAGAAAAGGAAGAGCAAAATGAACTCAAAACAAGCAGAAGGAGGAAAATAATAAAGAGCAAAGCAGAAACCAATGAAGAAGAAAACAAAACACTATGTAGAAAATCAGTAAAACCAGAGCCAGTTCTTTGAGATCAATAAAATGATAAACCTCTGGCCAGATCGATTAGGAAACAGAGAGAAGACACAAATTACCTATTAGAAATGAGAGAGGGAACAGCACTGTACATGCTACAGATATTAAAAGGATAATTAGGGAATGTTATGAACAACTGTAGGCCAATGTATTCAACAACTTACATTAAATGAAAAAAATTCTTGAAAGGCAAAAACTACCAAACCTCATACAAGATATAGTAAATAACTCGAATAATCTTATATATATGAAAGAATTTGAATTTTTAGTTAAAATCTTTCATGCAAATAAAACTCCAGAGTCAGATGGCTTCCCTGGTAATTCTACCAAACATTAAAGGAGAAATTATACCAATTCTGCATTTTCTATTCTAGAAATTTGAAAAGGAGGAATATTTTCCAATTCATTTTATAAGGCAAACATTATTTGATACCAAACCCAGACAAAAGCATGACAAAGAAAGAGATCTACAGACAATATTCCTCGGGCAAACATTCTTACAAACTTTAGCAAATAAAATGCAATAATATATTTTTAAAGAATAATACATCGTGACCAAGTGGGGTTTATCCTAGGAAGTTGAGGTTGCTTTAACATTCAAAAATCAATTAATGTAACTCACTATATTAAATAGAGACTAGAAAAGAGAGGTAATATGATTATCTCACTAGATACAGCAAAAGCATTTGACAAAATCTGACATCCATTCCAGGTAAAAACACTTGGCAAACTAGGAATAGAAGGAAATCTTATCACTATAAGAGGCGTCTATACAAAAACACATAGTTAACATCATAAGTAATAAATGAAAGACTGGATGCATTTTCCCAAGATTGGAAACAAGGCAGGGATGACCACTCTCACCACTTCTTCTTGACTTCTTATTGAAGCTACTAAACAAGGTAATAAGTCAAGAAAATGAAATAAAATGAATCCAAATGGAAAAAAAGAAATAAGACTGTCTTTATTTGCAAATAACATGATTTTCTATCTAAAAAATCTATTGAATCTATAAAAATGATACTAGATTTAGAAGTGAGTTTACAAGGATACAAGATCAAATGATAAAAATCAATTGTATTTCTATATTCTGGCAATGAAAAAATAAAAATTGAAATTTAAAAATACCATTTACCTATAGCACAAAAACATGAAATATTTAGAGATAAATCTGTTGAAATGTGGGCAAGATTGGCACACTGAACACATCACTGAGAGAAATTAAAGACCTAAGTAAACAGAGAGCTCTATTGAAATCATGGATCAGAAGACTCAATATTGTTAAGATGTCTATGTTATGCCAAATTGATTTATAGATTCAATGCATTCAAAGTCCCGACAGACTTTTCTATAGAGATTGACAATTCAAAATTCATATGGAAACGCAGAAGACTGAGAATAGCCAAACGACTTCGATAAATAACAAGGATGGAGAACGTACATAGCCTGACTTCAAGGTATAAATCCACAGTAACCAAAACAGTGTGGTCCTGGTGTCAAAACAGACAAGTAGATCAATAAATCATAATAGAGAAGCCAGAAAGAGATCCACACATATATGGTCAATGGATTTTCAACAGAGGTGCAAAGACAATTGAGAGGAGAAAAAAACAGTTCTTATATAAATGATGCCGTAACAAGTACTTATCCACATGCAAAATGAACTTCGATCCATATCTCTTACTCAATACAAAAATTAACTCTAAGAGGATCATAGAGCTAAATGTCAAAACCTAAAACTATAAAACTTCTATTGCGACCAATATTTCTCAGAGACGACACAGAATGTCTGATGTAAAAGAGCAAAAATGGATACCTTGGACAACATCAAAATTAGGAATGTCTACCCTCTGAAAGACACTTTGAAATGACGAACCACAGTCTTGGAGAAAATAATTGCGAACCACATATCTGATAAAAGAGTCGTATCCAAAATGTATTTTTAAAACTCTCAAAAATTCAGTAATAACGAAAGCTCAATTTAAAAGATTTAAAGAGACAATTCACCAAAGAAGATACACAGATGGCAAATAAAGACACAAAAAGATGCTCAATACTGTTAATTTCAGGAAAATACAAACTAAAAATACAACAAGATATCATGACTCACCCATTAGAACGTCTGGACTTCATTAAGACTGACCATACCAGTTATCGGCAAGGATGTGGAGCTAACATACATGGCTGACGGGCAGGTAGAAAGGTACAACCTTTCTGAGAAAGAGCTTGGCAAATTCTTTAAAAGTGAAACACATACCATACGACCTGTTCTTTCTACTCCTAGGTATTTACCCTAAGAGACGTGAGGATATGTCCTTACAAAGTCTTGTGCTTGATTATTTATCATGGCTTTATTTGTAACAGCTCAAAAGCAGAAACAATTCAAAGGTTCACCAACATGTGAACGGATAAACAAATGGTGATTTACTTGTATAATACGACACTACTCAGCAGTTAATGGGATTAAGCTACCGATACACACCACGCTGGTTCTCAAAGTAATTATGCTAGACAAAAAAGCCAGAAACCAGGCCAAGAAGAGTTCACACTCCATGATTCCAAATAAAATTCTAGAAAATGAAAACTCACCTATAGTGACAGAAAGCAGATCAGTGATTACCTGGAGACAAGGCTGGATGGGAAAGGGCAAGAGGAAGAGATTAGAAAAGGGCCCAGGTGAGCTTCTGGCAGCAGTTAATGTACTCAGCATCTTGACTGCAGTGAAAGTTGCACAGGTATCTACATACATCATACCTTATCATGTTATACATTTTATAAACATGTGCGGTTTTTTTGTATGTCAACTGTAGCTTGACAAAGCTGTTTAAAAAAACTCTGCAAAAGATTTACAAGAAAGAGCTATACAAAAGTTTGTGGTCTGGATATGTAATAATTGTTTACTTTTTATTTAGCTATATCCTACCTTGTTCAATAAAGAGTTTAAAGACCCTCCCCAGGAATTGAGTATTTTTGTAGCTTGCTGTTTGTTTTCTCTGGTAAATAACTCTGATGATAGTGCTTTCCTTTTGCATTCACTCTCTAGGGATGCATTCCTAGAAGTGAAACTACTCATTTAATCAATGTTTAAATGTTTCATATATTGCTAAATTGTTTTCAAAAAGAAAAGGTTGGGCCAATTTATACCACTCTCAAGGTTTGCGTTTCTCTATGCTCCTGCAAAGCTCGGAATTCTCATTTTAAAATGTAAACTAGATGTGTTAAAATTTATTTCTTTGGTGCTTTAGTTTTTATTTATTTGATTTTTTTTAGTAAGGTTAAATAGTTTTTTCAAGTGTATATTATTCACTTATATTTTCGGGTGGGAAAATTCATTTTCTTTCTTTTTGGCCAATGATCTGTCAAGATCAGGGTGATTCCTTATCAATTTGAATGAATGTACAATATGTTAAATCTACTATCTTTTTGTCATGTTTTGGAAATATTTTTCTTACATAATTTGGGTTTGGGTTTTTTGGTCTGTTTTATTTTTTGCCATAAAGAATGTTGGTTTTTGTATTTTTGTGTGCGGTTAAACCTCTCCATCTTTTCTCTTTTAATGTTTCATTAATTTTAAACTTGGAAATACCTCTCTACTTAAAAAATTTGATAAATACTTGCTGTAACTCTAGTTCCTTTTTATGATGTGATTTATAGAAAACATTTAACTCTTTAATCCCTGTGGCATTGATGTTGGCGTATAGTGTATATAGGTTTCAATTTCTATTTTTCCCTTCGAATAGTAAACCAGTCACCCAGGCACCATTTCTGCATAATTCCTAAAGAAAGGAAGTTCTGGGTGATGTCTGAGAGGAAGAGGGGGTTGGAGCAGGTCACGGAGGAAGGTCAAGGGCAGAAGCTGGACGACGGAAGGGTGTGTGGGGCACCACAGGCTTCACTGACAAACTCAGATGGAGTAGGGTAGAGAGAATGGGTTATAGATCAAAGCTGCTTGCTTGAGCTCCTTAAACGTTTTATTAAGTCTTGTCATTTGGCATGTACTGCAGAGGAAAGCTTCGGTGATATTTGGAGGCAGAAAGTGATTTTTAAAAATGCAGCATAAGGGAGATGTGGACATTCCCAGGGGTGGCGACGGCCAAGGGTAGCTCAGTAAAGTCAACAGAGAACCAGACTATTTCCCATTCTCCTCTCCTGAAGTCCCAGGGGATGGCCCAGTCGTCTGGTCCAAGATAGCTTCTGAAGCTCAAAATTTCAGGCAGCAGGATGGAACAAAGTTGAAAAAGCAAACAGGGACACGTTCCTTCCCTCTTACAGAGACCTTCTATAAGTGCTAGGTCTTATTGGCCAGAATCCATTGCATGGCCACACAGGCAAAGGATGCCGGGACGTTCTGCATGGGGGACATTGGGAGGCTCCCGGCATCTGCTGCCACACCCTCAACCTCGCGCAAATTGTCCCCTCCCCTTGGGCCTCCTCGCTTTTTCCAGTCATGAAATGAATAAGTTATACCAGCTGATCCCCAAGGGACTCACAAGCCAGGGGTTCCTTTGTCCCACGGCAGGTTCTTCCAGAGCAGGTCATACCTTTCGAGGTGTTTGTATTTCCTGCCGCCCCTCCTCACCTTCCTCCCACCTCCCCAGCAATCTCTCAGAGGCTCAGTTTCCTCTTCCGTATAAAATAAGACAATTACACCCGCCCATCCAGTTGCTTGGAGGATTGAGTAAAACAATTCAGGCAAGTCACCTAACACATAACCAGAGGGGAGACAGAGGTAGCTACTTTTTGCCAAACAATTGTAAAAGACAGCTTTTTCCTCTTCTCCTGGGCAGGCTGATTTTCCTATTTAAATCATTATAAATAGAGTCTAACCACTGCTTCGTTTGGCCATGCTGAACCTACTGAGGAAAGAAATTAAAATACTTCTGTAAATATGGGAGTGAATCCTTCTTCTGAGGTTCTGGAAGGGTGGCTTATTGCTTCCCAAGCTCAGATCCTGGAAGGGAACTGAGTATTTAAGTTTCAAAACCCTAGAAGGCCCTCCATCCGCCCACCCCTCAGAGCTCTCCACGCCAACACTGGATAAACCCACACCACACTGCCCAGCACGCGTCAGCTGTCGACCTACCCTTTGCTCTGGGAGTCTCCTTCCTTGGACACAAACATAGAAGAGAGATAAGAATTGTGTAGCTGAGCCGTGCGTGCACTGCTGCTCCCACCCCATAATTTAAGTCGTTAAAACTGGTGTCCAATGTGAAAATACCGATCACAGAGGTGGCGTGGCTTAGGGAAAAGCTGTGGCCTCTGCCACTCAGCCGCCGTGTGACGTGTACAGGTGCTTTGCCTCTCTGGGCCCCACCGAAATTCAGGAGCTGGGAGCAGACGTTTAAGTGTTCCTGCTCGCGAACAGGCCGGAGAAGCCTGTGTGCCAGCGCCTGAATCAAATTTCTCCAAAGTTCGATTTCCCTCCCACCAGCTCCACTCCACGGTGGAGCCCTGTCTGGGCAGCCGGAGGGGACAGCCACTGTCACACTGTCTGCCCTACCCGAGGTCCCCTTCCTGACTGGCTTCCCAGATACGACGCCCATAGCTCCGCGGCAGGACCAGTTAGGGTCCGGGTGGCCCCCTGTGAACAGGTTCTCCCCTGCATTTGCACAGCCTCTTATAGCAAAGGGGTGCTGATTTTCTTCTCCCTGAGGACACTGAGTGAGGAAAACAAAGTGACACACAGGCAGGTGGAGAGGCCCAGATCCACATGGACATCAGGAGGTTGGATAACCAACGGTGACCTCCAGCTCTGGCTGGAAGAGACTCGAAGGACAGAATAACAAAAACTAGAACAGTAACAGAAATAGTAACAACGGTCATACTCGCTGCGTGCTTCCCGCGTCAGGCATTTACGGGCATTGGCTCATTTAACCTGCATTACAACTCTGTCATAGAAAGACTGTCTGCATCCACGCCTAACAGAGGGGGCACAGTCCCCACCCGTCGTGCAGCATGCCCATGCTCGCACAGCTGGACCTGGGCTCCCACCCAGCAGAGGTGGCTCCAAGAGAAGGTGTCTTAAGCTTAGAGCGTTCCTGATGGCCATCGAGCGTCGATCACTGATGCATTCATTCATTCGACACCTCATTATTGAGTGTCTCTTCTGTGCCAGGCTCTGATCTGGGTGTGGGGAGAAAAGTATAAATAAAATCTAGACCTACATTCTGCTGGGGAGAACAGTGACTCATAATCGCGCAAATAAATGTATAATCACCAACTGTGACATACAACGAGAGGAAGAGGTAAGGGGTCCTGGACCGGTGGGGCGGAGAAAGGGGTAGTTGAGGAAAATTCTTCCAGGAAAGGACTAGTAGACAACTCAGTGTGCACTGGTGGTTCAAGGTCCACCGGGGGAGCAGGCAGCCCGCTTTTCTGTGGCACAAAGGTGCCAGGCCTGTCAGGGCAGGTGCAGGTGGGGGCAGAGAGAACAGGCAGAGCCAGCGAACTGAGCCTGACAAGCCCTTGATTTTGCCCAAATGATAACCTGCTGAAGGAAATGATCTCCCAGGCCCCTGGACCGCTCGTCTAATTGCAAACCACGCAACCTTAGCTGCAGCAAGATCTGCAGATAGCACACTGTCATCACCTCCGCTGCCCGCGCTGGCGCCCGCCCCGCTCTGTGCCCTGAAGCAAAAGGCACACGTCCACCTTCCAGAGGACATCGCCTGCTCAGGACTCAGGCCTGCGTCCTCGTGAATGTCAGAGAGCCAGGGAACCGGGCAGGGTACGTGAGTCCTGGGCAGGCGCCTGTCCTGTCCCCAGCGCTCAGATCCCCAGGACAGCGGCAGAGGACATGGGAGCATTGCCAGGAGGACGAAGTCACGAGAGAGCTGTCACGACTGTGGAGAATCACCGAGTTCTCCAGAAAGGAGACCAGAGCAAGCAGCGTTTCAGAGAGGGCGCGACCCCGCCTCCAGGTTTTACTCCTGAAGGTACAGACAGGTCACACTATAACTCCCTCTGCCCCTCAGCATCCTGCCTTCGGCACAAACGAACTTGGCCTCTCTGTGCTGCAGGCTGTGGACCTACTGGGAGCCAGGGCAGGGATGGTGAGGACTTGAACACAAAACAGCTGTTCACCTTTCAACGGGAAGGAGATCTCCCGCGCTCTTTTTATAACTTTCCTTAATTACGTGAGAAATAGATATGTGTATTGCAGAAAAATGAAAAAGACAAAAACGAAAAGAGAGTAGAACCACCAGTAATCTCGCCATTAAGGGAAAAGGCCACAGACGCTGTGTTTCCCTCTCTCCAGCACACTTCATGTGCACACACGTGTCCAGCCGCATGCGTGCCTATATTTACACGTGCTAGAAATAGTTCATATGCTACATACTATTCTGTGGCGTGCCCTGTAAACGTTTTTCATGCCGTGGAATGCACTCTCTAAGATGATTTTCATGGCCGCATAATCTTAATGAATATCTTGGCCACGATTTAGTCAATGAATTTCCCGCTGTTGGGCATCTATGTTGTTTCCAATCTCTTGTACTAAAAGAGCCCCATCGAAGATCCTTGAAGCTCGATAGTCACGTGCACTCTGAGCACTCTTCGAGGAGCCCAAAAGTTCAGCGGCCAAGTTCATTAACCAGTGGTTAATGGAGTGCGAGGATGGGAACAGAAAGGGAGAAATGTCGCCTCTGCGTTTAGAATCACAGTTGGGGGTCTGTATCAGAGAAGGCAGGGGAGACGCCAATGGATAAATGTCTTGATTTGGGAGCTATCGTTAACTCTCAAGAGAATTTCAGTAAAGAACCAGGAAGAGTCGTTCCAAGGGGAGGTTAGCTCATCTTGGGAACATTGCGTCCCTATTAGAGAAACTGTCCTCAACTGGCAGTTTCCGCCTCCATAAAAACTGCTAAATATCCACAGGAAAATAAACCGTCAACAAGGTAAAGAAATAACCATCTAATTGCGAAAATATATTTGCAAGCAATGTCTCTGATAAGGGCCTAATATCCAAAATATACAAAGAACTCATACAACTCAATAACAACAAAAAAACAAATGATCTAATAAAAAAAAATGGGCAGAGGACCTGAACAGACACTTCTCCCTAGAGGACATACAAATGACCAACAAATATATGAAAAGATGCTCAACATCGCTAGCTGTTAGGAAAATGCAAATCAAAACCACAATGAGATCCTACCTCACACCTGTTAGAATAGCTGTAATCAATAGGACAAGTAATAACAAATGTTGGAGAGGATGTGGAGAAATAGGAACCCTCACACACTGCTGGTGGGACTGCAAATTGGTACAGTCACTACGGAAAACAGTAAGGAGGTTCCTCAAAAAACTAAGAATTGATCTACCATATGATCCAGCAATCCCGCTACGAGGTATTTACCCCAAAGACTTGAAAACTCATATCTATAAAGATATTTGCACACAAATGTTCATAGTAGCATTATTCACGGTGACCAGGACATGGAAGCAACCGAAGTGTCCTACGATAGATGACTGGCTAAAGAAGCTGTGGTGCATATATACAATGGAATATTACTCAGCCATAGGAAGAGATGAAATACTGCCATTTGCAACAACATGGATGGACCTCGAGATAATCATGCTAAGCGAAATAAGCCAGACTGAAAAAGTTGAAAATCACATGATATCACTTATATGTGGGATATAAACCTAAAAGCAACAAATGAACAGGACAGACAGAGACTCATGGACTATAGACTAGTGGTTACCAGAGGGGAGGGGGTGGGGAGGAGGGGGAAGGTAGACGGGGTAAAGGGGTCAAATACGTGGTGACAGAAAGAAATCTAACTATGGGAGGTGAACACAATGTAAATATATATATGCCTTACTGTTAAAGTGTACAGCTGAAACTTATTGGATTTTGTTAACCAATGTCCCCATAAAAATCAATCAATCAATTAATTAATTAATTAATTAAAATATCAATCCAACGGCTCTGGGAAGGAAGAAGTGTGCAAAACCCCCTAGTTCAGGCTGAGCATGAACCCCAAACACCTTAGACTTTGTCACCCATTAAATCAGAGCTAACAATGGATCCATTTTCATTTGTGAAAGGTTCTCACTGGTTCCTTTGCTTTGCGGAGGGGTCGGCGGGGAGCGGAAACTGTGGCGTGTCTTTGGAAGGATCTGGAGTGGCATCCAGGCTGGAGGAGGCCAGGCCGGCTCTGAGCGCTGCCTCAGTCCTGCAGGCCATGGCGAGGCCCTTTGCTCTGACCACCTCGATGAGGCCAGCAACCCTGCTGACCCTGGTGTTTGCGCCAACGCAGTGCCCAGGGCTTTCTAGCGTTTCTCTTGTTCTCTTTGAGAAGCAGAGCTTGCGTATTTGATACTCTGCTACATTTCATCCTCTTAAGGAAATAAAAAGATCACAAGTGAGAATCAAACGGCAAGGCAGGCGGGAAGGGGGCTGGCGCTCCAGGAGCGCTGACGAGCTGGGAGGCACTGGGGGTGAACCCCGATTGCGGCCGGAGCCAGCCCAGAGCTAAGTCTTCCGAGGCAGAGCAGAGCTTCCCGTTTATCATGGGTGAGGCCTCCTCTGAGTCTCGTCCGGCCCAGGCCTCAGAGGAAGCGGTCAAACGCCCCGAGAGGCATGGCTTTCCTTGTGATTGATTCAGCTGGTCCTGCTGGCTCCCGTGCTCAGTGGACACTGGTGTGCCACCAAGAGCCTCCTTTAGGACCACTGCACACACTTCCCTGGCCTCTGGGAGTACTGGCTGCTGAGGGCTCACAGCCCAGGCCCTGTCCTGCATTTGTCCTCTGCCGAGGGCGCTGCCTCACCCATGGCTGTGCCCCTCTGCAGGGACACTGCCCAGTCCCACGGCCTTCCATACCTAACAGGAGCTGTCTTGAGAGCATTCCCAGTGACTTTTCGTCGAGTCTGTTCCCCAGGACCCGACCTGAGGCTCTTGTCCACAGTTTCTTTAAATGCCATTTACTAAACCCACTGCTTGTGGAACCTGTATCCCATTTCAATCCCTGACCCCTACAAGGTCCCACATGGAGTTTCAACGTCCTCTCTTTAAAAGTGGGGGGAAAAAGCCCCAAAGATATTGAAGATTAAATCATTTATTTGTCCAAGGTCACAGAGGCAAAGTCGGGATTTGAATCCAGGCCAACTCCAAGATTCGGCTCTTGCTGACACACTATGCTCTCAAGGCCCCGCCCAAAGTCCCCCGGACACCATCCATGATTTCCTTGATGATATTCTCATTCCCTCTCTGCAGATCTCCTTATTTATACCTCTCTACAGCATTTAAGGTCTGCGTTCCAGGTGAGTTATGGGTGCTACATAGGAGCACTTACCGGCTGCTTGAGCGAGGGCCCACGCCACACACACAATATTGCCCATCACGTAGCCTGGCCCAGAACAGACACACAGGAGATGGTTAGTATATTGACTTAACCGACTCTTCACACAAACAAAATCCCCATCTCCTCAGGGCTTCTGGGATGTGTGGTTATGAAAATACGCGCCTACTCAGGGATCCACACGATATGTTTAATCCTCAGCAGCACACATATCAATGTGGCGTCCAAAAGCAAGCGGAAGCCCTGGATTCAACTTCCGGATTATTAAAGAGACTTCCAGAAACAACAAGAATCCTCATTTAATCTTTAAATATGCCACAATTTCTGAATATACATGTCTACAAATATTAGGACATTAAATTCTGAAACACTGCTCAATCCTAAAGGCCCCCCAGAAATCACTGCATGGAAGGACAAACGATCTCCCCCACTTCTGGCATCAGAGGGCCAGGTCACACTGTATCACCCTGCGGTGCCACCAAACTCCAGCTGGTTTTTTATGACCCATGTTTCTCCTTGTGGAAAACCATTATCCACATCATGTTCATCATTGACGGAGCCCTTGCCCCTTGCCAGGCATTGAACTAAGCATTGTTGGAACACTGTATCATTTGGTCCTCTCAATAGCCTTCAAAAGTAGATACGTTGTTATTCCTACTTGAAGGATAGAGAAAGAATGAGCAAATTGCCCAGTTATCCCTAGAAAAGTATCAGAACCGGGATTCAAAAGCAGGACTATAACCAGAGCCAAGAACGAAACTGCCCATGTGACTCGACAGTAGCATCGGAGTCTCTAAGTAATAAGCCCGGATTTCACTCATCCCAGAGGCGCCAAGAGACAGATAAACACCAAACTCTAACAGTGACTCTGTTGCATGTATTTTGCTGTTTAATTCCGTAAGTCTCTGTTGGGAGACACTTCTCCTGGGTCTCCAGGGCTTCTGCACCTCTCGAGAGTGGAGCACTGACTCCTTTGTCCCCATCTTTTCAAGGATGTTTCTCTTGCAAATGACCTTGGGAGACAGAGATAGCATCTCCCCCCCAGGGCAAAGGGCAGGTTTGTTAACTGACCGGTGTAATAATATAGTGTCTGCCTTCAGGCAAATTTCAAATCTGCTTGTTGCCCATAATAAAAGCTCTAATTTCCTAAGCTCCATGCTCTTCTCTTGTAACGCAGCCCATTACCTGTACGCCACCTGGCCCGCATCACACTGACCTGTTGGAATCGTGACTTAGGGAACTGGTGCCAGCCCTAATACTCTGGTTCCTGCTGTTGCTCTGAGTTACAAACTATTCTTTGTCTCTGGTCCAGGAGTCTCGTGTCTTTTTCCAGCATCCATGAGACTGTGGAAGGTTAACTTATTAACTTGCAGGCATGATAAAATATCAGACCCTCCACGGTTCTTTACAATTTCCTTCATCCTGGAGCAGCAGAAACCCTGCTGGACTGCATTGGATGTCCCAGGAAGGTCTTCCTGGGAGGTGGGGCCTGTGGAAATGACATCTGTGACCTCGTTCCTTTCTATATGTTCCCCTCCACTAGTCCTCTGGAGGGAAAAGCAAAGCAAGAGGAGGAAAAGATATTCTTACAGATAGAAGCGTAAAAGTTAAAAAATGATGATGATGAAGGTGATGATGATGATGAAGACGAGATGCCGACAGGGACAATAATTTCCAGAGCAGCTATTTGCTAAGTACTCACTACGTGCCAAGCTCACACGTGGCCTCATTCATGATGAGCCTGCAAGGAAATCAGCTACGGACTTCCTTACCTCCTTCAAAAATTCTTATTCCAATCTCACTTGCTCGCTATGGTCTATCCTATCCACCCTGTTAAAATTACAGTATGTGCAAACACACTCTCGCCCTCCTTCCCAATCCCCTTAATTTGGTCTATTCTAACATACTATATAATTTACTAATTTATTATGTTCATGGCTTATGGTCTGTCTTTCCAAGATCCATGGATTTTTGTCTGTTTTATTCACATGTGTATAGAAAAGTGCCTGGTCATAGTAGGCCCTCAATAAATGTAAGTTGAATAAATAAATAAATGAAACTTGGTTTTGTGTGTCTGGGAAAACCTCCCTGGACTTTAGATTCCACGGCTTTAAAAATGGAAACTTGGTGGCTTCGATGGCTTAACCCATTTCTGAAATGCTAGGGGCTCCTCGGATGGTAATGCATTAATCTTCCCATATGACTGCGTGGCAGAGTCGTGATTTTGCTTTGTCGAGTATCTCAGCTTAGATTTTGTTCCTTAATCAGTCTCTCATTCGTTTAATCAGTTAAGAGTTTTCGAGCTCTCCCAGCTCTGAGGCTGTCAGTGAGCCCGCTGGAGGGCATTCTGGCAGATGCCAGGACCACATGGAGACGGAGACGGGGCTCACTTTAGGGAGGTTCTGAACACCTGACAGGTAAGAGAGAGCTGCCATCTCCCAGGTGCCTCCGCCTCCGCAGGCGGGACGGAGCGCAGCGGGCCCTTAGCTCCTTTCACCTCTGTAGACCTGAGGCCCTTGCGATGCACGGGGCCTGGAGAACGTGACCCCACGTGCGGACCCAGGCTCTGCTTCTCTTTCTTTCTTAACTCCCCACTCTTCGCTGCCCCCACTGAATGCGCACTCACATTCTAAACAATAGATTACTGTCGCACTTACACGCTGAACCTGAATGTGGCTTTACACCAGAGTGCTGGGGATGCAGTAGAATAGTCAGCTCAACAGCAGTTTGGATAAAAAGACTACTGTGTGCCGGGCTTCATGCTGAGTATTACAAGTTAAAGATGGCTCGATACCGGAAGTTAAAGATGGCTCAAGACACAGCTCCCCACCCTGGCTGTGACAGGCTTGTGGGAGAGGTGGGCTTCCAAGGGACAAGTCACAAAACCACTCAGTGAGTGTTAGACCATGTGCAGAGCCTGAAGGGTGTGCTTCCGGGGCATACGGGAAGTGATTTTTGAGCTGGGTCTCGGAAAGATAGTTTGGAATTTGCCTGGTGAAGAAGGCTGGTGGCGGAGGAGGAAAGTGGTCCAGGCAAGACGCTGGCCAGTGTAAAGGCCTGGAGGGGCAGATGGCGCGTCAGGTTCGGAGGGGGCTCCTTGGGTGCGGTCCACGCTCAGGTGTGGAGAAGCAGAGGGGGACTGTGAGCTCCGTACTTACTGCTCCATCCCTAGAGGACCGAGCCCAGCACCCTCGGATGATGGTGCCTAATAAATATTGGTGGATCTAGTAAATGAAGAATTAAAAGTGGGAGAAAATACCCGCCACGCAGAAGAGTTTCCAACTTTGAGATCCCATCTTGTTTACCTGTCTTGCTCCCTCTGTAAAACTCAAGTCGTTTGAGGACAAGGGCTGGATCTTGCTCTCTGCAGAGCCTCAGGGTCCAGCACAGGCTTGGCCACCTGGACTCCTGCGCAGAGGATAGCTTTCTGGGCCATCCTGGGACTTTGGGGAACCTGTGGAGCAGAGGGTGACCCCATTCAGAGAGGAGAGGCAGACAGCAAGACCCTCGGTTCAGCCACAGTTCCCTCGAAGTGGCTCACACGTGTCTCATGGTATCAGGGCCACACGGTCAGTCCTGAGCTCAGCCACGGTGAGAGGCTGTGGCAGCTTCACTGTCAGCAGAGATGGGTGGTGAATCCTCTGGCCCCTGAGACGCCACCCTGCCAGGATTTAGTCACCATCAGGTCTGGAGTCTAGCATGAGGAGACGTTTCTCAAATGCCGGAGACATCCTATCACTCCCCGGGCTCCAGTTAATGTCCTGGTTAGTCCAGAACTTAGGGAGAGCGAGAGACAACGGAAATCACCACTCAGTCAGAGAGGAAGCCCCGCCCTGTCCGCCCTTCCCCCACCATCAGCACCAGCACCAGCACCAGCACCACCAGCACCACCACCACACTGTGAACCTCTGGCTGGAAAGAGGAAGGGATGGGATGCTGGGTGGTTACAGACGGGGTTCTCTACCCACCCCCGCAGGGGGAGAGCTAACGGCTGTTCTCGGCACCCCCACCCTCTCCTGGGGTGGGAGGGATTGCGTCGCAGAAGACACCGACTGCCTGGCTCCTAATCCTACACCCGCCTCGACCTGTGACCCAGAGCCATCTCTGCCCTACTCTGGGCCTCAGTTTCTCCGTCTCTGCAATAAATGGGACGGACCAGACTATTCATTTCTAAGTTCCTCTCTGGCTGTAAAGTGGAATGAATCTTTGGAGCAGTCACCGAGCCACCAACCAGAGAGTCCTCTGTGGACAGAGGCACACGCTCTGCTTCTCGGTCTCTCGTTTTCACAGGAGAGGATGTGGCACTGGATGGCTGCCTGAGAAGTCCTGACCGGGACACGCCAGCCCGAAGTCGGAGGGTGCTGGCGAGTAGGTGGTGTCTGCTGGAGCTGGGGGAGGAGCTGGCGGCAGCTAGTGGGGAGCCTGAGAGAGGTGGTCCAGGAACAGTGGGGTCACCATCTTAGACTTGGGACAGTGAAGAGTTGGGGGACAGCTGATCCTTGGAAAGTATCATGGGGGACCCTATTAGTTACTAGAAAAGCAAGTCTACTTTGGGGGTGCATGTCGAGGACTTCCGAAGCCCATGTCTTGCATCTCTCCCCATTTGAAAGCCACGTGTGTGGCCACCAACAACATCTGCACGTCCTAGATGGCATCCGCATTGAAAGCTGGGCACCCTAACAGACACTCGGAGGGAGAGGTGACAGCGGACCACCCTGGACGACGCCTTCCTTGACGTTAACCTCGAGTCGCGATTGAAGCAGGAGCAAGGCCAGGCAGGGCCGGTCTGCGCCTCTCTGTGAGCGCAGAGCCATCTGCAGAATAAGCCAGCATTCGCGAAGTCCGAGCCCCATGCTCGGCCCGGCCGTGGCCCTGTTCCATCGGTCCTCACCCTCATTCTGGGGCACAGGTGCAGGCTGGAGTTTGTCTCGCGGGGGAACACGCTGCCGGTATTCTGGACCGGTGGCCTTTACCTCCCATGACGGACAACGCAGGCCCTGGTCTGCGGCTACCTTTTGTGATGACAACTCCTTCATCCTCATCTCTGCCTTTTTCCCCCTTTCTCTTTTGGCTGGACACGTGTAATTTATGGGCTGTGATTCACTGCACTTCAGAATTGATTTTTGTGCTCAGCCGATGTAAAACATTTTCCGTGGACTAGCGCTGCCGGGTAAGATCTTTCCTCCTCATTGATGTGAGCGTGGGGATTCTGTCCCCACGTAGCCAGGCCCTCTGGCCAGGGTGACTCCCTGGGCCCCCTGGCTAGAACACTCAGCCAAAGGTACAGGCAGCCTTTTGAACTAAAGAAAATATTAATTTAAGGCATTGTTTCAACATGAAATTACAGGAGCCTTCAGAACCCCGCATTAATTTGATTCAAGGCTGAGTCGCACGTAGTGTCTTAAGGGCTAAGACTGGCCACCTTGTAAGAAGTTCATGGCCGGTGCCCTGACAGAAAGAATTCCGCAAGGGCCCTCAGCGCTTCTGGTCCCCATGAGATCATTTCCAATCGATTTGCCTGGAAAATCTCTTGTCGAAGAAAGAAAAGCAAAAACACCCCTTGTCTTGTCTTTGGTGTCAACACAAGCTGGACGGTTACTGGGCCCATAAATCCTGAGGCAAGAATTGGACCATGTAGTCCGCCAGATGTGAATGCACTTATGGGACCATAGGAACAAAGAAACATGGAGACCGAATGGAAAATATGGATCCCGTAATCACCGTCCATGTAATGTCCACCAATGGCTCCCACTTAACAAGTGCCACGTGCCTCAGGACACCTGCGGTCAAGATGGCGTTAGGCCCATTTTCCCGATTGGAAAACTGAGGCCAGGAGTAAGTAACTTGGCCCGGGTCATTCAAATAGGAAGAGCAGTGGGAGAGATGAGAGCTCAGGACTTTCTGACCCCAAAGCACACACTGTCCCACTGCCCCAGGCCACCTGCCCAGGGCTGGGCTGTACAATGATGCCAAGAGGGTCTCAACCTTCCTTCCTAGACAAGTCCACATACTAGACATCATCGAGCCCAACCGCTAGCAGAGCAAACAGCTCCTGTCCCCTTCTGGCCTCTGGCCTGTACTGAGCCAGTCTTAGCTTATTGAGAACGCAAGTCAGAAGGGTGGACTCAGCTTCTGAAGAAGGACAGATTCTTTGGGAGCACGGCAAAGTGGGACGACAGCGTTCATTAGGCATAGGGCCTGCCACATTTTTTAAAGGGTCCATGAAAAAAATTATTTTTCTCTTAAAATTAGAAGAAAGAAATGAATATAAAAATAACGGATATATAATAATGAATCCAGCCTGGAGCCATTCACCTTCCTACCGATGCAGTTGTAAAACAAAACTTTTCATGTGTGTTTATGGAAGAAAGGGTCCTCGAGGGCGAAAGTGCCCAGGGCCCCTGAGATTGTCATGTGGCCCAGAGAGCAGGCAGGGCTGGCTGGGTGGGGGCTCTGCCCTGGGTGTCGCGTGGAGGGCTTGCAACGGCACACGACAAGGCTCTGGGGGTGGCTCAGGGTTCGTGTCCCTACTCCTAGGGTGGCGATCACCCCCCCGAACCATTCTCTCTTCCCAGAGTGGGAAAAGGCTTCCCTTGCATTGACATCTGCAGGGTGTCCTGGCCACTCTGTGATGCCCTGGCCCCCCAGCCCCTGGCTCTCCCCTCTACAACCACACAGGAAGTGAGGCGGACCCTGGGGGGAGGGACTGAGACAGCTGTCCCCAAAGAGGCGGGTCCTAGTCCTACCCAAGCTGCCTGTCCCCAACACAGGGACCTGGACGGTGGCTTCATCGTAAACAATGGCAAAGAACGACCCAACCCCTCGTTTTACAGGTGGGGAAACTGAGGCCCCACATGGCAGGTAGCTGAGCCAAGTGGAGTTATCTATTCATTTCTGGAGTACTTTTCCCTTTCATCTCCCTGCAAAAGATTAGCGTACGCTTCCCATGTAACTTTTAGCGGCTGTCGCCTGGGCTCCTTGGCACACAGAATAAAACAATATGAGTCGCTCACATGCTCCTGCCAGGCTGAGCTCTGAGCCTGGGGTCCTCAAGCTGGTGGTGGGGAATGGGGGCTCCCGAGACATAATCATAATCGGGGACAGGGCACTTTCTCCACAGGTGCCGTTTATTTTCAAGCATCCGCTGGATCCCCGCCGAGGGATGAAAAACGCGGTGTCAACTGCCTTCTCCTCCTCGGCCCCCTTCGGAGGCCCGTTCGGTATTAACATCAAAGCGCTCTGCATATTTATCATTCCTCCCTCGGCAATAAGCAAAGACATGTGACAGGCACACAAAAGCGCCATAGTTTCCACTTGGGCTCTACAAAGGCATCAGCAAGTTCAAACCCAAGTTGAAAATTCCCTCAAATAGGTATATTTTCTTTACTGGGAACCTGGACGGATTAGCCCTTAGCATCCTCTCCAAAATCAATTTGCGTCCACTTACCAGCCGCTTCTGGTATAAAATAAAGAAGCTTAGGGTTCATCATTTAGGATTTAATACATGACACCCGCCTGGCTGTGACGAGAACATCGCTGGGGTGGAGGGTGGATAAAAGACGATATCCTGTCTTTGGTCTTACTTTTTTTTTTTTTAAGAGCAATCATTTCTCCTCTTTGAAATATAATAGACCATGTTAAAATATAGATTCAAGTATGATCTGACCAAGGAAATCACTCGACTCTGCTTGTGCCCAAAGCGCTGAAGCTTTCTTAGAAAAGTTAAGTAAAGGACGACAGTCTGGAACTTTGGGGCGAAAAATAAGTACATCTGTTCATGAAAGAGCATGAATAGAAATCATCTTCTATAGTGAGCGAAAAGTTTCTTCCTTCGTGTTAAACCTTTGTCTTGATCATAGGGGTTTGCATATATGTGTTGGCCTCGGCTCCAGTGGGTGCAAAGGAAGCTTGCGTCACTTGGGGTTTTTCCTTGCACTGGGGACCAGAGTGGCTGCCACCTCCATTCACGCAACTTGTGAATCTGAGCACGGGTCTTCGCTGCTGGGGCCCCTGTTCTCTGCTCATCTCTGCTCGTGATTCCCAGGTGACAGACAAAACCTGAGGCTTCCGGGACGATGCTTGGGTTTCTGAAGAAAGCGGGGTTTCACTATGGTCCAGCTGTAAACTCTGGCCACAGTGGCTGCTCCAGTGCTGCTGCCGATGAGTGATGAGTGAGTGCAGCCCCTTCACTTCAAAGATGGGGAACCGAAGGCCGAGAGCGGGGAAGGGACTGCCCCGCCCCCCAGCGCCCCAGAGAGAGGCAGACTCCCAAACCAACCTGCTCTCACCCCGGACCAGCCAAGACCACCCATCCTGGGTGAGCACCCACCCTGGCAGCTCCCTGGGCAAGCTGCTCTCCTACACTTTAGAGTCAGAGAAACAACAGGCCCGAAGGAGCAATTCGCCCAGGGTCAGAAGGTGAGTTGGTTGAGGAGCAGGACTCAGTGGCTTTGAGTCTGTCGGGAGTGAACACCCTGTGCCACGCTCCCGAGGGAGGCCCTCGCCACGTGCTGGGCCAGGAACGGAGAGGAGCCTAACAAGGGAACCGGGGGCAGGCAGGGCTCAGACAATAGAGCAACCGAGGACCTCAATGCCAGTTGTTCATTCATTCATTCATTCATTCGTGCAATGAACACTGAGTACTTGCTGTGCCCCAGCCGCCAACTGCTTAGCTTCCACGGTTTTAGCTGCTCTGAAAAGCTCCTCGCATGCATTACTTCATTTAATCTTCCCATCAGATCTGAGGTGGGTGGTTTACTAGCCCATTTTACAGACGAAGACACTGAGGCATGGCCAGCAAGTGGCCGTTGGACTTGGAACTGGGGCCTTCCTGAGGCAAAGCTGCTGTCATTCCCCACAGAGGCCCGTGACCTGGGGGCACTGGCCTGGGAGGCCAAGCTCCTCTGGGATCTTGCTCCTTAGCTGTGTGGCTTGGGACAGCCCTCAACCTCTGAGTCTCAAGACTTTCTGTGAGTCCAGAGCCGAGGACAATGTCCCCTAGGATCAACGTGCTCCCTCTTTCTGTCCTGCTGGGGCTCCCCGCACCGTGGGGTCTCAGCATCACCCCTTCAAAAGGTTTCAGGGGTTCATTTCCTAACAAGCCACACAAACGCCTCTCTCCACGTGCAGACGAAAACCTCTGATGACCTTCCCGACGTTGTCCCGTGGCACCCCCACTTTGCTGAGCTTCCTTCTGCCTCTTTAAAATTCGCAATTACCAATAATTCCGTTTGTTGCACCCAAACGCGAACCACTATATTAAATTATTAAATGTAAGTGTTTCTGAAATATTTTATCTTGACATGTATCTCCGGAGTCGAATGACCCCGGGCAGTGTTCATAATTAATTTCATCAAAAGGGGAAAAAAAAAGTACTGGCAAGGGACTCCCCGAATGACCTGTCCTCCAGAAATACAGCTGACACTTGGCTCGCTTCGCCTTCCCTCCCCTTCCCAGGGCTCAGGGCAGGCTCCTGCAGAGCAGCTCTGTCCTCAGGGGCTCAGAATTTCGGGCCTGGGGAAGGCGGGGAGCAGGGGAGCGTGACCATTTTGGCCAACCTCTCCTTTTCCTGGCTGGAGAAACAAAGCCAAGAGAAGAGCAGTGACCTGCCCAAGGTGGCAGGGCCGGAGGACAGCAGAGCTGGACGCGCACGCCCCTCCAGCCCTGGCTCGCCCCTCCCTCTACGTGGCCCCCACAGGGCTGCGACTTCCCATTCGGTCGAGCGTCCTCCTCGGCAGCGCTTTTTTGGGGACAGATAGGTGCATTTAAAGGAGTCGGGGGAACAAAACTGCTCCTTAACGTTAAAAAAAAACCCCTGAAACAAAGGGCTTTTTTGTGCCCCTCCCCCACCACGCTCAGAGAGAGAGATTAAGTTTGAGGACTCACTTCCAATCAGAAAGCTGCCATTTAATTACAATGCGCAGGAAATTACAGAGTGAATGGGCAGGCGGGTGATAAGGGACTGCCCTGCAGGATGGCAGGCCTGAAACCCAACCACTTCATCACAGAGCTTTATCACAAGAGGCTGTCTGGAAGGCTGACAATCTGATTGTACTGTCAACTCAATTCATAATTAATATATTTATCAAATTAATTACTGAAAATATCTCCCTGGCGCTCGCCATCAAACAGTGGCTAGCTTCATGGCGGGCGGGCTTCGTTTTCTGCTAATAACCGGGCTGTCAGTTTAATGAGGGCAGGGAGCGGCCCCTGTTTTGCCTGCCTGACAGACAAATTGCCCTCTTACAGAGAATGATCCCTAGAATTTAAGAGAAGAAAAGAAATATGGCATTGTTTGGTGACAGCCGCAATCGGAGGCTTGTCTTGGAAACTTTGTATCAATTCTGCCATACAAGACAGGGCGGTGGGGGTGCTTTGGGCAGCTAAATAAATACTTTATGAATTCCTGACTGATCCCTTCATCAGAGGCTCCCTGGCAGAGCGCTTTCTCTGAGTCCCGAGTTAACCCCCAGCCTGTCCAGAATTTGCAGTTTGAGGTTTAGAGTTAGGGGCTTAAGAAGTAGGAGATTTTTGTGAGGAATAAAAAATTAAAAAAAAAAAATAATAAGCCACGTGCCCAGGACCCCCAGCGCACCATGAGACCCTGGGATGGGTCCCTTGTGTGAGTGATAGTTTGCTTCCTCTGTTAGGGTGAAGATTCAGGCCTTGGGAGGGGCTGTGAGCTGAGGTCTCTCCCAGCAGGAGCCTGATGCCCGGGGACCACTGGGAGATGCCCGGTGCCCGGCCCCAACCTTGCTGCCTGCAGGGCATTGTGCAGCTCAGGCGGCTGGGTCTGCAGAGGTGGCTGGGCAAAGCTGGCTGTGGAGACCTTGCCTGGCCTTGTACAAGCCCACCTGCTTAGGTGAGACAAGACAGTGGCTGGGTGGTGCCGATGGCAAGGAGCTGTGGGAAGCCTACAGCGTGGCCAGAAGGGGTGGTGATCCCAAAGCAGCCGCATTCAGGCCTGTAGAACTGAGCGCAGGGTCAGAGGCACCACGGAGACCCACAGAAAGCAGCATTCTGGCCCCGTCAGCAGGCTTCCCGGAAGAGGGAGCATTTCAGGAGCAAGTTAGGAGATGTTTCTCTTAGAGAAACATGGCCCCAAGGATCTGTTTCCAACTGTTCGCTTCTCGTCTGCCAGGTGCTGGGTGTGCACAGGGCTAGGGAGCCAGTCCCCACATGGACCAAGGCCCCACTGTGTGGAGAGGCCGGGATGGCTCTGGGAGATCCTTCCAGAGAGATGCCAGGAGGGCTGGTGGGGGCAGCGCACACCTCAGCCTTTCGGGTCCATTTTATTCCAACCTTTCTGCAAACACCTGGTGAGGGTCGAGTCTTCGTGTGGTGTCAAGGCCTCTGACACAGTGTGAACGTGGCCTTGAGCTTCTCCTGCTCTCTGCCCCGCTGGCCTCCAAACCCAGCCCACCCTGCTGCTTCCGTCTCGGCTTTCTTTGTCCACTGTGCGTCTTGCCGTCCGTCCCTGCTCGCCCCAGACCGCTGTCCCCTGCACACATTCCTCAATCTCCCCTCTCCTCCGGGTTTTCACCACTGGAGGAAACGGCAGTGGGCCTCCATGAGGAGAAAATAATCGCTGGCTTTTTGTCAGATGCCAAGGCGAAGGGCCTTCAAAGCCCTGGCAATGCCACACCCAGGCCTCTCCGCGGACCTTCTGGAGGCTTCCAGAAGGCTCCAGCCCCCTTCTCAACAGCTCGGCCCCTCTCTGCCCTTCGGCATCAGCCCTTTAGCTCTGCTCGCCTGCCAAGCAGCCTGTGTCCTCAAGCTGCCCCGCACCTCACGAGCTTCCGTTTCAAGACAGAGCTGCAGTGTCCCCACGCGTGTGTCTGGCCTGCTGGCTTCCACGCGGGGGGTTGTCGTCAGCAGAGCAGACACTCTCAGTTCTAACTGTCCAGGGAGGGGGTTGCCTGTGGATCTGGAGGTCACTTTGGGGGAAAAGAGAAGCCTTGGTCAAATAAATTTTCTTGTCTGTCTAAGGCCCCAGGTAAAAAAAAAAAAAAAAAAAGTCTGAAAACAAAAAGAAAATAACCCAGCAATGGCCCAGGGCTGGTGGCCAGGTCACCTGGGGCAGCATTCCGGTCCCGCCCAGCTGCCCAGGCACATGGGTAACCCCGAGCTGTCACTCCCACAGACCGGCCTGAGATGCTTTCTCTCGGGTTCTGGTGCCTCTACTGAAATCGGGGACGATTCCGTGAGTGTTCGCCTGTAACCCAAGTTAGACGTGAGAGCAAGCACACAAACGGGAAATAGGAATTAAACTGTCATGTTAATCCTGGAGCTAACTGAAGAGGTTAATAATCTTTAAAACCGTTTCGCGTGTGAGTGTGTGTCTTGCTCATTTTACATATTTGAAGGGCTCCAAAGAAGGATGTCACACTACATTCGAAATTGTAAAATTGTTGAGGAATTCGTTGTTTCCAATCTCTATAATGCATAAATGCTTCATTTTTGCCATGCTATTTATTAGACATAGAACACACACTGACAAGGAATATTTTTTAAGTAGCTTGCTGGGCTGGGTGAAGTGCCAGCTGAGGCAAGGAAGGGCTGGCCTGGCCCTGCCCTGTCACTAGGCACAAGTGGTATGTGTGTGAGGGGCCATCAGCAAGAGAAGTCCAGCGACACCTTCTTAAAAGGCCTTTAGCAGCAAAGATGTGGGTAATTTATATAATGCTTAACGATCTTTTAAACAGCCAGTTTTTCTTGTACAGTGGCTGGGCTTCCATAACAGAGAGACGAGGCCTGGCCATTTGGCTCGGTTTTAGATGGGACGGTGCTGTAAAGTTAATGCAGTGAGAAATCTATGGTGCTCTGGCATTAAACCCAACACGGACCAGAAGGAATCGGGGCTGCTCAGAGCCACGGCAGCAAGTAAAGAGACGAAGCAATCTTTGCAGGGGAAAACCAGCCCGAGTGGGTAGGGAAGGGCCTCCCCAACCACGAAGCCAGCAGCCAGGAAAGAGGTGGGCTCCGTACCTTAACCAGTGTGATGGGGCTTTGAAAGCCAGCTGCAATCAGCCTGTAATTAATCATTGCTGGACCCCAAAAGTCAGAGAAGGGCCGGAAGAGAAAGGGAAAGAAAAAAAAAGAGAATGATAAAGAGAAAATTTAAAAAAAAAAAAGAAGTTTGAGGCTCTGGCAAAAGCTGCCGCAGGGGAGAAAAAAGCAAGTGAAACATCTCAAATGGCAAATGGTTCTTTCAGACACATGAGACTGGGCAGAAACGAGGAAGAAAATGTGGACAGAGATAACCTGCTGGGAAAAAAGCAACGTCAGGCAGGCGGCCTGAGGGCTTTTATATGAGGTTGAGAGCTTAGCTACGGACAACTTTTATTTTCAGAGGGAAACGATGAGGTCAGTTGAGTCAGGAGACAGAACCCTCATAACTAGGTAGAAATGAAGAGAGCTAAGGCCTGCCTGAGGCCCCAGAATCCCCGTGTATCATCCCCACAAGTGTAGACATTTAATGGAGCAAAGAACAATGACTCTGTTCTCAGTCAAAGGGATAAAGACGTGAAGAACAAACCTCAGGGCCCGGTGACAAGGAGATAGGGCACCTGTGAGCAGGAGAGAATGCCACCCGCTGTGCCCCCTCCGGGTGTGCAAGCGGAGAGCGTGCAGCTTGGAGGTTGGGATGGGGGCAGTTCTAAAACTAAGAGAACCTCTTTGTGGTCAAGATCAAGGACACGGCATCATTCATTCATTCATTCATTCATTCATTCAACGAATAGTTTATCATCACCTGTTCTGTGCCGGGCTCTAGGCGAGGCATATACCTATAAACAAAGTAACTCTTAAATGCACAGTCTCAAACTCCAGGTGCATGAAAATCATCAGGGAGCTTGTTGAAGTACATGTTTCTGGGCTCTGTCTTC
>NW_006436291.1:6154965-6166156 GCF_000325575.1 Pteropus alecto
CCCTGTCCCAGTGAGGTCATTAATAGACTTGTCACAGCTCAGCACCGCTGTTGCTGCCCCCTACCCTGCACAGCAGCTCAGCCCATCGGGGAAAGGAGCCCAGACCCCGAGTTCCATTCTGCCAGACCTGCTGGTGTCTTCCCAAAAGAACGGGAAACCGCCTCACTGCTGGAAACGAGGTTTGCGTGCGGTTAAATAATGAACCAAAGTGGGTAAGGGGAGGACTTCGTATGTGACAGACCTGCACGCAGGAACTTTTGAGATGTTTTAACAAACCGCTTATCCTCGCTAAACCTGAGCTTCCTCACCTGTGAAACAGGTGCGACGCCACTAACTTCTCAGAAGTATGGATAGCACTTCTGTATTGACGATGTAGACAGCAAAGTGAGGCGCACAGACCTGGCACAAAGCAGGGCCAGGGAGGGGGAAATGTGGGCATTCGACTTCCCTAAATGGTCCCACACACTCTTTGAGAGCATTAGCCTTCCCCGTGAGGACACGGGCTCCTTGTCACCTCCCTACAACCCAGGGGGAGCTTTGCGACTGCCTCAGTAGATAGAATGTGCCGGAAGTCATCCCGCATGCCTTCTGAGGCTAGGGCGCAAAAGGTGTCAGGACTTCTTGCTGACTCTCCTGGAAGGGACATACAGCTCGGGACTCCTGGGTTGATATTTAAAAATCTGGTGACTCAGAAGTCACCATGTTGGGGAGGTGGGCCGAGAAACCACACGGAGACAGAGCAATGCCTCGGCGGCCCAGCTGCTCTGCCTCCTGCCATGAGCACATAGTGAGAAAGTGGGGGAGCCTTCGGAGGACTCCAGACCCCAGGCTTCGAGCCTCCCCAGCTTTCGCCAAGTGCAGCTCAAGCGAGGACGAGTCCTTTCCAGAATTACCTGGGACTGCAAGGCACAGGAAATGCTGAGACAGTCGGCTAGAGGGCTGCAAGAAAGTTCCGAGACCTTTCCTACGACTGCTCAAAGAAGAGGAGAGACTAAGCCAAGTACCAGACACTCAGCGCCCCTGCCCCGGAGCGCCAGTGAGGAAGAACGCACCCACGGCAACAGCGGATGGGTCCGCTCCAAACCCTTAGCCAGGGATCGGCAAACTACAGCCAGTGGGTAAATCCGGCTTTCTGCTTGTGTTTGTAAATAACGTTTTACTGAACCACAATCCTGCTCCTTTGTTTGCATATCGGCTATGGCTGTTTTCACGCTAAAAGCACCAAATCTGGTAGTTACGACGATACCAGCTGGTCCACAAAGCCTAAGATGTTTACTATCCGACCTTTGCAGAAACAGGCTGCCGACCCCAACGTGAGCTATCAAAAGTGACACCCTGACACAGGACACCCTCTGGGGTCTGATCACACTGCCCCGTTCATTCACTCAGTCACGAAATGCTCATGAGCACCTAACGCAACAGGCCCCGGCTCTACCCTGGGAACAGAAAAACCAATAGACACGGTCCTTGTCCCATTAGAGATCGCAGTGCCGTGCAAGGGACCGCCACACAACGACAGGATCATCGCGCGGAACGGTCAGAACCGCGTGCAGGCACCGGCTCCAGCAGTCTGGCCGCTAAAGAGATGCCACCAATGTCACCTGGGAGTGGTGGCCAGGGAAGGCCCCTGGAAGAGCGACGGTGGCACCAGGTCCCAGAGGACGAGCAGGATATGGTGAACATGCTGGGCAAGTGAGGACGGCGGGGACGACGCGTGCCAAGGCAGAACCAGGAGGGGGCAGGGCGTGCGGGGAAAGGCCATTCCGTTCACCGTGCGGGGAGAACACGGTGTGGGGCGGGCGACGGTAGGAGAGAAAGGCTGCGAGTTGGAATGGGCAGGTGGTGCAGGGCAGACAGGCCTGAGGGCGAGGCCGAGACGGCAGATGCCAAAAGCCACAGCCTTGCCACCACGGAGGACCTGGAAAAGTCAAACTCACTTACATGGGGAGAGCGTGCGCAGATCCCACAGGCCGAGCCTATCTTCGTCTAGACAGGGAATTCCTACCCTGATCTGCTTTTCTGTCTTCCACCCACCCTGGGTCCCTGGGCCTGCCTGGGTTCAGAGGGCAGGAGCAGCCATGATGGGCGGTCCATAGCAGTGGGGGCCGTCCCCGCACATTCCTGACAGTGTCCTTCCTACCTCAGCAAGTATATCTCGGGCCAATTTCAGGCAGGAAAAAAAAGGATGATCACCAGATAGAACACATGAATGGGGGCGGGCGGGACGACACAGCCACATAATACGTGTCATCTTCAGAGTAACTGCAGGGGTGCCCTCCAAACCTCTCTGAAAACGCATCTAGTACGTGTCCCAGGGAACAAGTGGGCCCTTGTCAACAGGCCTGGCATCTGGGAACCAGCGAGGAACAGGCATTGCCTCTGTGGCTCTAGATTTAAACTTGAGAGCGGCCGGAGAAGCCGAGCCCCTTGTTTTCTCTTTGAAAGTCGCGTTGTCCTCCCACGTGTCCTTAATTAGATGCGGGTGACTGTACTGCTGTTTCCGTAATATTATTGCTAAATACAGAAGCGTTTTGCGAAAATAGTCCGACTCATAAATACTGTTCCCTAGCACATCCTCGATTACGCAATTGTCATTATCGTTATCAGTTATTATTTTGTTTGAAGGACCAAGTGTTTGGAGTCGCTGCTGTGGAAAAGGCCAGCTCTGCAATGGGAAACCTTTCCACGGGGTCGGTGGAGGGACTCGGCGTCTGTGGCGCCAGCCTCGGGCTGGGCTCCATTTGCCATGCGGGCACCTCTCTGCCGAGAGCCCTCTTCCCCCGTGAGAAGGCAGAGATGCCTGGGGCCGGGATGACATTCAGCTTGGGTGCAAGTCCCAGCTCTGCCCTCATGTCCTGGGTGATACTGGACGAGTCCTCCAACCCCTGCCAACCTCAGTTTTTTCATCTGCAAAATGGGAAGCTAGATGATCCTTAAGTCTCACAGTAAATACTTTGAGCCCCTTTGCTAAATTAAAAAAAACAATTAATTAAAAAAATTAAATTGAAAAATAAAACCTGTTAAAAGCCTACCACCCTAATCCTGAGCGTTGAGAGGTTTATGACTCATAAAACCCCATGCATGCCGCAATCCTGCAGTTTCAGCCTCTTTAAACAGTGTGTAATTGGGTCAAGGAGCTATAGATGGCAGCCTCTTGCTAACTGAGATCTAAGGAACAAATACTTAACATCGATCTGAACTTTCTCAGCAAATGAAATAGGGCCAGGAAGGAAATGGAAACCAGGCAGTTAGTTATTTACCGTCAGAAGTCTGCTAAGTCTCCCTCAACCGTCGGAGATGTTTAATCTTAAAACAAAATATATGTTTCTAAAGTAGTTATTCCAAAATCACATTTTTAACAGGGAAAAGTATTCTACACATAAGGATGGAACTTGTGAAATATTATCACTTAAATGTTTAATCTCGTGGCATAGACTCTGTGAAAGAGGCGAGTCCTCTTTGAAATCCTTTTCAAACAAATCTCCGCCACCATCCCCACCCCCACTGCCCCGATGGCCGCTCAGGTGTGAAACTTCCTTCATGCCAGGGGAATGGGGTCTTTTCCTCTGTGATGCTGACATCAGTCTTCAAATAATCCAGTTTTGCTCTTCCATCCCCATTTCGCGAGCCTCATGCAACCAGTTGATATTTAGGTTCAAAAGTCTAAACCAACGAAGGCGTTTTCCCTCACTGACAATCAAAGATATTCTAATTAAAACAAAGAGGTACCCTGTTTACATTTTCATTTGACAAAATAATTATGAATGACAAGTATTGGGTGAAGCCATTATGAAACGGTCATTTGCGTAGGCCAAAAACAGTTGGTCGAAAATCGGTAATTTTATATGACTCCGCCTACATGCCAGGGTGGGTGCCAGGTGCTGGCGGCACAGCGGAGAACCAGATCGATGGGTCCTGCCTCCGTGGGGTAAGGCCCAGAGGGGTGACGCCAGGTGGCAGGTGCTGTATGAAGGACAGAACAGGCTGCTCGGGGACATGCAATAGAGGAGACGACCTAAGGGGTGGGGAACGATCTCTTAGAGGAGTCACGGCCGAGTCAGGACACGAGCTGGGAGGGGATGTCTCCTCTGCAGGTGAAGCAGGGGCCAGGGCTCCAGGCGGAGGGGATGGCAGGCCCGCAGAAGCAGGCGCGGGGGTCCGACGTCCTGGAGGAAGCCCAGTGCATCCAAGATGTCTCCTCTGCAGGTGAAGCAGGGGCCAGTGCTCCAGGCGGAGGGGATGGCAGGCCTGCAGAAGCAGGCGCGGGGTCCGACGTCCTGGAGGAAGCCCAGTGCATCCAGATCAGCAGGAGCAGGATGGAAAAGCGGGAGATGGACGGGGGCACAGGGCCCTAGAGTCCGTGACGGACAGGATGTGCTCCAGCCCCAGGGCAGTGGGGAGCCACTCGGGGTCTGAGGCTGACAAGTGTCAAATTGGCCAGTTATATAAAAAAATTCACTCTGCCTTTGGTGTCGAGGATGGGTTAAGTGGAGTAGGAGCTAGGGCGAGGGCACCGGCGGAGGAGAGAGGGGCCGACGGTCTATTTCAGGGAAGTGGCCACCGAGCCAGATAAACAGATGGAATGGAGATTGTTTCTGAGAGGGAATCTCAGGATGTAGTAGCTAATGGATGTGCGAGAGAAGAGAGAAGGGGGCATCTGTCATGGGCGGTGCCCACTCAGAAGGGGAACCCGGGGAGAAACGCTTCGGGGAGGAGATGATGAGCTCGCCATTGGACACGCTGGGTTTGGGGCATCTGTGGGTCCCCAAGGGGGCTTGGGTAGACAACAGCTGCATCCCCAGATTGGACGCTCAACAGGGAGGTCTCAGTGGAAATCGGCCCCCAGCTGGGTGCTGAACAAGGCCGATGCGGGGTATTTTGCGGGGCTTGGTCCCTCATCTTTAACATGTACGGCAATCACGTGGGCGTCCATGAAGCCGGGAGCTCACGGGCTCCATCTCGGCCCTGCTTATTGGAAACTCAGTGGCAGCCACTGAAACTGCGTCTGTAACCAGCTGCCCAGGAGATGGATGGACACAGCCTGGCACTAAACTCGTGGACATTCTACCGGTGCTGTGGAGGCAGAGGGTAATCATAGCAACAACAGAGGAACCTATAAAATTCTCAGTTTCTTTAACAAAAAAATATGAACAACCAATACTAGCGAAGGTTTACCGAAAAAGACACTTTCATAGATGGCTGTTGGAATATGTATCGAACTTGAAAATCTAAAGACCTAAAATGATAGTGAAAACCCTAGGGAAGAAAAACCTAGAAACTGGGCGATGAGAACAGCGAAGAATTCACGTCTTCCTTCCGAAACGCCCAACCAACCAGTGCTCTGACCTTTAGAGAAACTTTCGTCATAAAGAGCATTTATGATGGCAACACAAGCTCAGCAGGTTAAACACACACACGATGGCCGAGAGAACCAAACTGACCATAATAGGTTTAATACATTAGCCTTGATGTCGAAAAAAATCCTGTAAAGTAGCTTAATGAAACATCAGAGTTCCACATGCTATCAAATGCGTAAATAGTCACTCATTGTCTGAGTTTCAGCCAGGCGCCAAGGACTCGTTGTGTATGTCCTTGCCTGTTCTCCTGCCCCACAGGGCATCTTTCTGAGGGCAGGGACCCCGTCTTCGTCACATCCGTGCCCAGGACCCGGGCTGGCACAGAACTGGCATTCAATCAGTGTCTGTTGACTTCGGATCTCCTCCAGCAACAGAGCTGCCCAGTCCTGTTTTGCAATTCCAGGATTTCTCCGTTTCTGGCGAAGCTGGATTTGGAATTCTCTCCGTGGGTCCTCGATGTGGACATGATTTTAAAACACCCACCCTAAAACAATTTTAGGCAAAGAAAGAAGGCACAGCAAGAGCAAAGGAAGGATGATGGAGTGACCTGACACTCCCCGTCGTACGGGAAAGCGTGGGCCGAAAGGAAGGTTCCTGAACTGCCCGCTTATTTGAGATTCACGGACGCACCTGCACTGGGCACGGTGCTCTTCTGATAAGCTGCAAAATCTAAAGCTCCTTATTAAATGTCAGATAAATCGGCTAGCCTGGGGCGAAGCCAGTGAATGGGCGGTGTGTGCTCCAGTCCAGTCCTCTGTAATTGATGGGCTCTGAATAAGCAGAACCAATCCAGACCGATTGTAGATGAAATGTCTACAGCCAGCAAAGTTCACACAAGAAATATGTGAACTTTAAAGTACTTGAACACAAATCAAGGCAGTGAGTTTTTATAAAAATCTTTACTAGCTCAAACCACTGAAGCTCGGAATGACCTTTATCCTCGAGTTGAGTCGCTGGAGGTGCAGGGGACGTGCACGTCATAGATCAGGCTCGGAGCCGCGGCGAAGCGCGGTGGGTGGAAGAATGTGCCAGGTCCACCGTCCCCAGCTTCTGGGGCATGTCTGTGTGGACAAGGGGGGCAGTGACTTTGAGGTGTTCACTCCTCTCCGTTGTCCCCGCTCCTTCGCAGGGTGTTCGATGGGGCCTCACCTTTCCCCTGCCTTTGGATAACGAAGTCCAGACTCCAGACTCCAGGCTGCAGTCCCCGCTTCTTGCCTGTGCTTAGACACAAACGGGGGCCTTTGGGGGTCCCCCAGACCCAGTATCAGCTGAGCTCAGTAACAGTGCTTCACACAGGCCTTGTGGACACTAGACAGGACACATTTGTCCAGCACCTGTTTGTGCTAAGCCCTTGTCGGCGTTACCCCTCTCCCATACCGGAGCCCCTCCACCCCGGGGGAAGCATCCTGACACCCTTTCCACAAGTGAGGAAAGGGGAGGGTCTGAGGTCTTCAGCTGGGAAAGAACATGTCTGGGTTTTCGGCTGCATCTCTGGGACTCTAGGACACCAGGCCGCGTCCCTCCGAGATGGCCAGGTCGGCACTGTTTTCAGTCTTATTCTAGATGGGGGAATCTTCCTTTTCACCCTCACAGAGCACCAGCTGAAAACATCTCCCGGGTAACAATACCATGCTGTAACTTGTCAGGAAATTCTTTCTATGGCAACTAACTGGTTGGTCTTCATTCAACAAAAATGTCTTGGGTCTGCTCTGTGTGCCAGGTGACAGAGAGACGCCCACGTGTGGTAGCGCTGATCCTTCCAACAGAAGAATGTCCAATCTCTGGATCAGGGAGCAATGACTGCAGTGATGTAGCGTGAAGCCCTGTGTAGGAGGACGCATACGAAAGATGTAGCTAAGGGGAGAGCCCAGCTAAGGGGGCTTCGTGGAGGAGGTGGCCCCGCAAGGATGGTTGGGATGAGGATCTGTAGATGGACTAGAATATGAACCTTCATCACGTGCTACATTCTGTCTTCTAAATGCCATACGTGTATCAGTTCTGCTGTGCCCCAGAACAGCCTCACTAGCTTTCACTGGTGCCCCCATTCCACAGATGAGAAAACTGAGGCACAGAGAGCTAGTAAATGACCCTCAGATACACGGTGGAAGGAGAGAGACTCAGCCCCGGGCAGTCTGGCTCCAGCGCCCACAGTTTTGCCCACTGCGTGATGCTGCCTCTGTCCCTAGCAAGTAGGTGTCTGGAAAAGGACCACGGAGCAAAGACGCGGTGAGCTGGAAAGGACAGAGTGTGTGGAAAGGGTCTGGCCGTCCTGTTAGATCGGAACGCAGACCGCGTGAAGGTCAAATAAAGGTTGAACACTTGCAATGTACATTGAGTCGGAGGCCATTCATTCATTCATTTACTCATCATTTATTCATTCATTCAATCAGGACTCACTGAGCATCTAGCGGGTACCCAAAACTCAACCTACTTGGTACCAGAAGACACAGTAATGAATCAGTGTTTCAAAAGACATGGGTTTGGCTATGAGTACCAGTCAGGGAGGGTAACTTTCCAGAATTATCTAGACAGTGCACACTGACCTTTTGCTTATCGCTCCCTAAAGCTGCCGGATATAAAGCCAAACCCACGTGTCTCATAGTGTGGATGTAGAAACTACTCGAAGTAGAAGCGACAGGAGGCCGGTTCACAGAGAAGATACAGAACGCCAAGTTAACTTTGGATTTCAGATAAACAGCAGACGCTATTTTTAGATTTAACTAGGCATCCAGTATTTTCACCTGCTAAATCTGGCAGCCCTACACCTGAGCGATCTCAGCTGAGCTGCCTTGTGTAACAGATGAGCCGAGGGAGGCGACAGAGTCAAGGTCACCCACGGAGCAACTGAGTGACTTAGAGGCCCACCCCCAGGCTTCAAGGACCCAGCCCAAGGCTCTTTCTACTCCACCAAGCTGTCTTCCGTGTCCCCAGCTAGAGGGCCCAGGGTGAAGGGACAAGCTCGCAAATGACCGAATCAAGCCACTCAGCCACAGAGCAGTTCTTAGTCATGGTGGGAAAGCAAGAATTTTGACAGTGAAATTCCCCAAGAGTCGGGGTGGCTCCAACCCTGGACTCAAAGGCCAAAGCCATCACAGGAAGCCGGTTAGCCACTGGGCCCCTGCCCGCCCCGCCCCCAGGCTGTAATTGGAGACAGGTGTGCAGTGGCCACCATGCCTCGCTCGGTGAAATGCTTCAGGAAAAATCAAAAGGCGATGCTGGCCACGGCTTAGGGGAAATCAAACTTTCCCTTCAGAGCAACATCTCAGGAGACCGTGGCCAACTTCAAGGTGCCTTTATCTGAGTACATTCCATTAGGAGAGGAGCAGGAAGAAACCCTGGCTTTTCCAGGTAACCCAATCGGATGCGGTGGCATTCACAGGGGTATCAGTTACCGTAAGCCTCGCGGGGCAGCGGGGAGATTAAGATGCGGATTTACCTGCCACTTACTATGTGTCATCAAGGAAAGAACGGCTTCGGCTCTAAGCCCCGTTTAATCGGGTCCCGGCAGGCTTTTCTCAAAAGAATGGCTGACAGCATTTCTAAGCGTGTTTTAAACTGTCCATCATATCGGCGATGGGGACTCGCCAACGGAGAGTGGCAGCAATGTCAACAGTGGCCATCGGAGGAATTTCTGACAAGTGGCCCTTTGTGCAATGAGGAGAACTGGGAAGAGGGAGGTGCCGGTGTGTGCTGGTGAGGGAGCCCCGGCCCCTTCAGCGCCCTCGAAGCCATCTCCGGACGTGCTTTGGCTTCACATTCCACTCCTCACTCCGTCTGTGCGCTCGGCCCAGACAATGTGGTTGTCAAGACAGACGTAATCGGGCCTGACACCCCCTCTGGTGACAAAAGAAGCCAGCTCTAGTGCCACTCTGAACCTGGACAGCTGGTCCAAGCACAGGTTTTCCTCTCCAGGGACAACCCCGCGGGAGAGCCGAGAAGCATGGTGGCCTGAAGAGAGGTGGGGCCCTAAGCCATTCTACGGTCTACACCAGCCATCGGCAAACTATGACACGTGGGCCAAATCCGGACCACCAGCTATGCTGATAACGTTTCACTGGAACACGGCCACATTCATTCGTGTAGTACATGTCGTCTAAGCTGCTTTCACACGATACGGCAGAGTTGACTAGTCACGACAGAAACTGGACGACCCACGAATCTTAAAATATTAACTATCTGGCCTTTATAGAAGTAAACGGCCGAGCCATGGTCCACACCATTCCTTAGACGAGATCTCCCAGTCCTGCTCTACCTCAGATCCACGAGGCATGGAGGCCGTGTCTGGACACATTTCAGATTCCAAGATGCTTCTGCCCTTTATAGAAGTAAACGGCCGAGCCATGGTCCACACCATTCCTTAGACGAGATCTCCCAGTCCTGCTCTACCTCAGATCCACGAGGCATGGAGGCCGTGTCTGGACACATTTCAGATTCCAAGATGCTGAAGGAGTCATTATTAAAGAGAAAACCCTACAAAGGCCCGACATCTGAGATCCCTGGGTGGAGTCATCTCAACTAAACTCCTTCCACAGAGAATTTCAACAGACCAAAACAGAGAGAATACCCACACTCGAGAATCGTCCTAAAGCAGAATGCTGAACAGGCGCAGAAATCTCAGGTGGCTCCCACCGCCCGGGGGAGGCAGGAGAGGCCGAACTCTGACCGTGGCGCCGGAGCTGCCCACGGTTCGCACCTGGACCCTCTCCGTCCTCACCTGCCGTGACTTCGCAGCACTGCGGCAGGATGCCCATCCCGTGCCCGCTCCCTGCCGGCCCCTGGGCGAGGACTGCACTGTGAGCATGGTCACGGCGACCTCGCCCTGCCTTCTCCCCGCCTGAGCGGGCGGCTTGACATTCCATGGGCACAGCTCGTTCTCATGCTACACAGAAACAGCCTTCTTCACCTGCGCCTGCCGACCTCGCCTGTCCTGCCGGCCGGTGCGGCCAGGAGGTCTCTCCTGATGCCTCCGGTCTGATGGCTCTTCTCCCTCCCCGGGCCCAAGGCAGTTCTCCCAAACCCTCGTGGGGCTGATCAAGTTTAACATGGCATTGGTGTTATCTGTGACCAGAGACCCCACGGCGACTCACAAATGAATGGTCTTCGCTATTCCTGAGTGACACCGGCTGTGGGGGTGGGCATGGGGAGGGGGAAGATAATGCACTGTGAAAACTCTACCCACGTGATCCCGGGACCCCTGCCAAATCACCTGCCTATGGGGAAAGTTGGCGGGTCCTACACGGGGACTCTGTCCCTGGGGCTGGGGTCCTCCCTAAAAAGTGCAATGCGGAGCTTCAGCAGCCAGAGCCAGCAGGAAAAGCCCAGCAGAGAGGAGGGAGGCTCTGTGGGGTCTCCAGGCAGAGGTGAAGTGCCCCCTCGCAAATGACCCCACCGGTCTGTTCCTCACTGCCTGCATGGGCAGGGGGAGAGGGCCCCCCAGAGCCCCCTTGTCCTTCCCTCCGCCACGTCAAGGAGGGAACAGAGCGCCAGGTCACTTTGCCAGCTGACGACTCTTGACCGAGCACCTCTCACGTGCCAGGCATGGCAGGACGTGGTTGCTGCCCTCTGACCCCGACTCAGCCCAGGAAAGTGCACGGTCCCGAGATTCTGGGCATGAGCCGCAGCAACAAAGCCTTCGCCCTCCGCCTGGAAGGCTCTGGGATCTGCTGCCTGGCAGCTGCCAAGGACTGAGCGAGCCAAAGATGCCAGCACCTTGTCCAAACTGGCCCTCGCTCACCTTTCTTCCTGCATTGGAGGAACTGATGGAGAGTGCATTTGCGTCTGAAAGGGGAGAGGTCATTGGGAAATAAATCCCCCTCCCACTACCCCCCCCACCC
>NW_006436291.1:6166219-6167207 GCF_000325575.1 Pteropus alecto
CACCGCCCGCCTCCTTTGACACTGAAGAGGAGAAGTGAGAGCAGCAGCCTCATGTGTCCTCACCCCTTCTGGGTTTGGGGCCGGCCCCAAGGGGCGGAACAGCCTCATCACCCTCAAGGGGAGGGACCCCCAGTGGCCACAGAATTCAGACGAACTCAGGTGTCAGGATGGTGCCCACAGGGGCTCGGTACCTTGGCCTAGGAGTGCAAACTGGACTTGGGCTTGAGAAGGGAGTTGCCCAGATTGCTGTGGGGAATACTGGGGCTCAAATCCGGACCCCGGCTCCCAGGCCAGTGCTCTCTGCACAGGGCGATGGCCCTAGGACACCTGGTCAGGCAGATGGACTGGCCTCTGTGCTGAGCGACTCGGAGCAGCACCCAGGCTCCCCTGCTGGCAGTGGGTTGGGAGGGGGGTTCACGGCAAGTGGGAGCTTCAGTGGATTTGCCAAAAACGCGCCAAGGTTACCAACACCAGCAGCTGTCCGTGAGCCCTTCTCAGGCCAGAGCAGGTCCTCAGGCTCAGGATACCCGGAGCTTGGCCCAGAGCCTGACACACTGAGTGCTCCAAGCTCTTGGTGAATGAGCCTCTGACCTGGCTGCCACCCCTGTCCCAAGGGGCTCCTCTCATCCTAGAACTGGACGCTCTTTCTGTCCTTCCTCTGGGGTCCCACAGGTGGCCATGAGGCTGCACTACAGTGGGCGACAGAAGACGGTTCTCTTGGCCCTTCTGGAAAAATCCATTAAAAATTGACTTTTTTGTCTCTCCGGTGACCATAAATTAGGGTTAGGCCCAGGGCATGACTTTATCGGTCATCACCTAGTTGAAGATACCAGACAGGTGAGACTGGCTGACCCGCTCTTCTCTCTAAGCCCGTTCAGTCTCCCACCGACGGGGGACACTGGGGTCCCAGCTCGAGCATCTGGCTGACATTGCCGATGCACCGACTGTGGAGTCACAGGCGGGAGCAGATGAGGGACCAGGGAGTCAG
>NW_006436291.1:6167243-6168076 GCF_000325575.1 Pteropus alecto
ACCAAAGCCTCTCTCTGTCAACCCCATGGCTCCCGCAGACCCTATGCCCCACATGCCCCTGAGCATCGAGGCAGCCTTGACCTTGAACCGCCTGAGCCCTGGCCTTCGCCGTGACCCCAGAAGGACTTCCCTTCTCACCGGCTTCCTTCCCCACGGAGGGGACTTGTCTGAATAACTGTGCTCTGAACTCTCCAATGACCTTTCCAATCGCAGCCCCTCTGATGTTCGGGCCCCTTCCCACCTTCCCAGGGTCACTTATGAGTGGCTATGCGGGGTGGGGAAGGGGCCCTCAGGACCTGAGCTGTGTCCCAAGGGAAGGGCCGTGGAAGGGCCGTGGAAGGCTGGCTCCCAGCGCTCACTGCTTCCGCCAGGTGCTCCAAATCCCCTGGGAGCAGCTGGTGGCCAGTCCGCAGGTGGCCCGCAGGTGGCCCACAGGTGGCCTGCAGCAGGCACTGACTCTGCCAGACTCGCCAGGCCCCCACCCACTGCCCAGATCTGCAGCCTCCCTCCTCTCCCATCCAAGGGACCCGGCACAGGCTCTTCGCGTTAACAGGAAGTGTTTCTGCCAAACGCTGTTTCTATTGCTCCTTTCCAAAGTCCGGCCTCACTCCCTCACCCCCACGGGGAGCCTGCCCCTGCTCCCGTGGCCGCCCTCCTCCTCCTCCTCCTCCTCCTCCTCCTCCTCAACACGGGAGCGTCAGCCCGTTTCCCAGCCGCGGAATGAGCGTGCACGGAAATGGCCCAGGGGTTCAGGTGGGCAAAGAAGCACTGCGTGCAGGTGGATGCTTCAAGATGCTCACGATCACTGACCGAGATTCCTTAGTCTTGGGTGT
>NW_006436291.1:6168149-6191311 GCF_000325575.1 Pteropus alecto
AGTCTTTGTTTACTTCACCATTGGTCTCAGTCTGGAATCTATTGGCTTCAGTGTGCATGAGTGTTGCGGTATGTGCATGGGCATCCATGTGTGGTGTAAAGGACATTGATTGAACATGATTTTTTTGTTTTTAAGTGATAATTATCTAACACCAACTGGCTTAGAAAAAGAGGAATGTATTCACTTATATAAGCAAACAGTAGAAAGAACAGAGCTGACCCTCCTCCCCTTCCTCCTCCTCCTCCTCCTCCTCCTCTTCCTCTTCTTGTCTCTCAATTTCTTCTTTTTTCTGCCTCACACAGGTAATTGTGAGACGGGAAAAGCCCTGGAGTATTCAGTTCCAAATGCTCCGCAGCAGTTCTCAGAGGGGCACAAAGCGCCGCGGTGAATGTCACATTGAGTCCTTGCAGCTGCACCTGCCGGCTGCCCCGGCCCCCTCCGGTTCAGCGGGGGGTCACCAAGCGCTTGCAGATTCTCCGGTGGCAGGAGAGCTACTATGTTTTCAGTTCACAGTGAGATTAAATCTACAACGTTTGACCCGTCTAATTTATTTTGTGGCTGACGGAGTAAGGAAAGCCCGTAGCAAGATCTGGATGCATTTCTTCGCCCTTACACAAAACACCGCGGAGTCTGCAGGAAGCCGTCGGCAGCTGAGCGTTTCACTCCGGGCCTGGATGTGCAGACCGGAGCGCCGTGAGCTGCGGGTTTCACAGCCCAGGCCGAGCCGAGAGGACTTGTCGCCGTTTTTCCCATCGGCCCGCAGACCTGTGCTAACAGCAGTGGGTGCACGAGGCCCTGGCGGAGTTTGAACACAAGCTCGGGGCGAAGCTCAGGCCTTATCTGACGTTCGCCCGGATCTGGCCATTCTCGTCACTGCCCTCCGCGACCCTTGTCCACCTCGGACTGGGCTGCCCCCTTCTCATCTCACCTCCCAGCCCTAAAAACACACTCGTTGTGGTTTCTGGGTTTGGGAAATTGATCACGGTTCCATTCCCATCCCCCGATGGGGAGGCTCGGTCACGGCCCTCGAGTGGCCTCCCACTGTGGATCCTAGGACTGCTCTGGCAGCATTTTTAAAGACAAGATCATAGGTGGGACCCCAAGAAACCAAATAGACACTGGCCATGTTGCTCGGCCTGGAGCAGGGGTCGGGGGTCCGGACGTGGCCCAACGGCCCAGGCCTTGGGGTGGCTGAGACACCTAAGGACCTCAGCTTGAGATCCTTGGCTGCTGAGAGACATAAGTGCTCACAGCCAGGAGGACTCTGGGCACCCAAAAGGCTGGGGCTGGCAGGAGGGTCAGCGGAGCACGTTCAGCAGAGCCGCAGGCCGAGCTGCCCTAAGCCCGGCTCCTATGGGCAGGAAGGGCGCTCAGAGCCGGGACAGTGCGAACACACACGTGGCAGGCCCAGGGGTGCTCGGATCAGCGCAGGGCTCCTGCATGCGGCAGAAAGGCTGGCCGGGGACCGGTCATATGGGTCAGGCTGGGAAGGCCAGCGGACAAGGGCCGGGCCTGAACCTGTCACCAGAGGTGGCCAGTGACGTTCTTTCAGCAAGTGCAAAGCCGTGAGGACTGTGGGTTAGAAAGGCAGGCCGGGCAGCGGTGGGGGGGAGGGGTGTGAAGCGTGAGCTCTCGGATAGGGATGCAGTTAGGACACGGCGCGAGAAAGGATAAGGGGCTCAAAGCCAGGAAGCACAGGTGCGGGGTGAGGCGTCCGAGGGAAAGCAGGCCTGGCCTTGAGGGTGGGAGGGACGGGGAGGAGCCGGGACATTGGCCGGCCCTCTGCCGCTCACCAAGAGGAAACGGGGGGCGAAGCGAATGTGGAGGATGCGAGACGTGGAGGTCGGTGAGGGCGGACTGCGTGCTGCTCACCTTCGCTGAGAATCGACCACAGGACTCTGCGAAGCACTTTGATCATCTTATCGGACCCACAAAACAACTGGACGAGGTCGTGGAGTTTCCTCTTCCCCTTAGCAGATGAGGAGCTAAGGCTCGGAGAGGTGCGAGGATGTGCCCTCGACCGCACAGCTACAAGCACTGCCGGGACGTCTGCATCCACCTTGTCCCGTTCCGGGGCCTGGCTTCTTAGTCACCACCCTGCTCAGCCACAGACAAGGACCTAGAGCTGGGAAATGAGGTCTGGGGTCTTCTTGTCCGAGTGCCATCAAGCCTCCAAGAGCTGGGTGTTTGCGAAGGTCACTTAGGGACAGGAGGCCTCTCAGCCGCAGACCCCCCAGTGTGGCTGTACCAAATCCTCTGCCCGCCTCGGGGTCCTGGGCCTGGCGAGGAAGTGCCCCGTAGGTAGCACTCGGGGAGACCCGAACTACAGGCCCAGGGACTGTGGCGCTCCTGAGACGTATGTGCCCTCTGGGACCAGGATGTGACTTTCGGCTCGGGCTGGGCCAGCGCTAGTCATGAACCACAACAAATCGATTATGACATTCAGGGAACGGTCGAAACGGAGGATTGTGGCTTCTCCCAAGGCCGTATCTCAGTCCCGCATTTCTCACTTGAAGCCGTGACTAAGGCGTGAAACTAAGGGCAGAGGGGCCCTCGTGCTGCCTGGCACTGGGGTGGGGTGGGGAGAACCATGCCATTCCTAGTCTGATTTTAAAAGGCTAACCTTTGAACAAGGGAGACTGAGAAGACGTAGAATGGAGCAGGGTGTCCAGGGACATGCGCATTCTCATAAGAGGGCATGACCCAAAGGAGAACTAAACTTGAAATAATTTTAGCCGCCAAACAGGGCAGCCGTTTAGGCGTGTGTTTTTTATAGAAAGAAAAGCTTGTACTATCAGTAATCATTCCACAGGAAAGGCAGAAAAGGGACTGGAAAAGCAGGGCTACGGCCACTTGCAGTCGACCAGGACGTACTCTGTTTGGGTCAGTAGAAGGGCCAGTGGAGGGGACGCCGGTGTTTGCAGAGAGGAATTGCTAACTGTCACCTCAGCTCCCCTAAGGCAAGTAAGAATGAATTTGGCAGGAGAGTCTGCAGTGAGTTCTCTCTGATTTGTGGATATGACATTAATAACAGCAGCCACCATTTATTGGGCACTAATTGTATGTCACGTAGAATTCGAAGCCATGTTCATGGGTTAATGCATTTAACCCTCATTTAACCCTGTCAGACAATAGAGTCACCATCACCATCTGACAGAATAAGGATCAAGGCGGGGGTCTTATCATCACCTGCCCTGTGTCCCCAACTAGTAAATGCTGGAGCTAGCACTTAATTGTACTCAGGGGGTCAAATTACAGATGCTCCGAACTCTCTGCCATGCCACTCGAATATCAGGAAATGTAAGAACCAGCTGATGGTTCAAACACAAGATAACTGAAAACATATGCCTCCCAAAAAATGGTACGTGGATGTCCACAGCAGCATTATTCACAGGAGCCAAGAAGAGCGAACAACCCAAATGTCCATTGACTTGCAAAGAGATGACAAAATGCGATGTGTCCATGTGACGGAATACTATTCATCCATGAAAAGGAGCGAGGCACTGACACATGCCACCTCGTGGATGGTGAACCTTGAAAACATGGTGTCACAAAAGACCACATACTGAATGATTCCATTCATGTGAAATATCCAGCATAGATGAACCTTGAAAACATGGTGTTAAGGGAACGAGGCAGTCACAAAAGACCCCATGCTGAATGATTCCATTCATGTGAAATATCCAGCATAGGCAAAGTCATAGAAACAGAAAGCAGTTGGTAATTGCCAAGAGCTGGGGAGAGGCAGAATCGAGAGCGAACGATAGTACATACAGGGTTTTTTGCAGAGTAATAGAAATGTTCTGGAATTACTGGTGATGGCTGTCCAACATTGAGAGCATCTTCAAAAAATAAATAAATTGCTAAATCGTACACTTTAAAATAGTGAACTTCATGTTACGTGAATTATATCTCCAAAAAAATTCAGGGAAAAAAAACTACCTTGTCTGATATATCAACTTTGCCTTTCAGCTGGTCCCTGGTTTACAAGATGCCCACTCAGCTCCAAGCATCACACACAGACACGATAGTACCCAGGGGAAGAAGAGAAGAGTTTTTTCAAAGAATAGAGAAACTTTTCCAGAAATCCCCAGCAGATGTTCTCACGGCCCCTGGCCCTGCTAAACCCTCCTCACTGGAAGTGGGTATTGGGGGTTTCTTGGTCTGTTTAGACCAATCAGGATTTGTCCCCGACTTTTGTCAGGGAGGGGTGGATGCCTGAACAGACCAGGACTTGGTCATTAGAAAGAAAGACAATGGCCATCTGTAGGCACGCAACCGTGTCTGGCATAGCTGGTGCTAGTTACAACACGGATGCCCTCAGATCTCTGATGGGGCAGGTCTGCCATGGGTGTTCAGACCCTGCATTTGACATAAGCTCTTCAGGTGCCTCTGACGGGGTTGTCTGAAAACACACTCGAACTTCCCTTTTACCTCAGATCCTCAAGTAATCATTATTTACCTACACTGATGATCTCTCTCGCCAACGCATGTACATCCTCTGGGGGGGTGGGCGGAAAAACAACTCAGAAAAGGAAGGAAGGAACAAAGGAAGGGACAGGGAGAAAAGAGGAAGATGAGAGAGAGACTAACATTTCCTCGGCTTCTATCAGAGCTCTCACGTACACCCCACAATGTCACTGCAAGGCAGCTCGTACTCTGCCCATTTCACAGACGTGGAGACTGAGGCTACTCGCCCAAGGCCACGTGAAAGCGGGGGACCGGGAATTCAGACGCTGGTCCTGAGTCCGCATCTGCAGCCGCCGTCGCCAGACCTTTCCCTAACCAGACACACTGACCAGTACACCAGAGGATGCTCAGGCCTCAGCACGCAGAACCTCTGAACTACATGCCACTCCAGCCGGGTTGGAAAGCGACCATCTCTTAGCAAAGAGTTCAGGACTCCTGCGTAGGACAGGGAGTCATTCATTTTTTCACATCGGAGAAAAAAAGGTTCATTCTCCCGGTATTAAAATTGGGCACCTATGGCCTTCGGCCTTTTTCGCTTTAATAGCGCATTTTCTCTGTACTTGGCTTTGATGTGACTAAAACAACGAGACTAATGCAGCTGCTCACCGTGCATTTACGCTAAAAGGACGAGCATTTAGAACGCGCCACCTCCATCGGCCTGCAGCCCCGTACGCCGCAGTTCATGTTCCCGGGACCTGGGAAGAGGCGGCGCTGTGGAAAGCTTCCACTCGCTGCCACAAAAATGGGTCAGAAAATGCTTCACGAAACAGACACGCTGACACAGAGCTGCTGTCTGGGAAAGGCTTTCACCTAGAACCAGTTCATTCGCCTTTTCAATCAGAGGCACTTATTTTTCTCTCTAGCCATTCGAGTCTCTCTTTTCTGTGGATCGAAACCCTTTTGAGACTCTAGTTTTAGGAAAAATAGAAATCTGAATTTTAATGTCAATGTCAACTCTGCCGCACAATTTCCCTCGAGAGTTTCCCAGGATCGTTTCTAAGGGAAGAACTCCTGCGGGGGACTCGGTTCTCAGATGCCAGCCTTCTGCCCACAGGAAGCCCTATTTGGAGGCTGGGGGGCAGGGGGATTCAGGCAGGCTGGCATTCTCCAAAGAGAGCTATCTTCTCGTGCGGGGACTCTGAAATACAAAACGGGGCCAGGAAGGTCAAGTTCCAGGTCAAGGGGAGCACACCTGTGAACATGACCCATGTGGGCGTGGAGGTGGCTGATGAACCTGCAGGTTGGAAGGAAAGAAAACAGCTCCATGGGAGGCTGGAACTCACATGAACCCTGGCGGATAGAAGTGGGGTTCCGTGAAAGAAGAAGGAGAGATACGTCCTTGAATGGAGAGGTACGTCCCTGCGGGCAGAGGGTTTTGGGGAAAGGGCAGGTTGGTGCCCACACAGACCGAGCAGGAAGACTGAGAGTGTTCACATAGCAACCCTGTGTGCTGAGTCCGATTCATTGCTTGAATCACTGGAGCACCATCCAAGCATCAGGGGTAACCAACCGGTCCTCAGCATCATATTCCAGGCCATGAGACAGGACCACTTTAAGTGGATAGCACATGCTACTGTGACTTTGCAGCCTATCAGACACATAAGGACTCTCTGCGATAGGCAATGTTCCATGAAACAATGATGTAAGAAATTAGTGTAAGAGGGATTTGTCATGAGGTTACACCAGATGCCAAGGTCAGCCTTCTGCCTGTGTGACAGGCGCTGCTCTGAGCACTTAACCTGGCTCATGACAACCCCCCAAGGGAGGTTCTGTTATTATCATTCCCATTTCACAGATGAGGAACCCAAAGCTCAGAAAGGAGAAGTTACTGGCTCCAGGTCGCGTGGCTCAAAATGATGAAGCCAGAACCCAGAGAGCCCAGTGCAGTGGTGTTCTCCTCTTAGACAAAGGGCCGAATCGATACTCATCGGACTGGACACGAGTCAGTGACCCCTTTCCTGTATCGATCTAAACTCTCCTCGTTAGAGCTGTGACCTCCACGCTGACCCCTTTCCAAGGACCCTCGATGAAGCAGGCACTAATTCAAGAGGTAACATTTGGGCCACTCTGTCTGCCATTTTAGGTCATCAACTGGAAGAGATGATGGCAAGCCTTTCAATTCACGTTTGCATCCCAAGTTGGGAAGCTTCCTATTAGTTGGAAGCATCCAACTAAAACAATGCAACTCTGAAAAGTCCCTTTAGATCTATGCAAACCACATGCAAATTACACCACTCCCTCTGTCATGATGAGAAATGAGCAAAATCCAAGCACAGCGTTTGGCCATTAGCAACTTTATCTTGACCTCTTCGGTAGCCTTCACACTGCTTTGCAACTGCGAGAGATTAAAAAGCTATAATTTACATGGCAGGCTATATAAGTGTGTGGATATGTTGCCGTGACAAAGCAATTACCGAAGTCATTAGCCTCATAAAGTAATCTGCAACTGTAGGTAAATAATGATTACGTAGCTGACAGATGTTGTATTATCGACTCTTAAAACAAATATTAAGATGTATCTTTTCATAAGGCCATATATGATACTATGTTCCAAGCCTCCGAGGTCGGGTGGCTTGAAGCTAATAAAACATGAGATAGATTTACATGCCACTTCAGAGTCTGGAAAGCACTTTAAAATGCATTTTCCTCACTGGTACACACAATGATGACATAAAGAAGGCACAGCAGATAACGCCACTTCTATATTTTACAGAGAAGACTGAGGCTCAGAGAGGCTGTGCCACTGAACTAAGCAGATGTGAAATTCCTTTTCTCAGAAATCCTTAAGTCGATAAACAACTCCTTCCTGACACAGCCCACCCCTCCCTTCCCAAAGGCTCAAAGGCTGGGCAGAGGACTTTTCAGCCTCTATAGAATGCTCCTGTCCATGTCAATGAAATAGGATAATTCAAGCTATCATGACATCCCTCCCCTTAAAAAAAAATATCAAAAGGCACCACCACAGTCACATGTCACTTAATGACAGGGATATGTTCTGAGAAATGTGTGTTAGGCAATTTTGTCATTGTGGGAACAGCAACAGAGTGCGCTCACACACACCTAGATGGGGTGGCCCACTGCACACCTGGGCTACCTGAAATGGCCTGGTGCTCCCCGGCCACGAGCCCCTCCACACACCGCTGAACTGAATACTGCAGGCAACTGTAGCGCAATGGTATCTGTGTATCTAAACATATCCAAACATAGGGAAGGCACGGTAAAGATAGGGCATAGAGTATTTTCATATGACCGGCATTGTTTAAACCAGCATCGCCAGAACGCACGTGAGTAATATGTTGTGTTGGATGTTACAACAGCTACGATGTCACTGGGTGACAGGAGTTTTTCAGCTGCATTCTAATCCACGGGGCCACCGTCGCACACGCGGTCTGTCATCGATGGAAACATCCTTATACAGAGCATGACCGTAATTCAATCACATTTTATCACCTTGTTCAGAAAAGTTGGCCAAAGATTGTCATTCCTTCATTGTGTCTGGACAAAGCCGTTCACCAAATGTGAAGCTAAAAATGTTCAAACTAAATGATTCCGTATCTACCATCAAATCTGATTACTGGCCTCAGTGTGACCAACATTATAATAAATGCACCCTGAGTGCTTTGTAAAGACAGTCAAGAGCCATGACAAGCACAGAGAGGGTATGAAGTCTGCAGGGCATCGGGCTCGCAAAACCAAATTGCAGATCTGAGCTGCTCAAAAATGTGTTTGCAAAGACCCTGGGTGGGAACAGGATGGACCATCGAGAACCTGACTCTCCTTCGATTACTTCTTTCCTTTGTTCACCGAGTACACATTGAAGGCCTTCTGTGTGGCAAGCGTTGGCCCTTGAGACCCCATGTGAACAAGACAGGTGTGCCTTGTCCTCACGGAGCCTGGCATCTAGCTCAGGTGGAAAAAGGAAGGTCATGAAGAGGAGCAGGTGTTCCATTATAACTGAAGTTTTAGATGCTGTTCAGATTCCAAAGTTTTACTGAGTTCTATCCAATTTTGAACGTTTTTATTTAAATACTTAAAAATATTCCAAGTTTTATTCTTGCTTCTTTAAAATCATCATCATCATCGTCTAACAAAAGTCACTTGAGTCAACCTGTAGATAAGTGCTTGTCACTCTAATGAAGCCAGGTCCTGAGTGGTCCAGTCTCTGAGTGGCACTGTGGTCCAATGAACACAGCCTCACAACCGAAAAGCCATTTCGATGTGACAGCTTCCCTCCGTTCATTCATTCATTCATTCATTCATTCATTCATTCATACACACACTCACGAAGGGGCACGAGGGCCGTGACGGCACTTCTTAAATTCCTCCCTTTTCCTTCACATTATTTTTTTCCTCTCACGGTGCAACTTCTCGTCGACTCCTCTCTTTCTCACATCTGGAAAACTCCAGGAGTATCCACGAGGGCTCTCTCATCAACGCTGTCCCCGTGCCCCGGTCCATGGCCTCGGTCCCTCTCCCCTCCTTCTCCTGAGTCTGTCGCAAGAGCCCAAGAAACCTGGATGTCCGTAGAATGGGGGGACAAGGGAAGTGAGGAGGCTACACCAGAATGTCCCCCCATTAATAAATTGTGCCCCTTTATATGGATATTTACAACCGAGTTCTCTATAGATAATCATTTCAAGAGATCACCTAAGTGGGTTACCCACGACGATTTTAGAATTTCTGTCCCTGGAGACAACGAAGAAGAAAAACAGAAGATTCGCACGGAGGCTGATTGGAACCATCAAAATATTTGTTTAACATCTGCTTTAGTCACGACTGTGAGACTCGGCCACAATTGGGGGCCTTGTTCCTGGAGCTAACCTCATAGATTTACCCCTTTCTTTACTTTTAATTGAATTGCCCTCCAGGTAAATACACGGAGCCCGGTCCAGTGCAGACACCCTGAACGTAGGCATCATCCTTGCCCCGGATTCTTTGTGAGTCAAACGAAAGCCACTCCAGACCGCTGAGTCCAAAGTAGTTAATTAACAGAAATCAAAGGAGCCTTTGTTGCCACCCCAAATCTCCCTCTCTTCTCCAGATGGGGACAGAGGCCCTGACAATTTAGTTTCATTTCTGAGAATGGTTTCTCAGATTTCCCTTGTCGGTGACTAGAAAGGGCCAGGTGCCATCAAGGACTCCTGCTCCTGGGGCTCTGCCAAAGACCAAATCAAAGGAAGCATCAGGGCCTCAAATCAGTGGTCCAGGACCCATCAGGGACCGTGAGTCTTCGGGTCAGGGACCGAGGGGGGGTGGGGTAACCTGCAGAGAGAAATGCCGGAGGATGACATCACGGGGCGCTGCTCTGGGCAGAAGCCCCCAGGGAGGGGGGCGCTCGGAGCATGGGCAGCCCCTCTCGGATAAAAGCTCCTGTATCCGCCCCCTCCCCACCCCCGAGACCCCACTGAGCAGGGTCGGAGGGCCCTGCTTTCGAGCTGAGAGAGTCAGTGCTTACCTGGATAAGAGATGAGCGCCAGGATTAGCTTTAAGAGATTTTTCTAAAAAGAAAAAGAACCGGCTTTATAAAGTCAGCATAGCCCAGAGTAAGCAAAGGGCGTTGCTTCTTCTGCGTTTACCAAAATCTAGTTTACAAAGAGGAAAGATTAGTGGCGAGGGGCATCAGGCAGGAAGTGGTCAACATGTCCAATAGTCATAAAAGATGTGGACAAATGACACCGGACTATAAAATGTAGGACACCAGGAGGAGGAAAACATATCTCATGCAATTTATGATTTAATTAGCATGAATCCCTGTCTAGAAGGTGGATAGTTCCCCATGAAAGACTTGACACCCAGAGAGGAAACAGTCATTAGCCAGCCAGCACCGCACAGCTGGCATAAACCCAGGAAGGCCGGACCCCCGAACCTGCACTTTTCCCAAGCAATCTTGTGGCTTCCTGCACAAACTAGAAAGCACCCTTTGGAGCTTGAAGGAGACAGTTTTCAAAATGAGAGGAGGTTCTGTTTCATACAGTATGTAATGAGGTGCTAGGGTTTATTTTAATGCTAAGAGCCAAGCATAAGCTGAAAATCGATGTAGATTCAAGAATATTTTCAAGCAGTGGTTTTGAGGCAGGGCTGGTGCACACCTGGGGCCTGACGGGGGTGATGACAGAGGGGAAGGACCCAGCAGCACCCAGGGGAAACTGGGGGGGTGAGCAGCAGCAAAGCCCCCTTCTCACCAGCCCAGAGCAATGTAGATGCTTTTCACTCCAAACTGCCTTAAAATTCTACTGCTGAAAAAAATAAGTTAAAAACAATCATTTTTACGGGGTGGGTCTAGAGACAGTGGGGCACTTGGGTGCGCACACAAAAAGGAAGAGCTTGCCTTCCCTGTTCTGACCACGCCTCTCGGAGCCTCCGGCGTGGCGTGACCCAGAGGGGGCCTTTATATGTATCCACGGACATGCAGGGTCCGAGTTTGCTTCTCTGGGGGAGCCAGGGTCTTGCCAGCTCCACCAGAAAGAGGAATTGGGGGTGATTGTCACTGGAGTGACACAATAACTCTCCCTTCTGGGGAGGGACTGTGGTGCAGCAGGAGGACCCCTGTCCCTGGACCCATGTCCTGTCTCACAATCTCCCCTGGGTGGTTGTGGGATCTCTGGGAGCCCCTGTTTCCTCATCAGTGAGAAAACAACACCCACTTAGCAGGATTTGGTGAGAATAAGTGAGGCGCCGCTGTCAGACCCCCAGATCCTGCCAGGAACCCAGCACGTGAGACCCCAGCGGCTCCCGCAGCTGTCAGCTCGTCCGCTCGACACCCCCGTCCTGCAAGCGGGGTCAGGAGTGGGGGCCCGGTGGGTTCACTAGCACATGTGAGATTGGGCTTTCCCTTATTCGCCCAAAATAAAATAATTGCCGTGATGAAAAAGTCCAGGAGTTCAAGAAACTGTATTTTCTGAAATACAATACTCAGTGAACTAGGAACAATATCAACCAAAAACAAAATCAAAAAAGAAAGAAAAATGAATCGAATCTGCTGACACCAAAGGGGACAGAAAAGTCTCAACCTCAATCTTGTGTCAAATTGAGTAATAAAGTGAATTCCCAAAATACCCTTGCTGACCGCCGGGAACTCACAGCCCTGTCGCCTACTGCCCCACTCCCCGAGTCGCTCCCTGCCCCCCGTTTCTGAGGTCCTGAGATGGTGCCTTTCTAGGTTGTCAGGAGCCCGGCACCAGCCCCGACCTCAGCCCCTGAGCCTGGGTCACGCGGAGCAGTTTCCGGCTGCTCGGCCTCGGCCGTATCCCCCGCACTCTCCCCACAAAAAACACTCTTCCTTCCTCTAGCCCTTCTCTCCAGCCCCAGGAGACTCCGACTAACCCCTCAGCTCTACTAGCCGAAGGGACACTGGTTTGAAGTCCCTTCCCCGAGAGGCCTGCATCCCAGCAAGCAGGTTGCCCACAGACGCCCTCTGGGAACGCCTGCCCTGCCTGTCACACTACCCTGCCTGTATGTGTGTCTGCAGCCCCTCTAGGCTGCCCGTCTCCTCGGGATGAAGACCAGCCCACCTGTCCCCATCACAACCTAATGCACGGCTCAGTGCCTGGCACTTCGCAGGTGCTCAGTAAAGACACTTTTAGCGGGGGTTGTGTGCAGAGCCAGGTCTGAGCCGTCCAGCCTCCTGGCAGGAGAGGCGATGCCCCACCGACCAGCACTTTCTGCCTCTCTTCACTCAGGGGGACAGGAAAGACACAGCCCATTCCTAGCCGTCTTAATGGAATTTCTGGGATTCCTTACCAGACCCATGGGTGGAGGTGAAAACTGTATTACGAACTTTCTAGAAAGCCCTGGCTTTGCCCTGCATCGTTGTCCGAGGACCCATTCTGCACCGATCCCCAAAGCATGCCACGGGGGCAGCCCAGTTGCTCCTTCCCGACCCCTCTCGTCCTCTTCCCAACCCCTCTCGTCCCCTTCCCAACCCCTCTCGTCCCCTTCCCAGGCTCCCGGTGCCTCTGGGGCGTAACCAAATCGTGGGCATGTGTCTCGGGGACATTTGTCACAGAGTCACAGCTCCAGGATCCCGTTTCCCTGGCTGCGACATGATGACTGTGTATTTCACGCCTTTCAGTTTCCCAGCTGGGATTCAGAGATTTAAAGACATGGAGGATGTATTTTCACATTTATGAGAGGGCCATCGATTTAATTAATTGTTCCCGAAGAGTACAGCCAGTCACAATGAGAATTCTTAAAGGCAAAGGGGACCGGAGGAGGGAGGCCCTGGCTTAGGGCTGCTAACGCCTGTGCTTTTTTGATAAAGTCAGTAATACTTAGGGTCTGGGTTAAAATAAACTCTTTTAGAGGGCATGTCCATAGCAGGCAAGGTATCCGAGAGCATTTAAAGCAGCACTCGGTTGCACACACCAAAACAGACACACCAAAGCAGGTTTCTGGAGGGTCTCTGTGCAGTGAGATCCCTTGAAAGGGACAAACACCAAGGCGGCAGCCAGAACAAGCCTTCACGTCCACACTGCTCCATTCTACCATCTGGCTGGCACCGGCTGGACTAGAGGCCAGTCCCCCGGATTCTCTGAATGGGGTCTGCCCCAATCGGTTACACGAAGGAGCACGTTCTCCTGTTTGTTGGCCGACCCGGTCCCACAGTCCTGCGTCAAAGACATCTATAGCCTAGAGCCTGCCTGGTTCAAACTGCCAGTTTTGCAGATGGGGAAACTGAGTCCCAGAGGCCTTGCCTGTGAGTGGCAAAGCCAAGCTCAGAGTCCAGTCTCCTGGTCCCCCTCAGGGCTCTTCCCGCGGCCTGGCGCCGCCTCCTGGCTCGGATGGCTTCGGCTGGTCCTAATCTCACAATGTCCAATTGTTTTCTTCACTTTTAGATGTCCACTCTTGCGTAAAAAATTGTTAATAAATTTACATATTATCCTCCAGAATTACATCCTGGTTTTCTCATTCTGTGCTAAATATGACATCGAAACTTCACGTAGATGTCGTATACCCAGAAGCTGTGTCTGAGCAGAAATGTCCCATCCCAAAGACACCGAGCTTGAGGCTGGTGTGGCATCAATGCCACAGAGCCTAGTGGGGACGCCTCTTCTAGCCCGTACTTTCCAGGGGCTCCAGAGGAGGGAGGGATGGCAGAGAGGAGAAGGTAGCTGCCCTTCAGAGGCGGATGACATTCAGAACTTGATATCTGCATCTGTGGGTTTTGGAGAACCGCTCGCTGTCCCTAGAAATGATTCCAGACCATCTGGAGCTGCCAGCCCCACGAAAGGGGGCAGGAGAGCCCAGGACGCGAGGGTTAGAACTGGAAGAGGGTTATGTGTCTCCGAAACCCCTCCTCATCCACCCCCCACCCCCGCCTCAGCCTAGCTCAGGCCTCCGCTCCAACCCCAGCTTTTCTCTTCCTAAACATCCCTGGCACCGCAGTGAGCTGGCATCTGCTGACCTGCCTGACTTCCCCCTGGGCAGGGAGCCTTAGGGAAGCTCCCCAAAGCAGGGACTCATCTATCCTGCTGTATCTGCACCTCCTAGCCGCCGAGCATCTGACACTTAACACATGCTCGATAGATGCCAGAGGCTTACATGAGGAATCGGGCCCCGTTCATTCATTCTGTGGAAGAGGAAACTGAGGTCCGAAGAGGTCGAGTGAGGAACCGGAAGTGGAGCCGGAGCAGGGCTCAGGGCCCGGCCTGGATGCCTCTGGGCGCCGTATCTTTGCAAATAATAAAGTAGCGACAGGGTTAACCCGAACCACTTAGTTCTGCTTTCCTAGGACCATGCAAACTCCCTTCCCTCCACCTCTGCTCTCCACCCCACCTCCAAGGCCTTGGAAATGTTGCAGGCTTTTATGCAAATGACCTCTAGGAGCCTGAAAGTAGCCAGTGTTTATTTTTCATTCAAAGGTCCCAGATGGGTTTTATCTGCTGGGCCCCGTTAGAGCTCTGCTATCAGATGGGCATGCAAATGAGTCCACTGGAAAAGACCTGGAGGAAAATAGCTGTGTTTCAAAACACACAGACATTTGCCTGCACATTTCCCTAGCTCATTTTCCTTTGCCACTCCAAACAACGCGGGGACAGACAGCGCCACTGTCCCGACTAGTAAAACCCTAACAGCAGGTAGGTTCGGCCTGTCCACGGGAGAACCTCACTGCCTTCCAGCCGGACAATGAAGAGGGGCTCAGCCTCAGCACCTCGGTCTAGCAGGAGCCCCAACTTACTCATCTGCCACCAGCAGGGGCCCAAGGCACCCATGAAGAAGCCCATAAGGAAGGATCTCAAAAAGCTTCATTGCAAACCAAGGGGTGGACCTGTTCTGAGCGATCGGCTCATGGTGTTGAGTGGAGAGCTGTCTTAAATGGCAGCTCTATCCAGGTCTGACCCGCCCCTTATCTGGGAGGACCGGCGGACCCCGCTCTGAGCACTGCAAGCTCACCCCAGGGAAGGGACAGTTAAACAACAGGTAAAGCACGGGCCTCCCAGGGGCCTCATCTCTTCATCCATGGACTGAACCCACTCGGATCCCAGAGAGTGAGCTGGCCACGGAAGAGAGAAATATGACCCAAAAAAATTTCTCTGGGCAGAAATATAACAGAACACTTATCATACGACCGAGCAATTCTACTGTGTCCAGACAAAAACTGTACATCAATGTTCATAGCAGTTTTATTCACAATAGCCCCAAACTGGAATTTACCTGAATGTCCGTCCACGGGGTAATGAACGAGCAAACCGTGGCACATCCGTGTAACGATCACTGGCAGCGATAAAGGAACAAACCGCTAACGGCCACCGTGGGGGTAGATTTCAATGCAAGAGGCCAGGTCCTAGGGTGAGGGCTGCTGTGAGCAGTAGTCACGGGGGCTTCGTGAGCAGATGGGAATATTCTATATCTGCATGCGATTGTGGAGGAGGGTGTACAACTATAAACATGTGTCAGAGTCCATCAGATTACACACTCAAAACTGGTGACTTTTATTGCATGTAATATACCTCGATGAGGACGCTTTTTTTAAAAAGAAATATCATGATGAATTATGTCGAATTAGAGACTTTATCTTTTTTGAGCTTTCTCATTTTTCTGCCTGAAAAAAAAAAAAAATGGTATTCAAAGCACAGACCGGTCCAGAGACCCTTCCTCGGGAAGGCATAGGAGGGGAGTGTCAGAGAGCCCAAGATCAGCCCGCTCAGGCATGTTGACAAGTAGTGAGCTCAGAACTTACGAGCGGAGATTTCTGAAGATGAAATGCTCGGCCGAGCAAATCACCTGGGTGAACTCAGAAAGGAGCCCAACGCTGAAAGTCCTCGTCTGCGAAACGGGCATGAGAAGAGCCCTTCCCAAGGTGGACACCAAAAGTCCGTCAATGGGTAAACAGATAAACGGCGGCTTATTCCCCCAGTGGACTATTACTCAGCTATGAAAAAGAATGACGCGCTGACCCGTGCTACGGCAGGGAGGAGCTCTGCGAAGGATGCCGGACGCGAAAGGCCACGGGTGACAGGCTTCTGTTTATACGAAATATTCCGAATAAGGAAACGCAGAGGCAGAGAGCCGACGAGTGGTCGCCATCTGCTGGGGGAAAAGAGCTCTTCCTGTCGATGCTTAGGGTACAGGGTTTTATTCTGGGGCGTTGAGAATGTTTTGAAACTAGATAGAGCCGGTTGCACAATGCGGTAATACACTAAATGTCACTAACTCTTCATTTTAAAATGGTTACTTTTATATCATGTGAATTTCACCTCAATAGGAAAATAGCGTTTCTCTCCCTGGCATCAGGGGGAATCTAGAAGGTGATGAGGCAGGAGGCACAGTCCCTGGACAGAGTAAACCTCAGGGGACATTCAGCTCGCAGGTGGAGGCTTTCTTCTGGCGGCTCTGAACTTGGGGGGATGCCTCTGGCTCATGGGACAGGCCTACCCCAGGAGGGAATTGCAGACCTTGGAGAAGCAGAGATGAAAGGCCACCTTGCCAGCCTGCAAATCCCTGTCCCTGCCTACGCCTGGGACGTTTCTCCTCTCCTAAATCCAGGCTTGGACTGGAAGATGAGCCACTTAGGAAACAACCTCGCTTGTGTTGGCCCAAGTGCCGACATTTGATCTCTGTCCTGTGACCTCGGCTCTGACCCGTGCCTAATCCCGTGGCCGTGCCGACGGCAGCGCAGGCCGGCCGGGAACGCAGCTTTCCCAAGGAGGCCAGGCGAGCCTTGACTCTCGGCAGCCTGTGCATTCGGAGGGGACCTGTTAGAGCAGGTGTACGTTGCACAGGATGGGCTGGCAGATTTTTAACAGGTTCATGACAATGAGACGAATCGGTATCTAATAAGGATCTTATTAGTGCAGGAACCTGTACCCATGAAATGAGTGTCCACAGCCCCAAATCTGTGGCTTGTTTTGAGAAAGAGTCTACCTGCCGAGAAAGGCTACCCTGGGCTAGAAGCTGTGGAAACTTCACGGGCCCCTTAACCCTCCTGAAGCCCAGGAGTCTCATCGCGAAAGTGAAAGGGTCGTCCCAATGACCTGTCCCTGGGGCTTCTTCTAGCTCTTCCTGTCCATGTCATTCGCCATCCTGAGAAAGCATCAAGTTTTCATAGAATCACCAGGCACCTAGGAGACGGCCGGGCTGGAGATGGAGTCATGGGAACCATTTGCTAATAAAAGGTTGGAAGAGTTATCAGGATCACCCAGGAGAGAGGAGACGAGCGTTCTCGGGGCACCTGACAGCCTGGTGAGAACGCGGGGTGCGGGGCCCACCCCCAGAGTGTCTTACTCAGCAGGTCTGGTTTCTAACAGATCCCCAGGTGCCACGGATGCTGCTGCTCCAAGACCCACACTTTGAGAAGCACTGGTGTGGATGGAGTAAGAGAGCGAGGGAGGGGACAGGAAGTCCCACCAAGAATGAGAGCACCCCCGTATGGTCGGGGGCGGGGGGCGGGGGAAGCCCTTTGAGGGGACAGGCAGGATGGTCCAGGAGGAGACGGTACCGGGAAGGGCAGTAGTGACCAACCTGAGTAGACAGAGTTCGAAAAGGGAGGGTACGTGTGGGTGACAGGCCAGCCCACCTGGAGGAGGGTGACAAGGAGAAGAGCAGCCAGCCAGGCTCGGGGGCCAAAGGCCAGTGCAGGGGCGAGAGGGAGAGAATTCCGGTCTTTGAAAAAGAGAGACCTGTTCTATTTGGCTCCAGGTCACGTTTCCGACACACGTGGTCGAAGTGTGACGGTGACTTGCAGAAGAATCCCTGTGACGCTATAGTTCACAAAGGGGGTTTCTCGCTGAATTCAGAAAGGGACGGGACTGCTTATGGTACACAGGGAGTCAGAGGCAGGGTCTGGATTCGAACCCAGGTCTGTCACAAGCAACTCCAGCCCCACTCCATCTGCCTCTCAGTTGGGTCAGTGGGGCAGCTGTGAAGTCTCCACTTCCAGAGCCTGTCCTTGGGGAAAATGACTTAACTGCAGCCTCTCAGCCTCCTCTGTTAAATAGGGCTCTTACCTTGGGGTCTCAGGACTGAGTCTTCTCGTGCATGGGGAAGACCATACTTCGTCTGCGTTTACTAGTAGGTGCTAGTGTCTGCCAGTTCCATTCAGCCATGATGAAGGCTGACAAAGGAGGCTGAAGCGGTGACATTTGGGATTTTATAGGTCAATTGTTGCAGGCTCAGGCTGAAGGTGTAGATAGGTATCTGGGCAGCAGCAATGGCTGGATGGAATTTTCCTCCAAAGCCAGCCAGGCAGAGCCCGAGGGCAGGACACTGCAGGGCTGTCCTGAGAAGTCACTGGGGAGGGGCCAGGGAGCTGGGCTAGCTCTGTAGCCCTGAGGATCAGTAAAGGAGCTTATCAGCCCAGAAGCCAGGAAACTTTCCCCGCAGACTGCAAGGCACCAGGGAGCCTAAGAGGTCACTGCCCCAGGACCCCAAGAGCCAGATGTTATCACAGCTCGACCAGTGAAACCTGAGCCTGGGCCCTCACACCACAGATGACATCCTGGGCCAGGCGCCAGCCTGCAATCAAGACAGGGAGCTGTTCCCGGCCCGGGGTGCTGGGGAGGCTGCCTGAAGGCTGGAGATCATCTCTCCTTCCTCTCCTGACCCTCTCTTCTTCTCCTTCCTTGGCCTGGTACCCCTCAGGGTGCAGGCAAGGTCTCCCCTTGCATCTGAACCCGAGCGAAGTTGCCAAATAGAGACTGCCACCCGCAGAACTTTTGCAGGTCAGAGAGAAAAAGACCAGGCAGAGCTGCTCCCACCTGACCCGGCACCGTGCTGCACACGGACATCTCTCCCAGGTCTACCAGTTGGACGCATTTCCCTCCAGCCCAGTACCTGCCATCTCTAGTTCACGCCTAGCTCAGCCCGGGCACAGAACCAAAACCTCACCTGCCCGTGTGAACTCAACTCCGTGTCCACTGCTTCATTCGCATGACTGTTTTTCTGGAAGTGTCCTGCCCAGGCAAGTAAGTGGCTTGACTGTCCGTTAGAGGACTTACCGAAAGACACCTCAGTTCTTTGGCGCAAACTCAGCACCAACAGAGAGTTTGCATCCCACGCTTCTGCTAATCTCTCACCTCAAAAATCCTCACCTGGCTGTTTCCAGCAATCTTAGACTATTGCATCATAATCCTTATCTAACCCTACCTCAGCCGTCCCTACCTCCCGCTCCGAAAGGCACACACACCCCTAAATCAAACTCCCAGTTCTCAGTCAATTCCAGCCTCGTCTTCCCCACATGGAGACACTGATTCCCAAAGCTCTGTAGAGTTTGTCTTCTCCCTTCCCACAGTAAACTCAGCTTTGTCTTGTCAACAGGCTGTGTTGGTGGTATTTCAGGAACCAACATTCAACAGAAGCATTTATGGTTCCAAAAATAAGTACTTTGGAATGGTGAGTAGATAGGTAGAGGCACAGGTGAATATGGACAGATGGATGGATGGATGGATGGATGGATGGATGGATGGATGCATGATGCATGCATGCATGCATACGTGCATGCATGCATGGATGCATGATGCATGGACGCATGGATGCATGGACGCATGGATGCATGGATGCATGGATGCATGGATGTGTGTGGGGAGGATGAATGCATGGGTGGGTGGCTGGGTGGGTGGACGAGTTGCTGGATTCCTACCAATACTGATGAAACCTTTGGGTCTGGGCTGAGCCTGGGCCAAAAGAGATCGCATCCTGGTCTCATGAAGACTGAAAGCCTGTCTGATCTCAGAAGCAGCTTCCCTTTTGCAAGGAAACTCCTTGAAATTATGAGAATTCATTCTCAAATGAGAAATCAGGATGATTTTGGTTGAAATTTGCAACTCAAAAGCAGCATCTGAAAACAGCCTTGGCAAGTGGAACTGCCACCTCCGACTCTATGTGATGCATGTGGATCGGGCTCCAATTAAATCTCCCCATTGTGCCTTCTCTGTGGCGGGCACAACGCAGGGTGTCGGTACCTCCGGCCTCCTCGTGGCGACGTCCTTTTCAGCTCAAATTATACTGCAGCAAATAATTATCCAAGCCTTCTGTTTACTCTCCTTAGAAGATTTAATTTATCCCAATAAACATGGGGTGGTGGACCTTTTAGATTTGAAACGACATATAATTTACTTCTAACAAATGCTCGGGGTCCGGGGAAAAAGTCCATTCATCCAGCCGATATGAATCCCAAGCCGCTTACCGAAAGGACCTTTTGTCTGATTGTTTTCCATCACAAACAACGTGGGGGGAGGAGACTTAGGCGATATTTCCAAACATTGCGGGCTACATAATTGTTGTTCTCACGAACCTGGCGATAGTGTTAAGAGTCACAATAGCCATTTATCTGCCTAATTCCCCATTCACTGCAGCCCATCACAGGTGTCGTGTGGTTGAGGAGGCATTTAATAACATTTCATTCAAACCCTAGATTTAAATAACATTAATGCGGTGATCCAGGCCCAACAAAGCCCAGGAAATGCAAAGGGGGCTGGGGGACCGTCCTTGATGCCTGGCATCCAGCTGAGGGGACCACGATGACAGAGACAGGACTCTGGGCTGCCGCTCTCTCCAATCTGGACCAGGCACAAAAGACATCGCCACTGAGAGTAGTTGACGGCTGGCTGGGCTCTGCGCCCACCAACCTGCCTGTCTTGTGGGGATGTTGTCAGCCTTGTTTGTAGCTTTTTTTTTTTTTTTTAAGCAGCAATAGTGTGGCTTCAGCAGCTGCCTGTGGACCTAGCTCTGTCTGAGCTCCAGATCTGGTACCTAACTGCCTACTGGACATCACATTCCCGGTGTTTCATTGACGCCTCAAACAGAGATCTGAAATTCAGCTCTCATCTCTGCATCTCCCTCCCTCACCCCTGATCTGCTCCTCAGTAAATTGCCTCACCATCCACCCAACTACCCAAGCCCAAAACCTGGAGCCGACTTCTTTCCTCCGTCCCACGGAACGTGTAACTCTCAAATAGCACGTAGGGACTATTTTAAAGAAAAGATGCAATTCGACAGCAGCGTCTGAAAAACAGCCTTGGCAGGCAGGGCTGCCCGGGCCAGCTATAACATTGCATGGGGGTCACGCTGCTGTTTGATAACGTCCCCAAACTTTCTGTCATCTTTGGAGTCGAGTCCAAGCCGGCCCCTACTTCCCCCGCCATCTGGCTCACAAGTCTCCAGCCACACGAGCAGTTCGCTGTATGCGTTGTGCCCATAGCTGCGAACTCGAGATGAAACGCAGGGCGCCACGTGTGTCCGTGACCTCGTCTCCGAGCACTTGGCAGAGAGCGCCCGCCGAGGGGCCCTGCCGTGCACACGGCACACTGGCCCTTCGCCTTCCATCGGCTCCTTGAATGTCTGCGTGGAAGAAGCTGAAGCTTTTCCACAAACAAGACAAAAAGGCTGACTCTCTCCTTGCACCAAATCCAACGACCCTCTTGAGAGAGGAGTGCATAAATTTAGAACTAAGGAGTAGAGAAAACACGAGCTTTAAATTCATGTGAAATGAGTTGCAGCTTTCTTACTTTCCAGCTTGGTGCCAGGCTGGGAAGTGGCTGGGTTTCTCCATGCTTTTGTGTTACGATGGGGCTGGTAATGGGATGTGTCCCCCACGACCGTTAAATCAGAGCACTCGCCCCTCCCGTTCCACCCCTTCCGTGCCTACCTAACTCCTGCTCTCCCTCCAGAATCCCACCTTTCATGTCCCGTCTCCCAGGACACCCCTCTGCCCCTGCCCCCAGAATGGGTTTGAAAGTCTCCATGATGGCACCTTTTCGTTTGGGTCTCAGTTGCTTGTTTGTTCATCTGCCTCTCACACAGCAGCGTAAGCTCCCCGAGGACGGGGCCCAGGGCTTGCCTGTCATGGTGTTCCCTTGCCCGGCCCGTGTCCGTGCTGGCCGCTGACTGCATGCCGGCTTGCGCTGCCACGCGCTCAGGCGATGCCCCAGGTCTCAAAGGACAACTTCCCGCCTCACTGCCCTTCACCTGCTCATCTGCTTGTCACACACCTGGGCCAATGTTTGTGCCCTGCAGTCTTCAGTACAAAGTTTTTCTTTAAAAGCCGAGGGGAACGTCCCACCTGTGGAAGTCGTGTTGGTTATAACCTCGGTGTGTGGCTCCGGCACATCCTGGTTGTCTCTGGTGCCGACTTAGGGACACAAAAGGGCACGACCAACAACACCTCCCTCAGCCCTGGGTTTGCCATCCATCCCGTGAATCCCCCTGGCGATGCAGGACAGAGAGTGAGCCTGTCCACAGCACGTTTTAATGATGGAGACTTGATAGACTATCACGGTCGCAAGCGGCTGTTACGCTCGGCCGTGCGGATCTCCCTTCGTGTGTGGGTCACTGATTCGGTTGGCAAGATGGTAGCTTGTGTGGGGTGAGTGGTACAGTGTCCCCCTGCCTGTGAACATCCGCGAGGCTAGGACAAGCACTTCTGACAGGACAGTTCCTGATGGGAGGTGCTGACTGCAGACGAGTCAGCCTAACTGACTCAGGGACCGAGGGCCTAACGAGGAGGCCCGTGGTGTTTCGCTCGGTCCACGGACGCCAGGTGAAGGCGGGCACTGGGCGCCGGTGGTGAAGAAGAGGCCCCGATGGAGGGCTGGGGGCCACACAGGCAGGGAAAGGTCCTGGGACAGGGGATGGGACAGATTCCACCTACTGGCTGTGTGAATTGAGGAAGCAACTTAACCTCTCTGAGCCTCTCATTCCTTCAATAACTATGGTCTTTGACAGTGTGGGCTGCTCTAACGAAATCCCAACAGACCGGATGGCTTAAACAACCAACATTTATTTCTCACAGGCTGTAGGTGGAAAGTCCAAGATCAAGGCCAGTTTGGTGTCGGGCAAAAGCTCTGTTCCTGACTTGCTGTGTCCTCGCTGTCCTATAGAGTCCTGGCCTCTTCTTCCTCTTATATGGGCACTTATCCTGCCCCGGGGCCCCACCCTCGCGACCTCGTCTAACCCGAATCACCCCTCCAAAGACCCCACCTCCAAATAATGTCACATCGGGAATTAGGGTTTCAACACAGGAATGTGGGGTGGGAGGACACAAAATTATGATCCACAGCAACTGTATTAGGCATTTTGGACACAACCTTTTCTGAAAAATAGAAATTTCACCACCTACCTCATCAAACCATTTTAAGTCCATAAAACACATACTGGACCCTCAGTTAATGTGGGGTGTTCTCTCCCATTAGCATACCTCTCCTTTTGGGAGTTGGGGTTGGGGTGGGAAGGGCAGAAAACAAAACAATTCAAAGCTC
>NW_006436291.1:6191322-6219671 GCF_000325575.1 Pteropus alecto
CATTCAACAGAAAAATACATAATAGGTGACAACCGCAAATTCCTAACCGTTTCGCCCTCTCCTGTGAAAAGAACAAACTAGGCAAGGCTTGAAATGCACAAACGTTAAGCCAGGAAGCACAGTGAGCCTCAACCTTCCACTGCCTTACTGTGTGGCTCTAGTTAAAGGTCTTCACCTCTGTTTCTTGCGTTTCTCATCTATCGGAGGGAAATAATAAAGTTCGCCTTACTTAGTCCTCATAGTGGTAATTTAAAGCTTAAGGTATGAATAAAGTATCTGAAAGTACCTTGAAAAATACCACGTGAAACCACACGCAAAGTTAAAATGCTGCATTGAACAATACTCCCACGTTTTATGTTTCCATGTACCTTACTCCGGGTTCCCGTGAGGCAGACCCTGAGACAAAGGTTGGACTGAAAGATTATTGGGGAGGGGTCCCGGGGAGCAAGAATTAGATCGTGAGGCAGGCGAGGATGAGAAGGGGGGACAGGGTTGGTTACCGCTTCAGGGTGGGCGGCTGGGGCTCAGTCCTGCTGGGACCCTCTGAGGAGTGTGAACGACACACCCCTGAACTGTCCTGAGACAGTGGCCCGCTGAGGTGTGTATGCACCAAATCCCAACCTTTGCCAGTCGAAGGTGTCACCTGAGAAGGCAAAATTCCCAGTACTTCTGCACTGTCCGAATATGAGCTGAGCACACTTTCCATGCCCAAGAAAGCTCTCGGGTCGAGAAGCAGAGAGACGGGGGGCAGAGTGGAGGTGGGGGGCTGCCAGTGAGCTCGGGCACGTCCCTCGCTGCTGCGGAGAACTGCAGAGAACTCAGAAGTGGGCCCAGGACACACGGGCCCCGCCATCGACAGAGTCTGCCCCACCAAGTACACCGGCGACAGTCTTGGAGCCGGCATATTCTCATTTTTGTAGCGATGCCCACTTATCCAGAGAGCATTTGCCCAGCAGCTTTCATGATCAGAAAAATTTAGTAAGCAGCCTCAAAGGGGAACACGGGTGTCACGACATCCTCGTGCTGAAGTTCATTCGACAAACATCTATGATCACACTCCAGGTGCCGGGTTCAGTGCTAAGCGCATAGCGATGGGTGAAGCAAATTTGCTTTGAGGAGTTAACATGTTACGGGCAAGCGCAGCCCTCACATCGGGCAGGAATTGAGAATAAATCCAACGAGGAGCAGAAATAGGAGGAATGCCCGCTTCGTAGGCAGTCAGGAGAGGTCTCTTCAAGGAGATGACTTTAAAGCTTAGCGCTAACAGCCATGGAGGAACTAGCTATACACCCAGTGGGGGAGAGGTATTTTGGGCCCAGGAGGCAGGCTGTACCAAGGCCCTAGGGCAGGAAAGGCCAATGAGGATTGAGGAGCCGAAAGACGCCCCACGTGGCCAAAGTGTGTTTGAGCAAGGAAGGGAGTGGTCGGCCTGAGGTTGGAAAAATGGGCCGAGGCCAAATCCCGCAGGCTGGGAAGGCCACGGGCAAAGTCGTGGTTTATCCTTGGAGGTTACAGGGAGCCACCGAAGGTTTTCAAGCAGGAGAGGGACATGCTCTGATAGGTAACCCTAAATGGCTACAGCATCTTCTGAGCAGGAAAGAACCAGATCTAAGGCCGCGGACAGAATCAGGTGGAAAAGGAAGTCGCTATTTTATTTAAAAGGGAACACACCCACCCTCTGTCCAGAGGTGACTTACTGGTGACCTACACTCCATTCCAACACTATGGTTTTCTTGGCTTCAAGTCCAGAGCACATGAAAAGTCATTTTAAAAGGACCAGGAGAGAGAGACTTCGGGTAGATCCCACAGGTAAGTCTACCGAAGAAACTAAAAATCTGTGATCGCAGACCACGTGTAAAGTCACAGGAGACAGCATAGGAAGTCACATAAACCCGAAAAGCAGACCCAGGAACAAAAGTGGCATTGTAAGGGGCCACTCCATGCAGGACCAAGGCTGGGTGTGTGTACTGCCATTCCAAAAGACTGTCACCAAGCACGGTAGCTTCTCTTTCCAGAGAATTCACGTTGGCGCTTAAGAGAGGCCAGTCGGTGGTGGATGCTCGTAGAAGTAGCACTTCCCACGCGCCTAGCATGTCCCGAGCTCTCTGCACGCAGTAACTCAGGAGCCGCGTGAAGCAGGCTCTAGTATCCGCCCACGTTACAGACGACGAAGCTGGGCTCAGAGCAGCAGGGTGACTTAGCCAAAGTTATCTGGCTAGTACACAGAGAACAGGGACAAGGACCCAGGCAGTCTGGCTGCAGGGGACATGCTCTTAAGTTGTGCTGTGCTGCTGGCTACACGATCATTCTAACCCAGCCACACTGCCCGTGCAGCCTGCGCTGGCACTGAGGTCCCCACGCTGGCACAGCGGGCGTCCGCTGTTCGGTCCGATGCAAGCAAAGATATTAGAGCAGCTACACACCAGCATGACCCGAGACAAAGTGACCCGCCCCCCCGCATTCCTCTCCGGGTACTGCAGTAGTTCATTGATTTGTTCACCATTTACTAAGCACCTACTGTTTACAAAGTCGTGCCCTGCAGACAGATCATAAACAACAGGGAGAACCCACCTCTAGAGGCCGAGTCCTGCTCTGCCCCTTGAAGGCCTTTGACCTGGGGCCAGTCACTTAGCCTCTCTAAGCCTCCGTTTTCTAACCCCAAAACGGATGCTGCGAGGGTTGTGGTGAGGATTTTGAAAAAAGAGAGAAAACTATGAGAAAGCCCCTTGTAAGTCAGATGCTGGACAGTTAAGCTCCCTGACGTCGGCAAAGGCAAAGCACACGTGAATCAGATCCTTGGGGAGCTCACAGCCCGGGCCGGGGGAGCAGCCTCCCAATCCCCTTTGGCTTTTCAGCCCTTTGGGAAAACAGGACTGACGAAAAGCTTTTGCAGTTTATAAATGAGACGTATTTGCGTCTTCGGCTCTTAGGTGCACAGAGGGAGGTGGCAGGCTCATCTCAGCTAATCCAAAAATTCTTCTATGCCTCGAATCTCTGATACATTCTATTTCCTCCCAGGAAACCAGCTTGATTATCCCCAGTGCTGAGGAACTCACTACCCACAAGATGATCCCTTCCATCCTAGCCTTCCTTTTGAGAGCTCTCTCGTGTCGTGTCTAAAGGGGGTCCATTTTTCTACCTTCACGGTAACTTGTTGAATGAATGGGCTCCTTCGGTACCGTCCACTACACAGTTAATGATCAGAGGAGGATCACGTGGCCGAGGAGAAGTTAAAATCTGGGCCCTTCACATCTCCCAACTTTAGATCAGGATTTTGTAACAAGGATAAAATTAATGACGAAACACACCCCCTCCTAATTTGAAAATGGCGACAGCGGTTTTTCTCATGTCGGCTTATGAGACGGATCCGGTCTCCCTTTCATGTTGTCTGGAGGCTGTGCTCCTCTGGGGGAAAGGCCACTTCCCAATAAATAACTAACGGCCAATCACCAATAAAACGACATCAGAGATTTTCCCTATCCTGGAGTTGGACGTGGTTTGCCAGGGCTGACGTGCACGACCTATGGCTTCCACGTGGAAGCTGGGAGGGGAGGGGTCCAGGGACGCACACAGGGGCCTCTGTGTCGGCTGAATCTCAAATATGTGCCTCGAAGGGAAGGCTTTAGGTTTCTAATCTCCCGGAGAAGAAACTCAGCAGAGAAATAACGATAGCGTGTGGAGAAGGGAACGAAATGCATAAATAAGCCCTCTATGAGCTGGATTCAAACATTTATTTTACATGAAAGAGGGCTAATGACGTTCAATAGGACAGAGGAAATCAAAAAGTCATAGCCAGCAGCCACTCTTTTAAACCAGATTTTGAGCACAAGCCCCCAAGGGCTGTTTCCACCAATTTTCCAATAAATCACACACTGACTTTTAGAAGAGACAGATATTTAATTCGTGCATTAGGACTGCAGGGCCATGACCGGGGGCACGGCCGGCAGCCCACCCTCTCTTGGCACAGCCCCTTAACCACAGGCTATAAACGATGCGCTAATTGGGTAATTAAGTGTGGGGCAGGCTGCAGGATAAGGGGCTGATGGCTGACCTTTGGGGCCAGGATCAAAGTTCATGGGTTAAAGGACCTGCCCCTGGGGACCCCACGGCTTCCTCTTCCACTTCAGGTAGTAGTTAGATTGTAATTAATTATTTAAATGGATGGATCTGTCCAGTTTTAAATCCCCGAGTCAGGAGTTGGAGTACCCTAGAGTGTTAATTACGGTCTTCCACACCGGTTGTGGAAGTCAGCCTCCGGTGTGCATCTAGGGGGACAGGTGACAGAGGGGACACCGAGCCATCCGGCAGGTCCTCCAGGCAGCATTCTGGGGCACAAAAAGCCAAGAATCTACCCTGAGAGGGGGCGCTCCAACCCCTACCCCACATCATACACTCTTCATCCACACAACAGCCCAGTCAGCAACGGTTCGAAGCCCTCATTTGTTCTGGACAATCCAGCAGGAACCAAAACCTCATGGTTTGTCCAGTAGAACGGGACATGGAGTCATCACAACCGGATGTGCCTCCCAGCTGCAGAGAGCAAGGAACAGAAACCCCCGATTCTCCATTTCCCAGATCCCAAACATGTGCATCTAAGGGCAAGTGTCTACTGTCCCCTCTCCCAGGGGAAGGACTCAACAGGGAAATAAGGACGGTGTCCGAGGAGGGGACGTGCATGGTCCTCAGGGCAGAGGCACTGCCCTGTGGGTTTATATGTCGAGGGTCTTGACACAGTGAGGAGCTGAGGCCTGAAGCATAGGGCCAGGCAGGGCGCAGTCCACGTGGCAGTGGGCATTTCCTCAGAGGGGGACAGCCTGAGGGTGTCGAGCGAGGAAGGGTACGGGCGCTGGTGTGAAGGGGGCAGAGGGCGAGGCATGGCCAACCGCATTCCCCGGATGGGCTCCAGGGTTACACGAGAGTGTGTGTGTTAGGGGAAGGGATGAGGAGTAACCGAGTCAGATATGCAAGGTCTCAACAGGGTCCAGATCCAAATCCAAGGCTGAGGCCCTGGCCTAGCCAGGAGGAAGGCGGCGGAGGGTCCGAGCACCCCATGCGCCCTGCACCCAGCATGCCTCTCTTCCACCGTGTTCCTCAACAGCCGGCGGTTTGGCAGGTGGGGTGGGAGAGAGCCCAGGCAGGAGCTCCTGAGGGGAGGGCACCATCGTCCCCGCCCCCCACCCTGCCTCCACGGGGAGGACTGAGGCTTCCCCTGGCTGTCAGAAAGGCTGCCTCTTCTGCCCCCTTTGGAGAGAAGATGCTGGCTGGGGCCAAGCTGCAGGCAGAAGAATCCAAACCCTGGCCTTGCTGTGGCGCGTACAGCACGCTCATGTCATTCACTGTGTGTTCCCATGCCTGTGTCCTCCCAGACAGTGAGCCCCTTGGGGTTCTCCCTCACCTTGTACCTTCAGCCTTCAACACAACACAATGTGAGAAGCATTTTCCCAAGCAGCAGGCTGCCCCCAGCCTGCCCCCCAGCCTCTCACTGCTGCTTTGGAAAGCATGCGAGGGCTTTCTCCCCATCAGCTGCAGGAACGGACCTCAGACTTAGAAAAATGGCCTCCTGCGCACCTCTGAGCCAGGTCACAGCAAGCCCGCTCAATACGGCAGCCACAGAGGCCGGGAGGCTACTGAAACCTGGCACTGTGGACATGGCCACTTTGTGACAAAGCAGCATCCATTTATAAAGGCAAGCTGGTGTGCTGCAGCTCTACAGGCAGCTGGAGATTGTACCCTGAGTTTGCACCATAATAAAAGAAACAATGGAGAGATTTTCAGCCTCCCCATCCCACAGGGCAGAGCGCTTGCCCTGAGATATACAAATGAGGCTCAGGCTGAAGCCCAGCAAATCTACAAATTACTACACCTCTGAGATGCCCATTGTGTCCAAGCTGACTCCAGCAGGTTCACATGTCCCTGCATCCCCCAAACAATAGCTCAAGTAGTCATCAGATGGCCAGAAAGCAAAGCCACTGTCATTAAAATCCAAGAGGTGCTATTAATTAAAGTACCCCTCACCGATTATGTAGAGAGAGCTGCTATTTCCATCTGAAGGCTGCTAGTTGGATAACTGCTTCCATTAAAACAAAAAAACTCACTCCGAGATATAATTTCATGTGCAAGTGCTTTGGGGCTTGAGACCGGCTGCTCATGCTGTTGAAACACACGCACCAGATTTTCAGGGCCCACAGTTACCAGCGTCTGCTCACATGCCTGCAAGGAAACAAACACACCCGCCTGAATGAAACTAACTGCTGGCCATGACGGCTTTGCCAAAGCCAGCAAAGGCATGCCAGAGGCTGCAAAGCTGGTATGTGCCTCAGCCATTCTGAAATCACATCCATTCGTTCATTCATTCATTCACGGTGCATGGGGCTTGGGCACCTGCCATGGGGTCAGACGCTGGAACAGGCACTGGAACAGGACAGGCAGTCACCCACACAGAGCCTGCCCGCATGGGGCTTGACGGGAATCCAGGCCTAGAGACAGAAGGAAAGCAATGACAGCTCAGTGCACTGGGAGTGACCGCCCTGCAGTGGCCCGCCCACCCACCAGTGCCTGTGACGGGCACAGCAACCTCCACGCAGAGCCCCGGGGGCCAGCAGGCACCAAGCGCAGTCTCCAGAGCTCTGCATGGGCTGACAAGCTTCCGATGGAATGAGATAGTCCAAACGCCTTTGCAAAATGACACACTAAAGCACTGTATAATGAATACGAAGGAACCTTAGTATGTGCTGCCAAACCAGGGACGTTTTAGCAGCAGAAAGCCCATCCTAAGCCCCTGCCCATCGGCGGGCTCTTCCACGATGGCCTCTGTGAGCCGCTTGGACTCATTCCGAAGGCACTCAGTCCCCAAAGCAAGAGGGAGAGACTAGACTCTTCTAACCCGCCTCAGGGCTGGAAGCCCCCCAGGCCGGGATGAAGGCTGCCAAGCCCATCGGCAGCGGTGGCGGACGCTGTTTCTCTCCGGGCACACACATCGCGACACTGGGCCGTTCCATGGTGAGGGCCGGGAGTCAGGCACAGAGAACCTGAAGGATGGAGGAGAGGAAAGAAGGAAAAAAGGCCCAGGCCCATCTTGTTTGTTCAGAGATGAATTCACTGCTTGACACATAGTTGGTTCTCAATATGTTTTAGAAGAGGAACAGATGAAGGCAATAGGTATAGACCAAGGTTAATCTAAACCTGCCAGAAAATTCCTTTTCGGTGCAGCAGAAACTGCAAACCCACTGAGTCCCCAGCATTATTCCACGAGAACAAATGATTGCTGATGAAAGCTGCGCAGGTGATAAAGGGACTTCAGGAGCAAGAGCTGCCAGCTTCGGGGTGGGGAGCAGCTGCGCCCTTAATTACGCTGCCTGATTTATACTCTATTAAATCTGTATGTAAGTAACCCATTTCTCTGAAAGCATTTAAAGCTCTTATATTCCACCAAACACTGTGCTTTTATTTGAAATAAATGTATCCAGCTCTTTGGGGAACATATGGTATATTTCTCTCTTATTAATAATTCAGTTCAAATGAGCAAAAATTAGTTGGTGCAGTTACGGCTGATTTTGTCCTGAAAAGATCCGCATTAATTTTAGACGTTTTGTAAATTGGGCTATTAAATAAAAGCATTATATGTGAATTACCCTTTAAATTTTAAGCAACTTGGTAGTTTAATGGTATTTTCTAGTCAGACTCATTTTCAATCTTTAAAAAATTATCGTCATTACGGTAAGACAAATTTTTGAAACCTACTCCTTCTATCCAATTACATATTGTACTAATAAGTAAACGAGAAAACTTTTATGTTCTCATTTCGGTGTTCAGTCCCGCTTTACTGTATCTTTCGATGGCATCTGTCTTCCGAGACGTTCCCTCGGGGGGGGCTGGTCCTGACTGAGAGGCTGCGATAAGGTGCCCCCCCACCCAGAGGGAGCCGAGGGTCTGTCTGGGAGGGTTGTCACGGCGCCCTGAAGTTTGCGTCAGGCTGGTTAGCGCTCGGCTGACAGGCTTTCCTCTCTGGGCCTGCTCCGGGCCTGCGGAAAGGCCAGCGAGGCCCCGGCCAGGCAGTTCTGCTGAAAAGACTAAAGGGTTTCTAACTGCCCCGCAGATGGAAGGAGAGGAACATGCAGTTCGCCAGTTCTGCTGTCCGGCCTGGCATAGACCCCGAAGCCAGGCCCGCTGAGGGGTCCCTCGCCAGCTGCCCAGGAGAGGTAGGGCAGGGGTCCGGCAGGCCACGCGCTCAGGTGTCCTCCTGAGGTTTCTCCCGCCTTCAGTCCTGGGAGAAGTGGCAGGGCTCTGGGGTAACCTCTCAGCTCTGTGTGGGGTGAGTTTGGTCTGGGACTCAGTTTCCACAGCTGCAAAATGGGAAGTCTCACAGGGCCCTTGAGAGACATGAATGCGAGGGCTTGGGAAGGGCCAGCACACTGCCTGGCGGGCGAGACGTGATGGGCGCTGCTAGTTTCCTCCTTCGCCACCTCCAGACCTGGCGTCTAGCAGTGTCCTGGCCCTGGGGTCGCCCTTCTTTTAATCCGGCTGACTGTTCAAGCACAGCGCCCACTGGGGACAGCCACCCTTCTGTCCGGCTTGCCTCAGCCCGTGGCGACGGCGCTGTGCTCACACCAACCCTGCCCACCACCTCCACCTCGGGAAAGTAGCTCCCAGATCGAAAGCCTTTTCCACCCTGTCTCCCAATTCCCAGTGCCCTCCGGCACGCGGTCCCATGTTCAGAGCTCTAAGTGGGTGGCTAGACACTGAAACGGGCAGCGATGCTGCCCCATCCCGGTCACTTCTGTTTCTCTGGAGAACCCTGACTAATACGAGGGCCAGAAGGAGAAGAACAACATGCCCACTCACCCGCCCGAACTCCGGACCACGTTATTATTTAGGTGAATGACCTTAAGGAATTCAGTGCATGGTTTGCTTCTGTCGCTCCTGCTGGCATCAGGTGGCCCAGGTGGTCTACAGGAGGGCTACCCAAATGGTGATGCACAGCAGCCACCAACTCACGCAGCCTCACCATCGGCCACTCCCTGCCAGAGGAAGACCCTTGGGAGATGGCGTGACAACTGCCTGGCATCAGGATGAAGAGGACCCTCAACGCCTGAGTTTGAAGGCAGAAAATCACCTGGATCCAGGATGCCCACCCTCACCAGGTACATGCAGTAATATACCCAGCTGCCCCAGGTACAGCTTGAAAGAGGTCTCATGGATATTTCTATAATGTAACTGTTATCAATAATAATGATAAAATATAAGTAATATGACAATGACATTTAGCATCGCCATCCCATCCTCCAAGCTCGGGGTAGAAGAAGATAGATGGGTATCTAACTAGAGTGGTCCAAAGTTCTGGAGGCTGTGCCAAAGCCATCCAACAAAAGAGAGGGCCCGTTCTCTCGTGGGTGGCAGGGGAGCAGGGCACGAAAGGCTCCAAGGGTCACCGATGCTTGAGGTGAAACTTCCAAGACAAATTGGGTTTCTACCGTGACGATGGTGCGGATCCTGGCACAGTACGGCAGACAGAGGACTGTGAACAAACCGCGGAGCGGGCCTTAGCTCATCTGCGGGACACCAAGGGACTGGGGGCTATTGGAGGCAGGGAAGTGGGGGGCACAGGGGACAAGATGGGCACCGAGGTCAAAGGTAGGTAGGGGCCAGACGGAGGTCGCCAACGGTGTGTCGTATTCGTTACGGGTTTTTATCATACGACATCCTTGGTGACCCCGTCAAAAAGCAGAAAAGGCATCTGTGCTCTGAGTTCGCTGCACCTCTTCAGCTGCGTAAAGTGTGTCGCATTGGCAAGAGCATCAGAAGGAAATCCTAACATCACGACAGACAACGTGTCAAGTGGTGATGTGTGGAGCGGTCGAGGAAGGAGTCCACCGCAGGGGCGGGCAGGGGAAAGGCAAGTGATCTCCAGCCAGCTGTCTCTGTGCCGTATGCACAAGCCGGTTTAAGCGTCTACCACCAGGAGAAGGATGCCAAGCATGGCCCAGCGGTGTGTCGGGCTCGTAAGAGGTGCCTGAGTAAGTTGAGAGCACAGACGCCATGAGCGTGAGCAGTCGATGCCGCCTAGCTTAATACCTCAAAAATAAAACTTTTAAAAACTGGTCACAAAATAGCAATCGACAGCTTGGTAAAGCTTTTGCTTTTCTTCCTAGACCCCGCCAGGGTCGTCTCTTTCCCAAGCTGGTTGAGATTTGTTTCCCCCACTCCCCAAAGCTGTCCAACCACAACCCATGTACCCCTCGAGGCTTAATATAGGATTTAAATCAACCGATTCTGCTATGAAACCTTGTACAGAAGAGATGCTTACGGGTGGTGACAGCCGGAGCCAGCATGTGGAGCCAGCCTGTTTCCAGGACATGTCCATCCCCCTCGGTCATGACCTTCAGCAACCCTAGAATAGACCCAACTTGCCCCAAATCTGCACTTGGTTGTCTAAACTGAATAGAATCCAGCAAGTCTCAGAATCGAATGGCTTTACTTCAGCCAAATTTGCTGTTGGCCAGAGAAATCAAATCATTTGCCATCTGCATAGAAAGAGGCAGAGCCACCGCCTGGCCCGGTCGGGAGCGTGAACATGCGCACCGGACCAAAGCTGGGACGCAGGCCGACGCCGCTGCTCCCCGGGCAAATGGATGATGCAGGCAACCGTCTCTGTGACCTGGCCATTTCTCACACAGCAGGAGCGACCCCATAATTTCTCCACCTCGGCTTCTTAGGGTCTCCTTAGATGAAGACACATTACCGGGTACTAGCTCTGTGACGGCTGAGAGGGGCGGGGCAAAGCTTGCGTGGTTATGGCCGATTGTCGTCCGCCTGTTCCTGGGTGGTTGATACTTATCAATGAATTGCACCAAATGTGGTGTAAAGTCCCAGATAACTAACTGTGAACCTGGGATAACTTATCCCGGGCCCGTTCCGTTCACATCTTAGAGGGCGAAGCGCGCGTTAACGAGTCGAAGATTTGATGCCTCCGTCGAACTAAATTTCGTAAGGACCCTTCAGCATTGCCTCTCACTGGCTGTAAATCCGAAAGAGACACAAAATTCGCGTCCTGCAAAAGGCAAAGCCCAAACCAACAGGGCAGGGGAGAATTTATTTGTTCCCCTTTTCTCCTTAGCCGACGTTATTATCACAACTGCCGGGGAATTTGTGCGATTGGGAGATAAGGATCTTAATGATTCTTTGGAGACCCGTCAATCACCGCAAACTGCTACCAGGATCGAAATTCCATCTGCATCTGAATTAGCAACATTACTCGCCAATTTAGATCAGAGTGAACATTTTTCCATTGAAGATGGAATTAAATTAGAAAATGAGTGAGTCTTTAATTTCCAGATTATAAATCACTGAAAATAATTCAACTCCTGTACCTTAAGGCCAATTACATTATCCTAAGCGACATTTTATCTCCCAGTCTTCCAAGTGATTTGGTGACGGGAGCCTTCACACAAATCAGCCTTGCTCCAGCAGCAAGAAATATATCTGCCCACCGAGTCACACACATAAAACACCAGGAGCCGTTTTAATGCCGAAGCTTACTTTACATGAAATTTGATTGTCTGTTTGATAGTGTGTTTTTGTGTTCCGATGAACTGACGCGTGAGCCAGGTACGAGGTCTGCATTGTGTCGGGTTCGGCAACGAAATTTTAAAACGATCGACTTGTCCCAGGTCGAGGCATCTTCGTCCGTTCCATCATCTCCCTCCCCTCTGGCCTTACGAGAGACGAGGATCTTGCAGGTATTTGCAGGATGGAACATCCTCCCTGCTGTCTCTCTATGCTCCCAGCGCCCCGTCCACCCAGCTTCTACCACCTTCCACTTGGGGGATTGTCACATGCCTGTCTCTCTCCCCGAACAGTGAGTTCCTCAAAGGGCAGGTCACATCATACTAATGCCCTTGTCCGTCCAGCAAAACGATCAGCTCAGAGTAGGTGTTCATTAAGTATTCGGGGCCAAAAGAATTGAACAAATGAATAATGTCAAGATCTATCCACCTGGCACCATTACAATCAAATGGCAGCCTCAGGAGCAAAACAAACAGACGACCGGGCCACCCCACCGCCTCCCCCTCCCCCCGTCCTCAGCACCCCAGAAAGCCAGGGAGGGGGCCCGTTCCACTAGCAGGGTCTAATTTTCTTGGGCTAACTGGGCTAAAAGGTCAAGGCATCTCCTCAACACACCACGAGCCTTTCTCATCGCCAGAGAAAAGTGGGCTCGGCCTGGGAAACTCCTGAGTCCCTGGTGCAAGGGTGAAGCGGGCAAAGGAAAAAAGGAGAAGCAAGAAGGCGTCAGGAGACGGCCTCTTAGCAAGGACCCACCTACAGGCAGGAGAGACGCGGGAGGAAACACTGTGCTTCCGTTCAGAGGCTGACTGCTGAGGGACAGGTGTCTACCGACTTGACCTGCCAAGATGGGCGTGGCCTCGGCTGGCTCTGGGCCCTGGTGCAAGTCACGGCTTCCCCCGGGCCCCCCGGGCCTCACTTCCCAGCATCGGGGAGAGGCTGAGCCACCCGACCCGGTAGAGAAAGAACTTCCTGTGGCTCACGCCCCAAGGTTATGCGAGTGACCTCTCAGGGCCCCGTGTCACCACAGGTTCTGGTTCAGCCCTCCCCGACTATGTGGCCCAAGCAAGCGGCCCCTCTGGAGCGCGGCCTGCCCATCCTCAAAATGGGGACCTGAACGTGGACTTCGTATCTGGGAAATGGTTTGAAGAAGGATTAATCAAGCAAGAATCGGGAGGGCCTTGCGAGAGCTCAGGCTGGTCCCACCCCCGGGCGAGAAGGAGAACAAAGCACTGTCTCCCTCCGGGCCAGTGCGGCAGTGACAATGGACAAGCTGCTCCCCTTGTTAGAGAGGGAACCCCACTGCGAGGCCCAGCCTCACCTGGCCAAATAGACAGGAAGCACAGGGGCTTCCCTGCCTTCGAGCCTGGCTCTGCCCCCAGGGTCTGCTGCCCCGCAACCCAGCAGCCCCAAGCCCTCCTGGCCTTGCCCGGTGACTCCTCCCGGGTTTTCTCCATCTTGGCAAAACAGACGCCAGGCTCTCAGCCGATACGTAGGGGTGGCTGGTGTCAGACCAAGCCATGGGGCGGGGCCTTTTGCACCTGGGTCTCCAAGCCCCATGCCCTCCGTGTGGGATCCCCTGGGACAGGAAACCATCCCTTCCATTCCCTCATGCCGACACAGAGTGGGCACCCGCCAGTAACGGGCACATGTGCGGAATGAGGGGTGTCAGAGCCACAGAGTGCGGGGCCACCACCTGGGGCTGCCGCCTCACAGGGGCTTGTGGTCCTGGGAGCTGTAGCCACTGAGGCAGGAGAGCCGAGGGGGAGCCCCCACCCCCCGCGCAAAGCACGTGCTCACACACACCCCAACCCCAGCAACTCTGTTTAGTCTCTAAACTGGGCCTCTTTGGGAACTCTTACTTAGTTCACGAATAAAACACTTAGTTTAAGTTTGCAGTTGACCAACTGAGTCCAACTCACTCGGGCCAGATAGGACAGAGGTAGCACCAGCCCAAGGAACCTTGCCAGTTCCTGGCAGAGCCCGGACCAGAAGCCAGGACCCGACTCCCTCCTCACACGGATCCAATAATTACGCAGAAGCAGCTCCCCCCATGGACTGTCACCTCGCACGACCCAGGCACACTGTCCACTCCATCTTCGTGAAGAAACCTGCTCAGCCCCAGGAGGCAGGAGCGGGCCCATCATACCCAGTTCCCAGCTACGGAAGCTGAGGCTCAGCCCATTAAGTGACTTTCCCGAGGTCTCCCGGGACAGGGTGTGAGCCTGGGACAGGACGTGAGCCCGGGACAGGAATTGAGTCCACACCCGCAGTGCCTGCATCACCGGAGCGGCAGGCCAAGCCCTCCCTCCCACCCTGTGGGGCTTTCTCAGAGTTCACAAAGCACAAGAGGCCGAGGCCCTAGAACTTCCTGGCTTTGGAGCCTGGAGTGTATTTGGCAAGGGTTTAGGGTTGCTAGATTTAGCAAATAAAAATATTTGGGCCAGACGCTAAACAAGTGCTTGCTGTTTAACTAAAATTCTGGCACTGGGCGCCTGGCTTACTTGACAAACTTACTAGGGTGGCAAGTGGTCGGCAAGCTGCGAGGTGAGGGCGGCTCACAGGTCCCTCCGTCCTGGGGTCCCCAAATGTTCTCACTAACGAGTCCTTGTCCCATGCTCTTGGCTCCTTCTCGGCATGTCAGCCCATCATGCCCGGGGGACAGTTCTGGCCTTCAGGCTCTCTTGCCAGCACCCCTCCAGGGACATTTGAGATAATAGCGGGACTAAAGGAGGCATTTTACAATTTGGCTCTGTAAAGGACACAGAGGTCACTGACGTTCGTGCCAGGGTCCTCGGCTACAGTTCCACTCAGGGGCTTGCCCCAGCTGCTTCCCACCACTGCAGGAGACGCCTGGGCTGTCCCTGCTCTGTTCACATGGGAGAGACAGCAGATCAGGCCGCCGAGCATCCCTGGGCGATTGCAAACCTGCCCCCATGACTCAGGGAGAGACGGCAGTACACAGCCAAGTCCAAGGCAGACATTGCTAACCAATGCCCGCATTCTTTCCCACTGAATCCACAAGCAGCCTCGGCAGCCTCCTAAAACTGAGATCTCGGGCGCCACTGTCAAGGACTCAGTGTCAGCACAGAAATGAAAGTCGCCCTGATATAAATTCAGTCACAACCAAGGGCCTGAGATGGCTTGGGATGGGGAGAGGGGCAGGGAGAAGATGGGGGACATCAGCTTGGAAAGAGGGAACGGCACAGACTCTAGACTCAGAAGTCTGGTTTGCGGCCTGGGGCAGCCTCCGAGCGACTCTGAGACCTCGGTCCAGCGCCAGCTCTCCTCGTGGTGACACGGGCACAGAGCGCTCTCCCTGCAGAACCTTGCTCAGGGGACGGCTCACGAGAGGCGCCTGCCCAGTGCCCGTGTCCCCGCAGGGCTGAGCGTGTGTCCTGCGCCCTTCTCCGTGAAACTCTCAACAGGTCCCCAGGCCCAAGGCAGCTAGAAACGTAGGCACAGAGGGGCCCCCAGGCTTCCGTCCCAGTTGGCATTTCTGAGGGACTTTTCCTAGAATGATAGCTCAGGATCCCAGGCCTTTGCTCAAATGTCCAGCACAGAATGGCTCTCGCCACGGGCTCAAAGCTCGGAGTTCCGCACCAAGTCGTGGAGCAGAAAAGGACAGAACCGAGCTACGCAATGGACTAATAACACAGCAAGGGGTTGTGAGGGTCCTCTGTTCCCCTCCGGTGGCTCTTCACCCATCTGCCACCTGATCCCGAGATGCATGACCACGGCAACCAGGTCTATAAGTGACTGAATTATAATTAACTGACTCATTGAATGAAATACTGGCAAGGGACATTTGCTTAGGACTTGACAATTTGCAACCTGTTTATACACACACACACGCACGCACGCGCGCGCTCATGCTTTTTAAATTCTCACAGCGACCATGAGTAAAGGTTGCATAGGAAATTTTTTTAGGCCAACTTAAGAAACTGAATCTCATATACTGTTCAAGGCCATGCCAAGATGAGCTGAAGCTGGCAGGTGACTGCCAAGTTCACCTTCTTTAGGTAGGCCAGCTTCCACTCTGTGTCCTGTGCAAACTGGCTGCGAGGTCCTTGCCTAGCCCCAAAATGCATCATGGAGGCTTCAGGAGTCAGAAATCCTTGAATCTGAGAGATGTGGGCAAGGCCTCTCCGTCTCCCTAAGGACACATGGAATCTACAATGGCCTTTCCTCCCTGCTGGCATATCGTCACCTCCTCTGAGGTCACAGGGAGAAAGAGAGAGGCAGGTTAGCCAGGCACAACGAGCACCACCCTGGGCTAAGCTGGGCTGGGGGCAGCATCTGCCTTTTCTCCCCACCCCATGTTCTACTTCCAATGCACACATGCGCACACATAAGCACACACGCGTGCATGCACTCAGACACAAATGTGCATGTAAGCACACATGCACATAGGTACATACACATGCACATCCACATAGGTGCACACATACACTCATGTGCACGCAGACACATGCACACACGTGTGTGCACTCAGACACATGTGTGTGCAGGCACACACGCACATCCACATAGGTACACACACATGTGTACACTCAGGCACACATGCATGCATGCATGCACATGTGAACATGTGCATGCAGACAAGGTCACATGTGCACACATGTGCATGCACCCAGACACACATGTGCATGCAGACACACATGCAGATGCATGCACATCCGCATAGGTGCACACGTGCATGCACTCTGACACACATGTGCATGCAGGCGCACGTGCACGTAGGAGCACACATGCACACGTGCGCATTCACCCAGACACACATGTGCATGCAGGCACACATGCACCTAGGTGCACGTATACGCTCATGGCTACAGCTTTTGCTCTCCTCTGGGGTCAGTCGGCCCATCGCTCACCCTCACCCTCAAGATCACATCCATTCTTCCTGGCGTCCCTTACTGTAACCTGATGAAAAATTCATATTTTCTATTTCCCCACTCCTCAGCCCATTCGTCATGGGAAGTGTTGGGAAGCGTAGGCTGGCTTAAAGTGTGCCTGTCTCGTGAGATGATTTTGAAGCATCTGATGGGGAAATTTCCAGTCCTTTTAAGAGACCGGTCGTGGAAGAAGCCACATCCGGAGCAGTGGGCCTCTGCTATCTTACCTGGGAATCGGTGCAAGCTGTGAACGCTCTCCCCAGGAGAGAAGGGCTCCATGCTCCCACGTCCTGGATCTCCACCCCGAGAGCCTGCCGAGGTCTGGCGAGGGTGAGCATGGTGGCTGCCAGCCCGCAAATGAAGTAACAGTGTTAAATCCTGCATGAATCAAGAGGCTTCTGCCCCAGAGCAGCCATTCTACCCAGAAGGTATTTGCATCTCTCCTCTCTGACTCTGGAGGGGGCCCAGGTTTCCAGCGCTGGACAATATCACCTGACATAGAATCTCCATGAGGACAGAAAACCTGCTGCGTTCGTCACCATTATGTCCCCAGAGCCTGGAACAGTGCTGGGCGTGTCGTAGGTTCTCAACAGTTATTTGCAGAGTGAATGAGTGAATGAGTGAATGAATGCTACAGAGTGAAGCGAACAGTCCCTAAGAGTCACTTTTTTTTTTAATTAATTGCAGGAAATTTGAGGAAATGGCACACAATCTGCCTTTTCCTCTTCACCTCTCTTTCCTACCTTGGAGAAAGTCCCTGAGCCAAAAAGATGGGACCCTACACTCTTACTGAACACTGTGGCATCAATCCCGAGGAAGAGGCAAGTTTCTAGCACTTCGGAAAAGGTCGAAAATACTCCGTAAAGAATTTCACAGGAAGCAGAAAACGCCATCTGAGGGTTACAGTGATGGGCGCATTAAGGGTCCTTGGTAAATACATACTAGTTGGTTGACAGATAGAAAACACAGATGGCCAGTTTGGAGGCCAGTGTGATTTGTTCTTTGGCCAAATTTTTCCACCAGCTCTTGGAATTCAGAATAGCATTAATATATGGTTGACATGACCCCATTTTGCATTTTTTTCCCCTTCTGTGGCCCCTTTGCTCCAAGAAGCACATGGAAAAAAAAAATCACCTGAGGCTCATCCTTCTGAAGCACGACAGACAGGTGTTGGTGCACCTGTGCCAGGCTGCCCTGCCATCTGGGCTCATCTCTGAGGCCCTGGCACCAGGTGGCTCGCTGGCTCTGGGCTCCAGGTCCTCTAGAAGCTTCTCACCAGGGCCAAGCCCCAGCCCCAGACAATGCCGGGCCTGTCACACAGGGAAATGTCACTGCTCCTAGAGATACATTCCCCTCCCCCAGCCCCATTCTTGATCCTGGACATTAAATATTTATGAGTTCTTAAAAAAAAAAAAAAGCCACAAACCTCAAATAATGCAAGTTGTCTCCTAGGCCGGGAGATTTCAAGACGATAAACATTATTTAGAAACGCCGTGATATGCTTCATATTGTTATGCAGTTGGGGACCATATTAAAACCCGCCAAGGCTGTTACACCTAATTTTTGTTTCAATTCAGGCAATATTGCCACTGCTTAATATGATTTCTATTTACTTTTCTCTATTGTCAGGATTTTATTGGGGTTGTGTCTGCCTTATCAAGCGGATCTTCCCTGAAAGGGAGGTCAGACTGTGCCTCAGACCTCAGAATTTTCTGTCATCTTTCTTTTAAAGGGGTTTCCATTATAGTCTGCTTGGTCTGAATTCACTCAAAAATCTTCAACGCTAATAATATAAACTCTTTTTCTTTACTGTTGTCCAATTACAATATTTCTACCGGCACAAAGCCTGACAGCTTGATATTTAAAAGCTATATAAACTCTCATCACCCAGTTTTATGTCCCCGTTTTTCTACGGTACCATTGGATTTGGGTGAATGCTACAAAAAATGTGTGCGTTGAAGGGTTTCAAATCAAGTCATCTCCTCCATCTATAAAAATTGAATTTTAAAGGTTATTTTAATTATAAGTTTAAACCCAGGCACTATTAATGACAGGGGCCGCCTCCTCCACCAATGCATTCACCCCCTGTCTCCCTGGGGTGACAGCCAAGCTGGGGAAGGTGGTTATTTCCTGAACGAAATGTAATTTTGCCAAATAGGATATTATTTTTTAAAGTATTCTGCACTTTGCATAAGTCTCTCTTCCTGGACTGGTCCAGGGGGTGGGGGTGAGGTGACTCGTGACTCGGCCTGCCGAGGTGGGTCCCCTTCTGCACAACCTGCAGGAATCTTTCCTTATAGCAAGTGTGAAGGAAGAGATTCTATTAATGTCCCACGTCCTTTAAGTCACACGGAACCCACCTGACTATCTGCCAATCAAGCCAGGACGTCACATCGCCGAATAATTTGGAGGAAAAAAAAAAAATAACGAATAAAGCGAAATCCAAATTTCAAACCCTCATTTCTTCAGATTGCAATCTAAACTCCTTTAGTTTAAGGATGGGGGGGGATCTTTCTCACATGGGCTCGCAGACTCCAAGTTTCTAAACGTGTTATCAAAGCCGTGATTGAAATCTGACAAAAACAGACTGCGTTTTATAATAATGTCCCGCAGCCAAAGTATGGCACCAATAACTAAACAATACTTTATCACCTTTGCCACTTTCAACAGCTCCCATTAATATTGAGATCATAGTGTTCGGCCCTCTATTCCCCAGCTGACTGCCTTAGTGACAGCACTGGCTAAGGCGGTGACATTGAAAAATATTTGCCGTGACATGGCCACAAATCACAGCGAGACAAGTTTAAAACTCAATATTCACTAAACTTGCATCGGGTAGCTTCTTGTTCCAATTTCTAAAACACAATTACTCTACGCTCTCTTCTCTGAAATAGCAAAACAGAAACGGGTGTATGCGAAGCAAAGGAAGAGGGAGAGATAGAAACATTAGATTCTTTAGAGCGCACCAGAGTATCATTTTATAAGCCAGAGATGACCGCTGGGGAGAGGACCGAGAATCCGGACTCTGTGTGTGGGGAAAGGTGCCTGTTCTGGGGACCGTTCGGGATGCTCACAGCAGCCTGAACTCAGATTGCAATTACCTGTAGTCCTGGGTTCACCCGACAGCCTAATTTTACACGTATCGATTTTTATTTTCAGCTTTCTCAAGATGCTAAAGCAGATGTTGGTCCACCTGGCAAGTGCTCCTAATTCACTTTGCAGAGGCCGTGTCAGCATGGCGGCATGTGGCCCCCGCCCACTCTGTTCCTGGTACTACACTGCGCTTGTGCCAGCCGCCTGCACCCCGACCCCGAGTCAAGCACCGGGAGCCGGTGAGGCCTCGGAGGAGACGGCACTACCCTGCAAGAAAAATCGTCACCATCGATTCCTGCAAGAAAAATCTTCCCAGAGGCCGGGCATCCACACAGCTCACGCCAAAGCAGTTCCTCCCTAGGAGTGTGACAGGCTGGGACTCTGAGTGTCTTCAGAGCACAGAGCACATATCCGCTCCCCCCCCCCACCAAACCCCGCCACCCCGCCATCCTCACGCCTGGCACAGGCACCAGCTGCCGCAGACACCTGTGAGCAGGTGCGAACCGGAGAGCGGGCATTTACCCGAGACCATGTCTCACTGCTGGAGAGCCCCATGGTTTTGCCACCAAGTCACCACGGGACCCCTGCCGGGCCACAGCCTTGCGTGGAGCTCCAGGTTTCCTCGCCTTCGGCATGAGGATGGTCCAGGGCCACCAGCTCGGGTACTCGATTCCAGCTCGTGAAGAAGACCCGCACTGTGAACACAGGCCGCCAGACGCGTTTATGAGATGGCGGAGTCACCAGGTGACCTTCTCACTCTGGATGATGCAGAGCCAGTCCTCAGAGCCTGACGACCTTGGGAAACTGTTGTCTGTTCTTGCTGTGTAGACGCTTGGCTGGAGTTGTTTCCTGGTGCATCAGTTTTGTAGAGAAAGGTGGCTTGTTGACCCGTCGTGAGCATCAGCCTGTGTATTGCTGAATCTAAACAAAATGCAGATTGGAAATTGTCTATTGGGCTCAGCATCTCAGGAGTCATCGATGATATGAAGGAAAGCCATTTCAGTACGGATAGTCACAATAAACGCGATGTAACTTTTGTACGTTCAGTTTACGTTGGCACAAACGAATCTACCAGATCTGTCCCCGTGGCCCAAAGATGACCCTTCCTGTCCATGAGAGGATGGTCTGCCCCCACCTCTGTGAGCAGGACTGTCTGTCGTCCACCCTCTCTTAGTCTTCCTGTGGTATGGTGGGCAAGTGTCTTTCAGTTCATAGGTCTCTGTGCTGGGGGAACCACAGCCAGGGGCTGACTTAGATGATGAGGTCCTAGTCCCCAAGCCTGAGTCAGATGCTGTGACGGGACTAGATGTTCTGGGGAGAAAGTGAGTGGTTTCCTTGCATGTGGGAGGGATATGAACTTTTGTGGCCGGAGGGCAGGCCATGGTGGACCCCATTTCGAAGATGGCCGCCACGCTACCTTCTTTCTTACACGCTCATTTGCAATGTGACTTGCCGCCCCCCTCGCCAGGAGATGGAGTCTATTTCGTTCCCCTTGGATCCGACAGGCCTCATAAACAAAACGTGGTAGAGGATGCTGTGATTTCCAAGGCAAAGTCATAAAATGTCTTTGTGGTTTCTCCTGTTACTTCTTGGACCCCAGCCATCACGCTGAGAGGAAGCCCAAACAGCCACACGGAGGGAACGAGGCACCCAGCCAACAGCTCTGAACTCCCAGCCATATATTAAGGCCATTTTGGACGTTCCAGCCATCCCAGTGCCCTCAGCCAACACCATGTAAAGCACAGTGACTGCTGGGTCAACCCACAGAGCCTCAAGAAACGGTAAATGTGAGCCGTCGCATCTGTGGCGGCTTGTTACACGGCAATGGATAACTGAAACCAGGTTCGATCTAAATAACAGGTACGCCGTTCGTTCAACTTTCCCGTCTACCCGAAGATTCTCAAAACAAAAAGTTGAGAAAAAATGTTTAAATGTAAAAGTCCTATCTTTAAGAAGGAATCATAAACACAGAACACACTGTGGGATAAGATAAAAAGATGCACCCAGAATTTCCAGAGTCTCATGAAGCAACAGACTGAGTAGAAGCAAGAAAACCATTAATCCAACCAATTGATGGAGAAACCCAAGAAACCAGAGGAAGAGAGGGTAGGGGGCGATTCCAAACATCTAGACGCAAATATCCAGATGGAAAGAAAAGGTGAGTCTATATTTTACAGGTGTCCACTTAAACATCACGTGACTATTTCAAATATCCAGATGGTCACGCCATTGTTCTTACTACCTACAGTGAGGACGGGAGAGAGATTTCGGTTATTCTGAACAGCCACACACCTATGCTGTGGCCATAACACCATTCAGATATATGGGAGATCCAACAATAAAGGATCGAATGAGCAAGTGATAGCACAAGAAAAAAAAAACAAAGAAATATTCGGCGACCATTAAAAATGGTGGGAGTTTCCTGTTGGGGCAAGGTGTTCCTGAAACTCTAAATTGTTCCATGCAAAGAGTGAGCTATAAAACCAAAACGCAGCGTGTGATCTGATTTTGTATGAAAAGTAGATTCGTATGCAATGTGCTCTGGAAAAGCCTTGAATGCGATACATCAGGATGCTCACAGTCATGTTGTGGCTGGTAGAGTAGCAGTAACTTTGATTGTCATCTTTATAAGTGTTTTTATAATTTTAAAAATAGTGAACAAGAAAAAATAATAACAATAATAAAAATAAAAATAATAAAATTGGTAAATTAAAAAAAAAACAAATAACAGGGTGAATGTTTTGTAAAATATTCACACGAACTGCATTTCTCTTTCATATCTCCCGAGTACTTGGCCTTCTCCCCAGGTAGCCTACGCTAACAATTTGCTTGAGGGAAAATAAAACTTCTTACAGAAAGAAGATTATATTTCAATTCTGACACCAAAATAGAACTTTGTGTGAAAACTAGGCTTTGTTAGAGAGAAAAACTGTCTCTGGCCCCCGTTAGCCAACCTGGATGGACTGAGCCCCAGGGCTTTAGGTAAGGAAAGAGGTAGAAGGAGGAGGGAGGGAGGTCTGCTCTCTGACCCCAAGGAAGTGGGAAGGAGGCTCGCCAAGGCAGGAGGCGGGGAGACCCTCTGGCCAGAGGCCTTTGCCCCATTTTGGGAAGAGACCGCTATCCGGGGAGCCTGCACCAAAGTGGAGGTAACGCAGACGAAGAGATGTCAGACCGAAAGTCTCCACAGTGTTCTGAGTCTTCTCTGGGTTCGTTTGACAGGGCGTTGCATTGAGAGCGGTGGGCTCACAATGGGGTCCCCAGGGTGGCCCGCAGCAGCCACCCAAGGCCAGGCAAGCCTGCGTCTGAATGCCGGGACTTCTTACCTATAAGAACTGTTTCCTTTTCCCGGAGCTTCCATTTACTGGTCTTAAAACCAGGAGCACATGACTCCCTTCACAGTGGTACAGTGACAGCTAAGGCAATGTGCAGAGAGCACTGGCCACCAGCTTCCAAGCCCCTGCCTGTCATTCTGTAGCCTCGAAGCCTCAAAGCTGAGCATAAGGCAGCAGTAAACGCTCTTGAATGAGAGACTTGAGTTCAAACCCAGGGCCAGCACCGACCCGCTGAGTGCCTCCCACAATTCCCTGGATGATCCTAGGGCCTCAGTGCCCAAAATGAGGAGCTTGTAAAACCCGAGCCCAAGGTTTGCTCCATGTCTATCATGATGACCCTGAGACCTTCTGCTGGGGGCGTGTCTGTGTCCAGGGATGTCCACCCCAGGCCACAGGGTCTGCCCGGCACTCATGTCCCCAGACGAGCTTAGGCTTCTTGGAAAGAGTCTGAAAGAGCATCCCGCTACAGAAAAAAAAAAAACTGTATTTTCACTGATCACCTAAGAGGGAGACAGATGACACATTTCAGAAGGAAGCCTGAATACAATTGTCACGATTATGGAAAGAATTCTCTCATGTGAGACAGGCCTTTATGAATAAACTAAATACGGCTAATATTAAAGGTAATGGTGCAAATGATTGAATAGCTTGACAGTCCTCCCCTCCAAATAGCCTCCCGTGGGGATGTAGGCTGGATGACAAGAGCTCAACCTGCAAAGAAAAAAGCAAATGCAAATGTGGCTCCCAGGCCAAGGGGGGATCTGGACCATCGCCCAGAGGTGCCGAGGCCCGAATCCCCGACCTCACACTCCCCTTCTTTCCTCCTCCAGGGAAAACGAGGTGAGTCAAAGCCTGGGGCTCACAGAAACAATCAATGCCCAAAGAAAGGCAAATACATATTTCTTCCTCCCTTCCATCACCGGCCACCGGCGGAAGCCCTAAAGCGGGAGATGGGGTTTGAGCATCATTGTTTTTGAAGACTCTGCCTAACCACCAGACTAAAATGCCGCTGCTGACGAGAACGAGGTCTCCGAGACAGGTAAGGAGGATACTAGACAGTCACCGCTGCTTCCAGCTCCCTGGCCCCTGGTCTCGCCCAGGTAACTGCAAACATCTGACCAGCCTCACACCTCCAGCCCACCTGGAGCACGGCCACAACTGTGCTTTTCCTAAAAGACATCCTCCCAGGCCCTCGCATGGGTAACGGGGAGGTGAGGCTAAATCAGAACCCCTTCGCCTGGTGCTGCAGGCCCCGCAGCCTGGCACTGAGCTTCCCCTCCAAGCTGCTCTCGCATGGCTCCCCCCACCCCACCAACCCTGAACCCGTAGAGATGTCTGTTCACGTCTGTCTGGCTGCCTTGCCGTCTGTGCTACCTCCTTCCTCTCCATCCATGGCCCTTGCCCATGGACGTCACCAACCTCCCTTATTGCTTGTCGGAATCCTACACACTCTGACCACTCCGGTCCTGTCCCCACTTCTTCGGCACACGTATGACGTCTGATTCTCCTTCTCCCCTCCGGTCCTGCGACCAGTCACAGGTTCACCCTGGAGGCACCTGTTATAGACGGCCTCGCTGCAGCCTCTCGCCTTCCTTATTTGTCATACTGTGTCCCTGAGCTCTGAAGGCAGGGACCACCTCACGTATTGCAATGGCACAGTCACATATGTTGATTAACAGCCTTCGGTTTTTCTGACCGTCCTCCAAGACGGAAAAGCCGTGTTTCTCCTTTGAACTCACACAGCATTTAATGCCTCACGTAGGGCCCACGGTAAATTTTAAAGAATAAATACATGTAAAGTGCTCGCTTTGAAGATAACAAGTGCCCGGTTAGTATCAGTTACTGTTATTATCCTTGACTAGAGTTAACTGTAAACATGTTTTACTTCCCCTATTCGACAGGCATTCATTCGCTATTTCAAAGATATTTATTCAGCACCAACTATGTAAGACTTAGGACTCCTGAGGGCGAGACCACTGTTGGGATCATCTTCGTGTCTCCTGCAGCGTCCAGCGCACGGTGCAAGTAGTAAGCATTCATTAAGTACTTGGTGGATGTGGGAATCAATAGATATAACCGACGACTGCCCACCTACCTTATACGTAAAGTGTACGTGGCTTCGTAACCAAAATACATCTCAGGGATCCAAGTGGTCCAATCTCAGAATGGTCACATTCAACACCCAAAAGTAATTCTCATGATCTTTATTTGAATGTCTCCCATAACATTGAACACGCACTTTCTTCCGGGTCTGCAAACTTCGCAGGATCCACGGATATTCCAAAGCTTCCCATAGTCCTCTTTGCTCTCAATTTCCGCCCTGACCAAGCTCTTCTCTTTCCTTCTCTGTTTTTCCTTTTGATTAATTCTCTTTTTTGCCCTTTGCCCTGCCAAGCAGGTGCTGCTAAATTTTCCTTTGAGAGGGAAAATCCGCTGGCCTGAGGATTCTATAGTAGTTCCTTTGGAATCATAAGACCTTCACGTGAACATGGAGAGAGCTCAGACTGTTGGCATTGGCAACCTCTGATAACCGAATCATCCAGCGAGGCCCCGTCCTATTGAAAATCCCAACTTTTCCTTTAAATGAAATACAAGGCTATGGTTATTTTTAGGTATCTCTAAAGCAACTTCATAAAGTCAGGTAACAAAATAAGTAGGATGAAGTCTCAGGAAACCTAGTTAGATTGCTAAAGAAATCTTTTAAAAATAAATAAACAAAACAATTTCTAATTAAGAAAAGCAATGCTCCACCAAAGTGCTTTGTTATGCACATATTTCTAGAATGCTGCTGGTGGTGTCTCAGGATGGTTGATTAATTCAAGACAGCCAAGACCTCCTGTCCTAGGGAATTATATGATGTCTTACTGGACCAGTAACGTAGAAAGGTTGGGAGTGAAAAGTCTGTGATAGAAAACATGGCCATTAAAGGGAACGTATTCTAAGGATGTTTAGTTGCTTGTACAGTAATCGTATGATTTCTGATAGTTTAGTATCCATTTTCAGGTTTTTTCACTCAGATATGATACGAGAATTTCTTTTCCTTTTGTTTTTATTTCACATTTTCACCGCTTTAAAGACTTTTAAAATGTGTGCCAGACTGAGTTCTATTCAAAAGGAAAAGAGAGTGAAAGTTCCCTGGGGTCAGAAGCTGGTGTCTGTCTCGTTCACCACAACATCCCTGCTCCTACAGCCCACCCTGGCACACGTATGCAGGCGTGGAGAAACATTTAAAACTTTCAAAAGCCTTAAACTTAGAGCCAACAAACCAAAAATGAGTTAGACTTTTCCAGTCATCAAATTCTCTAATCAATGAGAAGAGACAAAAAAGAATTTTTAAGGTTCGTTTTAAAAATCAAGTTATTATTGATCCAAAACTATTGACATAAGAAGGTGACAGACGAGGCTTCGTATCAACTCAATATTCCTCCCAGTGCTCTGAGCTGGGCACTGTTGCTGTCCACCTTTCAGCAGATGAGACATGGTGGCACGTGGGGGTCCAGTCGCTCGGCTGAGATCACACAGCTGGGCAAGTGGAGGAGATGGGATCCGAACCCCGAGATGCGCCCCAACGCCTGGGCTCCAAGCCCTGGCCTCTGCTGCCCCAACGGCACCACATTAGACCTGCCGATGAGAGAGTGGGCTCCCCGGACCTGGAATCATCTCCTCGCTCCTTAGCTCTGCAAGTATTTGAGCAGGAATATTCTAGAGGAAATTCAGACGTTGCCTGGATGGAAGGTTTGAACGAAATTACTTTTATGGTTTCTTTCAACCCTGAGATCCATGATTCCAAGAAGGATGGTGTCTATTTCTCTAACACTTTGTATCTAAATTCCCTTTTTCCTTCAGTGCACCCAATATGCTTGGGTTTACATGAGTGAGTCCATATAACTGGCTAAGACATTTGGGGCGGAGGAAGGAAATTGATTCGCCCCAATGAATATCTACAGATACCAAAATCTACTGGTTACTTGCCAAGCTTCTAACGTAACCAAGACCCCACAGGTCAACCTAGGGGGAGCCCTCAAACACCCCAAGAGAATAGCACCCACACAATTAAGAGCATAGCTGATAAGCATTGCAACACAGCGTGGAACCCCACCAAAGACTGAGGAAATGAACTTGGCCGGCCGGAAAAAAAAAAAAAAAGCCTTTCCGGGCAACTTACAAGGCTTAGGTGTCCCTGGATGCTTTTTCTTGGGTTCCTTGGCCCGACCCATAAAACTTCCCAAGCTGCGTTTGTGTTAAACCCTTCCTGATATGCTCCAATAAGTGTGCTTTCGACACATTGTTAACATAAGGCCAGATCTGTAATACAGCATGGACAATTAAGCGCACAATTTTTGTATAAATGCAAAATCCCTCACTGTGAATTATTTAATTAATGCTCTCCAGTTCATTTAATAGAGCTCTTTCAGAGGCCATTTCACTCACAGAAAACTAATTTCATTCTCCGGGTTGATTTAATTAGATCGTATGATATATGGTATTGCTAATTCAGCAGCTCCGGACCCGTGCCTGGGCCCGTTGCCCCTATTGTCGGCAATCTGTCAGCCCCATTTTTAACAGTATTGAAAAATTCAAGCTTTATTATTGCTCGCTCACTCTTTCTCTCCCATCAGGAGGAAAGTAATGAGCTTTTCTTCTTACGAGAGCCGGCAGAGAGCGTGGTACCCTCGGTGCTTCAGGCAGGAGGCAGTATTAACAGGGCTGATTCATGAGTTAAGTTTCCAACTGCTCGTGGCTATTAGCACTCAGTCCTTTGGCTGTCATTTAGTTAAAAAGACTCTTCGGTTAATTCACTCTTTTAATGAGACTGTGCTATTCAACTAATGTATTTTACTGTATGAAAGGTCACACCAGGAACCAAAACAGATTGGAGGGAATGTAGCAAGAAGCCTGGCTGTCAAGAAACAATTCAAGCCTCGGAGGCATTTAGCAGCCCCTGCGTCTGTAATAAGCTCCGGAACTGATGGGCCAGCACTCACCTCCAGAGTTGAGCGCCATAAATCAAGGCTAAAGAGACGGCAGATTAATCAGAGGCTCAGACAAAAAGAGCACGTGTTCCATTACCCATATAATCACTAACATGATTGCCAGACAAGCTAAGGAACTGGATGCAGGGCTGGAAAAATATAGTTCAAGAGAGCGCTGGAACTCAGTTCTGTTTAGCTGCAAGCACTAAATCTTTTCATTAAGGCCCCGTTGCCTTTCATTTTCTGAGCCGCTGCCCTGGGTGGGGGCCGAGGAGGGGAACGTGGAAAGGGTGGAGGTTTGGACGGGCAGGTACGGCTGGCACGAGAGAGCTGGGCCAGGTGGGGTGGGTGGGTGCTGAGCGGGCCGAGGGCAAGGGCACGCCTCAAAACACGACACGGGTGCAAGCTGACGAAAGGGTCTGGCGTGCTGGGCTGCGTCAGACCCGGCCGGGGACTCGAGGATGGCAGGACCACACTCGCAGCTCTGGCTCCGCTCT
>NW_006436291.1:6219777-6228170 GCF_000325575.1 Pteropus alecto
TGCGCACACGCTCACACACGTGTACGTGCACGTGCACGCACATGCCTGTGCACACGCGCACACACATATGCACACACAGGCACGCACATGTGTGCGCATGCGCACACGCATGCACATGCACACACGCATGCACACATATGCACACTTTGGAGGTGATGTATGTGTGAGGCTGTCGGTGCCTGTTCAGACTTCTGCTGTCTTGCGTAGTCTTACCAGCCTACGTAGGCGGAAAGGCTTGGCACAGATGTCATTTATTTGGGATCCCTAAAGCCCTCCCCACCTCGGAGGCCTCCGGCCCACATTAACTTCCGGGGTCACACACGAGACGAGATGACCGGGTCATTACCCGCTGGCCTCCCGCAGAGACATTTCTTTGGCAATGACTTGCCGATCGAGTTCAGGGTCTGAAGTGGGCGAATCACAAGCAGCTGCCCTCACTGGGCGCTGGACCCTCCCCACTCCTCAGATATCTCTGTGCAGTTCAGTCATCTGATTACTGTCCCCAGGAAGCCGAGCGACCAGTTCCTGGGTAGGGGACGTGAGAAGCGGGGAGTAAGAAGAATATTTTCTTAAGAACAGTTTTCTCCAACTGAACAACTCAGACCCATTTGAAATTCCTCCGGCTCTCCAAAACCCGGAAACCGTATGCTTAATTACGAAACATCTGTTGCCGAGAACACCCCCCCTTGCTTCTGCAGCTCTGATCTCGTGGTATGAATTTTAAAACCTGTCAGCAAGGGATCACAAAAGCTCTGGGAGCAAAGAGCTGCTCACGTTAACCTCTGAACCAGATAATCTAACAGTAATCCATTCAGAACTAATCAAACATTTACAGAACCGCACCGGCATCCCAGCAAACAATCCGTCATCTTCATGCGTTCATTACACTTCCAACATCTCAATCTACCTATGCAAATGAAGCGAGGGAGCTGACATCAGGACCATGTACAGAAATTATAAACAAATATTCATCCATTATGCCGCTGAAATTTAACAGCTGAAGTACTAACAGTAGCTGAACTTCAAGCCCTGAGTATCAATTATTTATGAACCTAAAACTGACAGGACTGTGTAGGTGAATTAGCTGCATATGTCAAGCTTTGTTATAAATCCCAACCTACTGTAAAACTCATTTTCATAGAATGTATGTACAAGGCTGACAATATATCAACAGCATGGCATTAATAATTTAGAAGAATGGGACCGTGAGGGAACACCTTGGAAACTGTGCTGTGCTCTGTAGTTGATATTACAAATAAAAAAGTCAAATAAAATGAATTTCCCATAAACAGAGAATCAAATAAAGCATTTTCTCCATAACTTTATTTTCAATTTTCAAAAACATGTCGGTTGATACTTTCGTGTTTAGGCACCATAAGTATCACCCTAAGTTGTCTTAATTTCTTCTCTCTCTCTATCTCTCTCTCTCTCTCTCTCTCTCTCTCTCCCTTTAGAATTTCCCTTTCTACCCTCCCTCCCTCTCTCTCTCTCTCTCTCCATAAAGATGTGGCAGTGAAATTTCCGATCTAGTGACAACGGAAAAATTACTTCTCTTTCCTTTCTTTTTATAACGAAATAATTGCAAGATGGAGGAGGAGCTGGGGCACGCGTTATGTTGTTTGCCGTCACGAAACGGTTTGCTATGGTTTGCCAGTGAAAGCACATAATAAAAGGAAGCGCTGAGCAATAATGCAGAGAGTTAATTGAGACAGTATTTCTCGGGAAAACGTTAGGATTTTCCTAAGTGTCACTCTCTATTCTCAAAGACAGAAGTGCACTCGGTCGTGAAATTTCAGCGACTGCCTTGATTTGCAGGGTGCAAATCATCTCCCGCAGGGTTTCAGCCTGAAAATGCCATTGGGAGAGCAGCACTCCCTAGGTGGGGCTGGGGATGAGGGGTGCAGGGACAGGGGGAGGGGTCTCAAACCTCACCTTCCCAGGTGAGTATATCAAAGCATCACCCCGACCCCCACCCTGGCTCGCCTTTCCCCTCACTCATCCCCTGCCTTAACCTTCACAATCATTTTTAGGCAGCTCCACGATGAGGACTCTTTGTCACCACTAATGACTTCTCCCTGTCCATCTTCTCCCGACTCCGGATATTTATGGCTCTGTGGCCACATTTCTCATCTCTGGCCAGTGAGGAGGCACCTGTCTGTGTGAGGGGAGCTGCGGAGCGTGTCCTGGGTCCTGGATGGCCTCCGGACGCGACGCTCACTTCCCTCCTCCCATCTTCTGCTCCCCACACACTCGCTCTTCCAGGTCGGGAGATCTGAGGGTCCCCGTCGCTAAGGGCCTCTTGCATCTCTGCTGTCTGCGAGGTCCTCACTCCTTCCCAAGGCGAGGCCTCTTCTGAGGCACGGGAGCCCTGGCCAGGTGAGTCGCGGTGGCTCCAGTACATATCGGGCACCTCAGAGGGCGCCTGTTTCGGCCTCTGCCTCACTCCATCCAAGTGCCAAACAAACAAGAAACGACAGCCGAAGTCCCTCTACTGATTTGTAGGAGGCCAAGGTAAAAATTAAAAATTTCTGCCACCTCACAGTTCTAAGACACAGGTCACACTTTGAAATCTCCCGGCGACAGGCTGATTGTCCGGGTTCCCACCCTGGAGGCCAGGCTTGTGTCACCAGAGTGGGGATTTCTGCAGGAGAGGGACAAGCGCCTTCTGCAGTCTCCCCGCCAAGCTTGTCCTCTCTAACACTTGCCGATGCCAACACCTTCCCTGCAACCTTTCAGGGCATCGTTAAGCTTTCCAAGTTCTCCAAATGGCCTTTAGCAGAGGGAGCCCTGGCGAGGAGTCATTTATTTTAATGCTATATGGAATTGCGGTCTGCAAAGCACCTGCTTAGCAACCTGCCCGGGCCGTGGAAATCCTCGTTGGTGACTGCTCGTCCTGCTACATAGGAAGGTGGCACCCTCGTTCTTTCTTTTCGGCCCTGATGACAATGGTTTGGGGGAAGCATCCTCCTTTCACATGCCCTAGATGGGGACGAGCCAGCTTCTCCCTGCCACCACTCTGCTGCTGGCACAAACACATTCAATTTATTGTGTCTAAGGAAAGGGAAGTCCCCCTGTCCCTTTATGGGTGCATGTCCCACATCCAAAGTGGCAGCAGTATGAAGAAGCAATGGCGTGATTGGGCTGGAGTTGGACCGTTCTGCTCCCTTGAAAAATTGCTCTGGAAAGCTAATTGATTAGAACGTGTGCGAAACGGTCGCCGCTATTCAAACGACTATAAAAAGCAGCCTCGAATGTTTCCAGTTTTATGAAATGCTAAAATATTGACACTCTTTTTACTTCAATCGGGGGAAATCCTCTGGATCTGTTTAAAAGGGGAAAGGATGAAGAGAGCTGACATTTCCCGAAGAAATAACACCGGGCCACGCAACTGGAATTCTAACGGAATGGGTTTTCGTTCAGACGTGTGGGTGACTGCAGACTCCGACCCACCTTGGGACACGCAGGAAGGGGTCGAGGGTTGCTGGTTTTATTTGCACTTTCTGGGGTTAAACATTTTGAGACTTTAAGGAGCATTTCTTTCTTTTCCGTTTACGGTTCCCTTCAGGTAGTACCTGTTTTTATCTTCCACGCTCCATGCAGCATGAGGGGAGAGAAGACGGGTCTCTTATTCCCCGGCACAGCTAAAAGCATCACAGGAGTTATGGGCACTGTGTTCTGTGGAGGAGGAAAATATATATTTTGGTCTTGAAAGTTATTGCTTCAATTACTTTGTAATTTCTTAAGCAACCTCAGGGTGAGCTTTTAAGAGGTGGGTTTGAGAGAAGCCTGCGGAGACCGTCTCCCCGAGTATTAGCATTTAAATCTGTCAGAGTGGAAGCAGAGAACCTTTCTCCGGTAACCCTGCCCAAGGGGCTGCCCAGGCCAGCTGGCACGTCCAGGGCGCCTGGCCTCAGGCTTGTCTCTGTCTGTGACATCCGTGATTTTGACAAACGCTGGAAGAATGGTCACAGCGGTACCATTCACCATAGTCGAAAGGGAGAGACAGCCCGGTTATCTGTCCATCAACTGATACATGGAGAGAAAATGTAGTCAGTCCCTATAATGGAATATTATTTGGGCATAAAAAGGAATGGCGCCCTGACATGCGTTACAACATGAACCTCGAAAACGTTATGCTGAGCGAAAGAAGCCAGACACAAAAAGTCATACAGCGGGCGATCCCATTTACATAAAATGTCCAGAAGAGGCAAATCCAGAGAGACAGAACACAGCGTGGTGGGCGCCGGGTGCTGGGGGCACGGGGAGGTGAGGGGTGAGGGGTGAGGGGTGGTGGCTTAATGGCTATGGAATTTCATGCAGGAGCCATGGACGTGTTCTGGGACCACATGGACATGGTGGCCGGAGGCCACTGAATTGTTCACATCGAAATGCTTAATTTTATGTTATGTCAGTTTCATTACAAAAAAATTTTTTAAAGTAACATTTATTGCAGTCAATTTAAGTGGGCGGAGAGACCCAAGCTCATGGTCAAGGTCCTCCTCGCCATCATTCAAAGGATATCACTCTAAAGATAATGCCACCAGAGCGGACTGGGTGCGAGCTGTCAAACCTGGGGTGACCGCTCACAGCCGAGGGGTCTCCTGGCTCAGCACCTCTGCCTGAGGCTCATGTCCGTATTTGCCCATCGGTGGGCATGCGGGTCGTTTTCACCTTTTGGCTATTGTGAATAGTGTTGCCATGAACATCCTTCTGATGTGCTCTGGGTGCTGGTTCAGCTCTTTAGGTGTCAGGGGACGGACACTCTAGGTGACCTTAAGCCATGTGGGTAACGATACGACCGGCCGTGAGGATGAAGAGAAGAGCAGGGGTTCCACCCGGCGTCATGGAGACGGCACGTGGCTTAGGAACAGAGGTCATTCGGGACACCTCTCAGCTCGAGCCGCCGGCAGCCTTGCCTCCTCAGCGACAACGTCTCTGCCTCCCGACTCGAGGTCCCTGACAGGAGAGTGTCATCAGGCCGAGGGGCTCCAGTTCGGCCTGATGACACGCCCGCTTCCGTCACCTTCTACTCCCTGAAGAGCTCTCTGCCCTGGCCCGTGCCACTTCTGCTTGTCGTGGCTTCCTATCTCGCATGGCTCCCGCTCTCTGCCTTCTGTCTGTCTCTCCGTGTTTGTCCTCTAGACTGAACCATTAGCCACTGTAGGGAGCTAAAGCTCCCCAAATTCAAAAGAGTGCATGGATTATCTCGGGAGGCCTGCTTGCATAAAATAGAAAAGGCTGGTTCTGTGGAATTCCAGGAAGAAGAAGATTAAGTATAGCCAAAGGGAGTGTTGAAGGGAGTGTCAATTGTACCTCGATCTTCAGGATGTTACTTTTATTATGTTATTTTGGGATAAACAAAGGAACAGATTGTGTTTAAAAGAAGGATAAGAAATAAACTCGGAGAGACAGTTGTGAGATCTGTTCTCCCTCCTGCACCCTGTCTGTCTTCTCTTTTTTCTCAGTCCCCGCTCCCCCATTCAGGTACCCGGTTTGACTTGGTCGGCTGGCTTCCGACAAGCCACTCGGATGTATGCATCGGTGACTGCCACCCCCGCTGGGGGACGCCGTCGCACCCAGGAACCGACAGGGCCTGCCCGTACACTGGGTGCCTGACCAGTTCGGCTGGAGTCACGTGGTGTCACCGTGTGCTCATCTCACTGGGCGACTGTCATGAGGGTCACATCTTGTTAGCCCCCTACCTGCAGGTGACGCCCCTCGGGGCGGCTTCTGCTCGGCGCAGCTGCAGGTTCCCATCGCCCTTGTGTTCACGCGGTTTTGCAAAGCCAGAACATTCCACTTATAACGCGCTGGTTTGAGCGTTGACTTTTTCTAAGCCTGTGTCTGTGCAGCAGCCAAAACTCCTGGAAACCCTTACTCAGCTGGAGGAGGTGTCAAAACAGCTGCTTAGTGTCCCCAAAGCCAGGTCCGGTGACTTCTGTTATTTTACTCTGTCAGCTATGGTTTTGGAGAAAACCAAGGCCCTGAGCTTATTCCTGCACCTGCCTGCTGCAAGGTGGTGACAGTGAGTGAGATCCCCATGCAGGGGACATTGGCTTTGGAGCTTTCAAGTGGCAGAAACAACGGCAGACCTTGCTGAGGCAAAATGGAAGTATTGGCTTCCAAGGAAATAATTGGACAAATAAGCAGCCAGGCTTCGGCGACAAGATGGCAGCAGATACTTTCAAGTGGCAGAAACAACGGCAGACCTTGCAGAGGCAAAACGGAAGAAGTATTGGCTCCCAGAAACCAAGGAAATCATTGGACAAAGAAGCAGCCAGGCTTCGGCGACAAGATGGCAGCAGATAACCAAAGAGCCCCAGACCCACTCACATCACTTCCCTCTGCTCCTCCCTGCACGAAGACCAGCCCCGCGAGGACCAGCCCCCTCCCCTTACAGCTCGCTTTCCCCTAGACAGTAGCAACAAGACCACTGAATACTCTAAAATCTTATCTCCACTAAAGGGACACCAGCCCGAAGCTGTCTGAGTACCCAACGGAGGCACTCACCAGCCCAGCTAGGATCAGGTGTCCATTTCTAGATTTATCTGCCATGGCCAGGGACAAGATCACTGGAGAAGGCAGACTATTCTAGAAGAAAATGCTTCACAGACAACTCCAAGTATAAGCTCAGTTGGGCTTCGGAGGGGAACTGCCTGATTCAAATCTTAGCTTCACAGTTTATAAGCTGTGTGACCTTGGCAAAGTTACTTAACCTCTCTGTGCCTCGAGGTCGTCATATAAAATGGAGATGACACTGGGACCCACGGCATAAGGTTATGGAGAGTGTGAAGTTAGTCATGTGCAAAGTGCTTAGAGCGGAGCCCGGCACACGGCGAGAGCTCTCTGTGACCTATTTTTATTTCTCTGACTGTACTCTCGGTAGATCAGGTAGATCAGGCACGCGAGGAATGTAAAAGGTATTCCCAGGAGAATCGCAGTGTACAAAAGCCAGGACACGTGACGAGAAAAGGCCTTCAGAGATGTGGGAGAGGCACCGCAGGGTTGGAGCTGGGGCCTGAAAGCTGGGGGGTCGGGGGGAAGGGCTTAGCTGGCGGGGAGGCGAAGATGAGGCTGGAGCATGAGGGGCCTCGAAGGTCTTACTGTAAAGTGTGACCCAGCTCGGCCTCGGTCCCTGGAGGACCCTCGAGGCCAAGCTGCACGACCCCTGTCCTTCCCGCTTCACTCAGCCAGGTAGGCCGCCCGTCCGCTGCTCAGCTCTGCTGTGCTGCGGTTGACCGTCACGTAAGAACCAAGGAGAGCCAGCGTCGCAGGATGATTTGCTGGGGAGCAGAGGGTGCTGAGGGGAGGTGTGTGGGCAGCAGGCTCCCTGGGGCGTGGTACAGGAGTGGCCGAGGCCGGAGGGGCAGCGAGAGGAGCTGAACTAACATTGTCTAATCACAACCGAGGCCTGGGCCAGGCGCAGGAGAGGGGCTGAGGCTGAGACGGCCCTGCAGAGCTGTCTCAGATCGAGCTAAGAAAACCGGGCCTTTGTACCTGCTCCCTGACCAGCCGTCGGCTGGGACAGAACCTTGGGCCACACAGGCCAGTTACATTTTTCTCAGAGAAGAATCCGGCTGTACGCTGCCGGCAGCCGACACCCCCAGTGGCCGGGGGGACGGAGGCCTCGGCTGGAAGGGAGGGATCAGGCGACACAGCCCATGTCCAACAGTTTTGTCTGAACAGGACTCGGCGAACTTTTCTAAAGGGTCAGAGAATAAATATTTTTGGCTTTGCAGACTGAGACACAAGATCAGGTACTTATATAGCCATTTAAAAATGTAGAATATTATTCATGTCTCGTAAGTAACACAGGCCGTACGTAGGCCGGATCAGGCCTATGAGTCGTCGTTTGAAGATCCCTGACCTGATTCTCTGCTGTCCAACATGGGTGTCACCAGGGGCGGCAACTGCGAAACAATTACAGGGGTAGTGAGCTACGCAATGTCTTGAAGCCTGGTTTCCTGCCATATCATGGGCAGACGACGCCGTACCTGACGGTGTCGACTAAATAAGAGAGAGAGAGAGAGAGACAGAGAGAGAGCGCGCGTACAAGCGCATCGCCCAGCGTCCCGCACTCACGAGCTCGTCCCCTGATCTCTTCTCCCAGCCCTTCCCATGGTCAAGTTCTTCTGTACCCGGCTCAGCGTCGGCGGCCAAGAGCTCCCTATCCAGTGAACGAATGATCCCCTGGCTTGCCGAAGGACAGAAGGAACAGGCTTTACACTGTCTGCAGGGAAGCCTGTGACAACGCTGCAGATGCGCTGCTCTCCCCAGGAGCTCCTGAGCTCCCAGTCCCCCAGCCCCCCAGCCTCTCAGCCTCCCAGCCTCCCAGCCTCCCAGCCTCTCAGTCCCCCAGCCTCTCAGTCCCCCAGCCTCCCAGACTTCCAGCC
>NW_006436291.1:6228474-6238114 GCF_000325575.1 Pteropus alecto
CCAGCCTCCCAGCCTCCCAGCCCCTCAGGCTCCCAGGCTCCCAGCCTCTCAGACCCCCAGTCTCCCAGCCTCCCAACCTCCCAGCTTCCCAGCTCCCCAGCCTCCCAGCTTCCCGGCCTCTTCAGCATGTGGCTCCTGCTGGGCCTCGAATGCCTTGGGATACATTTCGTACCCAGTAAAGACCGTTAAATATACTTAGGTAATAAACAGAGCTGCCAATCCCACCAACACACTGATTACCTAATCGTTCCGAACACACAGTCTGCGGACGATTAAATTTACAAAGCATTTCAAGCGCACGTACGGGCAGCAGCCCGGACCAGGTGGTATTGGGATGGGTGCGTCCATGAGGCTGATAAACCTTACTTTCTCCCTCTCACTCCCTCATTCGAGAGTGAGCAAAAGGTGTCAGAGGGAAGTTTGTTCTCTGAGGTTTTAAACGGCAGATCCCCAGACCCTGTCCCTCGCCTATGTCCCCCTCCCACATCCCATGCGGAGAAAGCTGGCGTTTCATGATGTCTGGGGAGCACTGAGGCCAAAGTCACCTCTCCTTTATTCAGGGAACATTGAGTAGTGGCTCAGCGTTTATTTAAGAGGGGGCTAGGAGGCAGCTGGAGAAGATGAAGCAAGTTTCTACGATTATTATTATCAATATCATGAACCGAGCACCTTCTCTGGGCTGATCCCTGGGCTTGCTGGTCATCCCTGACAGGGAGGACACTTTGGCTTCTTTGCCGCCTCATGTGGGTGAGAAGTTGAAGGGCAGACGCCACCATTCCCACCACCCCAATGGGCGCAGGTCACAGGGTCATGTCAAGAGATGTGATCATCTTATTATTCCCTGGTTGGCTCCTATACATACTTTACCTCATTTAGCGATCAAAACAATCCGATGAGACAGGCATTATTTGTCTCAGGTAAGAACACTGAGGCCCAGGGCTAAGGAACCTTCCCAAGGCCACACAGAAATCACTTTGCAGGAGTCAGAATTTCAACCCACGACTCCCGTATTCGAAGCCCAGGTACTTTCCACGGCACTGTGCTGCCTCAGGGAGTGAGCGCTGGATCTGGAGGTTTGGGACAAGCCTACACTTTCACAGAAAAAAGGTTAGTGGAAACCAGAACCTCGGCTTTGTCACTAGGCGCCCTGTTCCCCATCCCCCTTCTATTTGTCACTTGAGTTCCAGCACTGAGGCAGCTTTCCCATTATTCAAATTCCAGGAACTTTACCCATCTCTCAGGCACCATGGATACAAAGGGAAATAAGTAACGATAGCCATGGCTAGTAAGGTGCCAGCCGGCTAGCGATGTGGCTCAGCCCCACCCAGTGATCAAGAGGGTCGGGAGCATCACGCAACGAGGGGACGAGCTGTGGCTGAACTCGGGGGTAGTGAGCTAGTGAACATGAGTGACCAGTTGAAAGAACCGGGTGACTGCAACTCAGCTTCTCCAAGGAGACGAGCGTCGAGATGGGTTGTTTCTCCAAAGCATAGGCACGCTAATCACCTCGCGATAAGGAAGACGCCTCTACATCTTTGCCTCCTCATTAGATAAGCAGTTCAAGGACACACGTCACCAGTCCCACCATCCCAGTGGGCGCGGGTCATGCTAAGAGATCTGGCCATCATGCTATTCACCAGTTGGGCAGGTACATGGTTCGGCCTGGCTGGGGAAGCAGAAGCAGCGTGAGAAAGCATAGGAACGAAGGAATGAGGTGGCAGGAGTTAGCCAAACGCAGTGGGGGTTCTTATTTCTCTCAGAAGCTCTTGCGTGAATGAATCTAGCTGACCAGTTACTAAGTCGCAGCTACCTAAATATATCCAATTCCACTAAACCAATTTCACTAATTGCCCGCTCTTTGCCAGGATCTGGGTTAGATACTGGGGATGGAGAAACAGTCAAGACAGACACTGATCCCGCCCTTAGGGACCGCAAAGTCTCCGTCAGTAGGCACCTGCTGTGTGCCCAGCCCCACACCCTAACCCAGGGGGTTTTAAATAACCACAAGAACAACAACACTTCTTCAGACTCTCTAAGAAGTTACAGCCCAGGAGAACCTTCAGGGGGCAGCCGAAGAAAATAATGAAGCCGGATTGTTGGCAGTTCGTGTGGATGGTCAGTCTGGTCTTGGGGTGAGGCAGAGCTGAAAGCATAACCACAGTGGTGTTTGGCCTCTCTCCATCATCTTTTGGGGGGCTCCTAGCACTCCCCGCCGTCGAACCTGGACGATCCTTGGCGGCTCATCTATCCATCCTTTTGGTCATCTCCACCCTGTAGGAAGGGTTTCCCTCCATGTTCCATCTTTAAGCCAAGTTGGGACGATGCCTCTTGGTGTGTGCTGCCCCTCCAGGCCATTCCATCTTCTTTTCGGACTAAGAAATTTTAACTCTCTGATTGACAGCACTTCAGCTCCCACTCAGCAAACAAAAATGCCAACAGAATCCCGTTCAGTCTGCATCTAATTAACCCTGGAAACTGCTTTATGATCTAGGCTCTTGGATGACACGCAGAAGGAGACCATCCACTGAATACATAGCTGAATTTGTATCAAGAGCTTCAAAAACGTGCACGCTTTTTGATCTAGGAATTTCACTTTGGGGAATATCCCAAGGAAATGATTCTAAATACAATTTTAAATGGTTTACGCAAAGATGATGACTGTAGCATTATTTATAGTGGAGAACAATTAGAAACCACTTAAATTTTCAGATCAAGAGGAACGGTTAAGTAAATTATGGGCAGTCCATACATGGTGATATCTTTTTTAGCCATTAACATGGTGTTTGCAAAGAAAAAGTTTTAATAACCTGATGAGATGTTTATGCACTAATACTGAGGAGAGAGAAATCAGGATACGCAATGGTATGTAGAGTTTGAGCTCAACTATAAATTGAATAAAAAGAAGGAAATAAACTAAAATGTTAATAGCTATCACTAAAAGGTTGGCTTATGGGAGATTTTTTTTCTCTTTGCTACTCTTTTCTATATTTGACAAGTTTTCCATAATGAAGGTAGGTGAGTTAGCTTTATAATCAGAAAGTGATCAGTTTTAAAGGAAGTGATAAAACCAGCTGAACGGTCCTGGTGATCTGGGTGGGTGGGGTGATGTGGGCCAAGCTCAGATGTTCAGATGTGGGAGAGACACTAGCCTTTGCAAAATACCACCAATGTTCCTTAAACCATTAAATACATTTCATAATGACGACTGCTCTCTCTAAATTGCCTGTTTATTCTGTTAATGACTTTTTTTTTGTGAACCACTGTTTACAAATAAGGCATTTCCTAGAGTCTGCTAGCAATTAGGGAATTGTGCTGGCCTCCTAATGAAAAGCAAACACCATTAATAACACCTGTCCTGGCTTATGCTCATGTTGGTTTTGTGTCATTTACTTCAGAAACAGATAATAACAACACTAAAAAGACGCATTTAGCCCACAGACCGAACCTATGCATCATCTACTAATCTCATGGCAGGGAGAAAACATTATTAAGACAAGATAAAGGAAGAATAGTTTCCTCTCCTCTTTCTGGTTGCTTTTCATAAGCAGAGGTCTCCTGGCAATTGCTTCTGCTAATTTAGCTATTTTATTTTGTACGCTCACCTCAACCTCATCGGCTAAGTTAAAACCTCACTCCTCAGACCATGACACGCTGGCAACCCTCTGTCTCAAACTAGGGTGTACAAAAACCCTTAACCCCATCCTATCTGTGCACAGGCAGGAAGAATACAACACGTTCTAAAGGAAGAGATATCTGATTTTGAATGAAGTGAAAGTTAAGGCAATAAAATAAAATTACCCAAGAAAAATGAAAGCATACGTCCACTCAAAGACTCGTACATGAATGTTCATAGCAGCTTTATTTAGAATAGCCCCGAACTAGATACTAACCAAATATCCATCAGTAGGTGAATGGATAAACATATTGTGGTACGTGCATTCAAAGGAATATTACTGAGCAAGAAAAAGGAATGAAGTACTGATACGCACTACACTATGAATGAAACTCAAAATAATTATATGCCGAATGAAAGAGAGCCAGAAAGAAAAAGAGTACATAGCATATAATTCCTTTTAAGTAAAATTATAGACTATGCAGCCTAATGTGTAGTGACAGGAAGCAGATGAGTGATTCTGGGGTGCAGGAAGAAGAGGGGGCATAGTTACAATCATTACATTCATGGTCATGATGGATTTCCAGGTGTTTACATACGTACGTCAAAATTTACACATTTGTGGGCAGTTTATTATATGTTGACTATACCTCAATAAAGCTCTCTTAAAACACTAATAAACCACATCTAATCACATTTCTCTTATAAAACTAATTGCAGTGTGAATAATAGCAAAAATCTACCACCAGGAAATAACATTTACTTTTAAAAATTAAAAAAAGTAAATAAATTAGAAAGTGGTGAGGAAAATTCTAATGTTCCTGCATAGGGGATGAATCACGTGGTAGGTTCACATACCCTAGCGTATGTTCTATAATATTTTGCAGCCAATATTTCATAATGCAACATATGACAGATTCTGAGGGGGAGCGAATAGACTGTGCAGCATGAGAAATGTTTCGAGCCCGTAAAACATGGCCCTAAATAGCAAGAAATGGGGAGAAGAGATTAATAAAATGAAAACCTGAGGCCAGAGGATCAGAGCAATCTCGCAGGCATATTCCTGTATCTATGCAAATACGTGATGCTAATTCTGAAGTCCAGGAGATTGTTCTAGAAGCTAAATCTAAGCGGAATGAAAGGGTTGCTTGCAAACGTCATCATAAGACACAAGTGGTCCCTACGATTCGAGGTCCATCAGAGCCGCAGAATATTACCCTCTCTGAGGCGACCCAGCCACAGGGGTCTCTTTTCCCTGCTCCACTCTGCCACGCGCCCCCCTCGGGGGCTCTGACATGCCCTGAGCCTGGATCAGCTCCCCCAACCCCACACATCCGCCTAGCATACTCAGACTTGTCCTGTAGGTCTCAACTCCAATGCCACCCACACCAGGCAGCTAGTTCAGAACATAATCCTCTCCAGATTGAATAACCAATCCAAGAAAATTGATTTTCATCTGCAAGGCAAGGCATGTAGCTCCAGAAGGTATGTGAAGGCAGAACTAGGGGCACCCAGATGCCTCTGAAAACCCCCTTGTCCACCTGTTCCATGAGCAGTATCCACACATCCAGGTGAATCTGATGCATCGTTAGCCATTAGCTACAAAGGGGCTGCTTGCGGGTAGCCAAGCCCTTTGCCCTGCTGTTGGCAGTCGTTTTCTATGGCCATGGGCAAAATTTACCTGCAGATCCCATCTTTCGTGGACATGTCAGAGCACCTGACAGCACCCTTTACACTCTGCATTGGCTTCTGCTTGGTCAAGTCCGCAGACGAGAGAGACGTCATCTCAGCCGGCCCTCCCCTTCCAGCTACAGGCACTCCAGTGACTTTCATAGTTGCAACCTCGAATTTGGATCAAATGGGTTACTAGAGAGTATGCGTGCAGTTTCTGAGCAATCCGAATGGATTAAGGACAGTATCAAGGACCCAGGAACTCAAGATCAGGGGTGTCCAAAAGCACATCGACCATTAAACTCCAGTTGCATCGTAAGTGCCTGGGACGACACGGAGCGTAATTCCCAGCCCCCTGCATCCCAACCACACTCTGTTTCTGACCTCGACTGCAGGTCCAACTGATATCCAGAGCAGTGAGGCTTCAGAGACAGGCAGCGAGCACATCACTTAGCTATATAACAACGATAAACTCAGAAATCAGACAGAATCACTCCTTAAGATGTGCCTTTTTATCCAAGTTCAATAGTTTTCTTGAGTGTGCTGTTGACTGATTTCTGAGGACTCCAGAATTCTTAAGACTTATAAGTATAACAAGGCTATACTCAATGGGTATAATCAAAAAAGGAAGATACACAGGCCAGCATGTGATTCCAGCCAGCCAGAAATCGGAGGGCAAAAAGAAAACAGACAAAGTGACATGCAGAAAAATATAGGTATTCTCCCTCTGGTGACATGAAAGAGGAATTGGGCCAACATGTGTGGGCCTCAGGTGAAGAATAGTCTAAAGTGCCAAGGCATACCATGCAGAAGGCAGCCCACGATGCCAGGCAGATGTCGCCAAGGAAGGCGTGTTAAGTGAAGCAGACCTGAGCGGGCATCTCCGACCACTGCCAAGACCCCACGTGGGCACTGGAGTTCTGGGCCACGGGAGACAAAAGGGAGGAGCAAATATCTACTCAGGAAAAAAATAATCAATGGCTACAGGCAAAAGGATCTATTTTAAGACGAAGGTCGCCCTGAAATTCTGAAACCTTAAATACCACATACCCACATAAGGTCTGGCATATATATTTATCACGTGTTTCTTGTTAATTAAAGATCTCAACATAACTTCGGGGTAAGAGAATTTTCCCAGTGTTTCCAAGAGCGTTCACGGGAATGGTGGAGAATGCGAACTGTCTCTCGAGGACCATGCACTAATGGATTATCTGGAGAAGGTCATGACCTTCACGGGGATGAGCCTCTGCGACAAAAGGCAGTAAGGGGCAGAGAGGAGAGCCAGAGCTCTCGGGCAGGAGCCAAAAACAGCCTGAGTCCACCACACGCCTGATTACGAACTGGGCTGGAGTGAGGAGCGGGGGTGACGACTTGGTCCCAGAACGCAGTAATAATAGACTGCTTTGCAAAAACTAAACTAGAAGAAGGAAAATTACATAACTACCAACAAAAACACCTGAGATATAACAGCGTTTCCTAAGAGAGTGTAGACGCTGGAAAGAGCCTTCGAGATTGGCATTCGTGTACCCTTTACTCCTTTGGGGGGGGGGCTCCCTCCATCCCCACGCCCCACCCCCACATCCTCAGAAGCCCAAGTTCACCCAGCTCAGGACGGCATCTCGAAGCCACCAGCAATCCGTACTCCTGAGGCGTGGCACTCCCTACTCTATCACATCTGCTTTGGGCAGGGCAAGTCTTTAGATGACAAATGGACTCTATGCCTTACAAAGAGTTTTCCAACAAGACCACTTTAAAAGTCCTTTGTCCTAATCATTTATAGCACAATTTGAATCCTTAAAAACTTGTTTTCTTGTCGTGAACAGATCCACAGCAAACGGCAGGTCCGTTTGCAGAAGACAAAGATGCTTTGCATCCTACCCTTGTAATGCGACCGCCGTAATCGTGAGATACGGTGTCTTGATATTGCACCTCTACCAAGGGTGTCCGATCAGGCGTTCAACACAACCACCTGGCCCCTGAGCCAGGCTGATGAATCAGAATCTATAGTGATGGGCTCAGGATGATTCAGATGAGATATTCAGTGACCACTATTTTTCAGACGAAACCACCGTTTACCATAGATAACACCAGAGTGAAACCAGCTCTTGCAGTAGAGCAGGCGATTTGAGGTGGGGAATCATTTGTTATGACTTGAGAGAGAAGGAGGAATATCGGTTCATTCCCCAAATGGCCAGAGTTTAGTTTCGACCGTATCCCCTATTCAAGCATGTCAAGCATCTTCAAAACATCATTTATGCGTCCAGTTTCCTTCTGAGACAACCAAAAGAATTCAGCAGAAATTGCATTTGCTCTTAAATCATTTGTCTCTGGTTTCAGAAGCCCTGCCCCACCCCCCGCCCCACCTCTCCCCGCGGACCTGGAGACCTCCCTCCCACATCCTCCAGGGCATGCTGAGATTGGCGAACACCGAATTTGATTTTAGTTCTCTTTTGTCCTCTCTCTCCTATCCTCAAAATAAAAATTGATCTCTAACGAGCACAGGTATTGGCTTAACTTGTTCTGAATTACTCTAATCTCAAGTGACTCTTTGTCACTCATCATTTACGGGAAGCAAGTATAAGGTAGCTATTATCCCGTTATCTCCTCCAGAAAAGAACATTCTAATGGGAACTCACTGTTCTGGTTTGCCAGCGCCCGCAGGAGCCTCCGTGGGGGCTGGAGGTCTGCTTCTCCCTCTCTCTCGCACAGATGAGGAGGGAACCGGGTCTCAGCATCAGCCGCATCCAGGTAGCCACGCGCCCACCTCTGCGAGTCGAGGAGCCTGCAGCTGGGAGTCAGGCAGAGTCAGATCCTGGAACTGCCACTGGGTCATCTGTCTAAGGCCTTTGGCTCTCTCCCTGTGAAACAGAAAAATAGCACCTGTGGTATGCGTTGTGGGATGTACATGGAGAGATGACGATTTTGAAATCATTTAGCTCTATTGAAAGGCTGTGTTTTATATTATACTTTAATTAGCATAACCAGATAAAACACAGATGCCCAGTTAAATTCGAATTGTAAATTAATATAGCTTTTCATTATAAGTTTGTCTCGTACGATATTTGGGACATACTTATGCTACAAAATTATCCCTTGTTTATCGGAAATTTAAATTTAACTGAGCTTCTTATATTTTTATTTGTCAAATCTGGAAATCCTAATTTTAATGGAATATTTTGTTAACATGAGGGAATCACATTTCTAGATAGAAGAAAGAATGTGCTAGGGGTTTTTTAAAATATCTTTACCAAGACATAATTCATCCAATTCAATTCGCTTCTATAACCACCACAGTTTAAGTTGAAACATTCTTCATCACCCCAGAAGAAGCCCGTTACCCACATGCAGTCCCTCCCCATTACCCACACCCAACACCCCTCCCTCTGCTAGCAATCTGCTTCCCACCTCATGGATTTGCCTTCTCTGGACATTTCCTGTAAAAAGAGTTATACCGTACGTGATCTTCTGTGATGGCTTCGTTCACGTACATGTCTTCAAGGTTCATCCTTGAAATGAATGCAATATCAATATTGCCAGGTCAGGTCCTGCTGTATGGCTGGCCCACATTTTGTTTATCCCTTCATCAGCTGATGGACATTTGGGTTGTTTCTACTTTTTGCTATCGTGCATAGTGCTGCTATGAACATCCACGTACAAGTTTTCGGGAGGATGTATATTTTTATTTCTTGGATATATACGTAGGAGTAGAATTACTGGGTCAAGGGTGACTCTATGATTAACTTTTTGAGGAACTTGTTTCATAAATAAAGTTTTATTGACACACATCCATGAACATTCTTTTATGTAGTGTCTACAGCTACTATTACCCTAAACCGAAAGAGCTGAGTAGTTGGGACAGAGCCCACAGCACCTGCAAAGCCTAAAACACTGACCGCTGAACTCTTACAGAAAAATGCCGCTGACCTCTGGCTCAGATAATAATACAGAGCTGCAAACTAAACAGGCAATGATGAGTTTTGAGTGTGGATTATCTCTGTCTTTGATATAATTAGTTAATCGTAAGTCTATATATTTTAATTTTGAATAATGGCTGTGTTTAAAAACTGGCTGGCAAAATTCCTGAAAATTTCAGTCTGCTCTGCAAGCTGGTCCGGCCCCGCTCCACCCTCAGACTTGCGTGTTGCGAAGATGCAGGTTTGTGTGGGACCCCGAGTCCAGGCAGAGCAGAGGCTCCTGCAGAAGCAGCCGCAGACCCGAAGAAAGAAGCACAGCAGACCTGCCGAACGCGGTTAGAGGAAGAGGGGGAGTCATCAGGTCTGAGAGAGACTTGGGGAGGGCCCCTGTGCCACAGTCAGCCTTAATTCCCGTGAGCAGAACCAAGACCCACACGCCACA
>NW_006436291.1:6238130-6250421 GCF_000325575.1 Pteropus alecto
GAGACCTGTGGGTCCCATTGTAGGTAGACATGAAAGTCTAAGTAACAGATGCTGTTCTGTCCCTGGCTAAATGCAAAAAACTCTACCCCAGTTACCTAAAAAGCTGGGGACGCAGAGGTGGCCAGTGTCTCCCGGAGGCACTCTGTGAGTTTTCCTCTGTAGAATCCGTCACGCCTACTGGGAAATCATTCAGAGTGAAAACCACGTGGGCGACAAACAGCCCGTCTAAGAGGATACGACTTGAACATTGTCTTTAGAAGGGACGCCTCTGGGATGAAGGTGCCTGAGACACACACTCACACACGCGTGTGCGTTACATGTTAATTCTTCCCCCGAGGCACAGTAGCTCCTGCAGCCCCTCACGCTTCTGTCCCCCAAAACTGCACTCAACACACGGGCCAGAAGTTCAACAGCGCAACACGGTGAAAGGGGAGAAGGTCTCAGAGGAGAAGGGACGGACTGCAGAGTCCTGTGGATGCCGGGAGGCCACGCACTAATTCTTCTCTGAGAGCGTTTGAGGTGGCTTTTCCAGCCTGGCCCAGCCAAGCGGCAACGACAGGGACGCAGAGAGAGAATTTTGCCTTTTTAATTTTTTTTTTTTTTTGGCCAGGACACTTATTCTCACCCTTGCACCCCCCTCTCCTGTTCTAGACGGCTGCTCTGGCCTCGATATGGAACCTGCACTGTCCCTTGGTTGGGACGCCTGTGTCCAGACAAACGAACATTGCCTTGTCTTCAGGAGACGCCCTCTGGCCACTGGAACCACTCTCGTGCTGTCCTGCCGGTCCCACCAGCTCACCCCGGGGTACTCAGGAGATGCATGAGTGAAGGGCACATGGCTGCCAGCCCCTGGGACCACACGGCTCATCATTCACCCTGTACATACATGTGCGGGGGGCCACCAGAGCCATCGATGTTCCTCCACAAGGTCCAGAGAGCAGGGGACTGGCCCAAGGTCACTGAATTGGGCAAGAGTGAAACTAGGCCCAGAATCCAGGCATCATCTTCCCCAAGTCTCTCAGAACTGAGCAGAACCCAGCTGTTGGGGAGGAAACTGCCCCTTTCTGCTACTTCCTTATTATCCACTAATAACAGAAGTTATCAGCACAAACTTTCAAAACAGCACAAAAGGCAGAGTGATTGCGCTTCCGGTTGGGGAGGAAGGGACGAAGGAAAGAGAAACTTTATACATAATCATTTTTGATATCAAATGAGAAATGCAGGTGACGAACAGGGGCCAGAGCGTGGCACGTTTGTTTAATTTAAGGCCTGGCAGCAAGGGGCAGCTTCCACGGCAGCCGTAATAAATTACATACAAGTGCCACTGAACAATAACAAAAAACTGCGGGCCATCTATTTCAGTCCCATTTACAAGAAATCAATATCAATACTTAATGCAATACTGGTGAAAAATGAGCAGAGATATAGAAAGCATAATAAACCAGGAATGAGAGGCTCATAGTGTTCCACTTTGGAAGAAAAAACTGTCTATATTTTCATGTTGAGGGATATTTCACCGAAACCATGTGCTGGAGGAATGAAGGTTGGCCAGATTTAAGTTTAAAATCACTTCTTTATTAAATTAAGAAAGTTCTTTAAACTGTGGATTACTAGCTGGGTAAAATTCATACCTTCAGAAGGAGGTATCTCACCCTTCCTAACGTCGGTCATCAAATTTTCTTTCTTATAAATAGCCTTAGTTTCATTATGTACATTTCCACAACATTGATGCTCATTAGCCTAGCTTTGGGTTTGGGGCAGACAGGAAGAACTAATATCTACTTATTCTTGACATCAAACCAGGTAAGCGCGGGCATCCAGGTGAGAGACGGGGGAGGTAAGCCACCCGAGGCCCAAGTACACCTGTGCGCACACATAGCACATCCAAGAGTTCTACCCAAAATGCAGGGCCCACCAGAGATGTGACAAGCAGATGTCTGGCACTCACTCTAGACACCTGTGGCCGTTCAGCTTGACCAGAATTAAGGCCGCCATTAGACACCCCAGCAGCAGGCCCGCAGCTGGCCAGGAGCCAGACCCTCCAAGCCACCCTGAGCAGAACGGTATTCCCTCTCCACGAGCAATGGTTTAGCGATCGGTATCCACCAAGTGAGGCGTGAATGGAAAATTGTTTCATTTCTCTGAACATCATCGCCAACAATGCAACACCAAACGTCCCTTCCTTGTGAGAAGCATATAAGGGCCCGCTGGGAAGATTCTAAAACTTTCAGATTATTTCGGTTGTTAAAACTGCATTCAGTTTAAAACTCCAATCTCATACACAACTCGAAGCTTCCTCCTTGCCCAGCGTGGTCAGGCTTATGGTTCCGGGGTCTCAGGGAGGAGCAGGTGTGCTCTGCTACTTCCCTCCCTTCTCTCCTCAGAATGGGGCACGTGCCACCTCCAGGGCACCTCTCCCCCCTTCTCCTGGCTCTCCTCCAGGAGGCCGTGTGGAGGTGCAAACCCAGGGAGTCTGGCTCCAAGGACAACGTCCTTATACCCTGTCCTTCTGCCTCTCTGCAGGCCCTATCCTGGAGAGGCAGCCAGGCTGGGTATCGGACCCACAAGGGTAGGGCTGGAGTCTGGGGAAGCAGCTCAGCCTCATTCAGTGAGAACAGCCAGCTAAGTTCCCAGTTAAAAGTTCCTATCTGCCACTTCCATATGACTGAACTTTTGTGAAGGAAGAGATCACTGTGGACTGAGGTCATCAAGAAGGGCTTCTTGGAGGAGGTGAGTTCCCACTGGATCTTACTGCTTTCTGTATTGCTTACTGCATGTCAGTTGCTGTTCTAGAGACTCGGCATTTCTGAACACATTTCTTCCTTTCAACAACCTCATGAGGTAAGAGCCCCTGCTACTCCCGCATTGCAGATGAGGACGCCGAGGCCCAGCATGTTTAGCCAAGTAGCTGGGGTTACACGGCTCAGATATGAATTCAGAAAGCCTTGTTCCGGCATCTTTGTCCACCGTCACGCTCATCCCTGGGCCCTGAAGGATACGGAGCCATGAGGGGAAGAGGGGCTTGGGAGCAGGCTGCTCACCACCCAGCATGATCAGAGCACCGAGCGTGGGCGTGGGGGAGGAAGCGGGGTTATCATGGGTGAAGCCATTAGGAGACAGTCCGAGGCCTCGTACGCTTTACACACTGCCAGGCATTCTCCTGCACACAGCGGGGGTCGCTGGGGTGCGACATGGTAAGGTCCGCACGTCGGGAAGATTCTCCAATGGCCGGTCTGCAGGGTGGAGAGGTGGAGGGAAGGACTAGACGTGAGAAGCTGAGCTGGAGGCTGCTGGGCCTGGCGGGGAGCGCGTCGGCGGGAACAGGGAGGCAAGGGGTGGGCGTGAGGGACTAAGAGGGTTTGGTGCTCAAAGGAATACAGAGCGAGGAAAGGAAGGGGACCGAGGATGCCTGAGGCTACCTGCGTACATGACTGAAACGGCATCACGCACCGGCACAGGCGGAGATGCAGGCTGGAAGGGGCCCAGAGAGAATGTGATGGGTACCAGCCAGGACAACGTGACTTTGAAGAGAACCTGTAGATCATCCAGGTAGACGCGGCCAGGATGGCTGGAGCTAGAGATGCCGCCCTGAGGTCCTCAGTGTCCCAAGCCCGTGGAAGTCGGGCTGCGGATGGACACGTCCAGCTCGACCTCAGTGAGACTCTGCCTTCTCTGAGGGGAGCGCTGTCCGGCGCCACACCCGGGCCATCTGCAATTCCAGGAAGTCCTTTTGGCTCTCACTCTCTGTGTCTCGCACGTGTCAGAGTCCCCCACCGGGAAGAGGAGAGCGACGCCGAGTGTGGCCCCTGGCCCTCCGTGCCAGCGCCTCTCTCCTTCCCAGCGAGCAGCGCTCTTGTCTGCTCGTTCCTTTGGTTTCGTTTGCCATCTTCCATTTACCTGCCCACAAAGTAACCTTTTCTCAAGCTACTCAACACTTAAATGAACACAATGATCCAAAGACACCGGAAACAACATCCCAAGCCTCCTCATTCTGGCTGGTTTTCCTCTGGAGACACGTGCTGTTGGTAATCGTGCATTCGTTCACCCGTTGGTCCTTCGCTCCTTCGGCAGCATCCCCCGGGCACGAGAGGATGCGGTTACTTCCACCTGCGAACCAGCGGCACAGCCGAGCTGGCGCTTTGCAGAGACTTGAAGTATGGAGGAAGGGTGTTCATTAATCAAATGACAGGGGAGAGTGTCCCATCCAGAGAGACCAAGTGAGCAAAGTCAGGGAATGGCAGCCAATGGCAGGCTTGAGAAAGGTAGGAGTTAGAGGGTCATGGTGTATTCGTGAAAAACGAGATGACCATGCTGCCAACTGCTGTTCCCTCTGACAAATTCCTCTTCATCACGAAGTGCCAATTCAGGCATCACCTCCTCCAGGAAGCCTTCCTGCCAGGCAGAATTGAACTCTCCCTTCTCTCTGTCTTCACAGCCCTGTTCACGCAGGGATTCCTCACACGTCTGGCAGGGGCATGGAGATGGATTTACCTCCACGGGTTGAAGTCCAAGCTTTTGCAGGGCACAGAATGTGTCCCATCCTTTGTAGCATCCTCGGCCTCTAGCCCGGGCCTGAGGAGGAGCTGTGCACAGCCAAACATCCCAGCTATGCCCCCGGGGGCTGGCTGGGAGGATGACAGGAAGCCGCCACCCTGAAGGCCTGAGCCACAGGCAGTGCACAGTAATGGCAGTTAGATGACCAGGAAACGTTCGCTGCATCACAGGTGAGTCTGTAACACCCCGCCCCTCTGCCGACTGGAACATTTCAGAGACACACTGGACGAGAAAGGCCTCAGAGGTGAAGACGGCTCTCGCTCCCTTCACCCTAAACTCATGGAGAGGCTTAGGGAGTAACTGGGAAGAGAAAAATAATTTTTAAACATCTCTCCTTTTGTGCCTTTGTTGTCAAATGAGGCTGTCACACTTTTTGAAATGCTCTAAGCCAGTGTGCATAGCCATTGCTGCAGAAAACGGTGTGAGGGAGGGGTGGGGTCAGTATGTGAGCGTGTGTGAGTGTGTGTCACCTCTATCTGTTCTTCAGCAATTAAGTAGCCCAAAGCAGGTGGCTTTGAAGGTGAATTCATTCTCTGCTGCGAAAATCTAGTGATTCAGACTCTGAGCTGTGGTGTAGCAGGAAGATGTTTCAGGTCCAAGGCCAGGCGAGTAAGAAATGTAACTTGTGCTTAATGTAAGTGAACTTCATCTCTGTCTTGAGCCTCCATGTCCCTGACACTCATTTGCAGCCAACTCAGCGCCAGTTTCATCACCCCAGGTAGCTGGGGCTGTGCTAGGCTTACCTGCGGCCGAGGGGCTGGTCCTGGCTGCTGGCCTCTCACCATAAAGCCACCGACATGTCCTCAATCCCCTGCGATCTCAGCTCCTCGGCCACGCCCATGGGCCCACGGAGGACCCTGCTTCGCCTGCTGCGTCCCAGCTCATCCCATGGTCTGTCTCCCTCGCTCTCCTCTCCCCCCACCAACACCCGTCCACCCTCCAGCTCCCGTCAGCGCTCAGAGTCATCTGGCCGCTTCTGCACCAAGCGGGCCACTCACACTCCCTGTGCCTGGGCACCTGATGCCTGGCTATTTCTTCCCCAGGTTCCAGCACCATGATGAGAAAAAGGCCAGCTCTAGGATCCCACCTGCTCCGCGGGCCTTAGCCCAGGGACTGGAGGTTTGGGTCCCATCTGCTGTCAGTCCCCGCATCTGGGGAGGGGTCGACATACCCCTCCCTTCCCAGGAGCATGGAGGCTCTCTCCCCCTCTCACTCCTCTTCCCGGCCACCCAAAAAGTTAACTGGTCACGGGGTAGGAAAACTGGCTTTGCTTGATTTGCATTCTTTCAAATAAATTCTTGTGCTCTGACCTTGACTGCTGGAAGACAAAGCTGACTGTTTGACTGTTTGCCCTTCTGCTGCCTGTCTTGGGGGATGGGAAGAGGGTAGCAAGAAATGACAGGGAACGAGGTGTGGTTGAGATCACAAACTACTAGCGCTCCAGGTGGCTTCCTGGGTTTATCAGATGACCCAGCCCCAGCACTGACTTAGAGGCCTGGCTACCGCCTGGCATGGGTGGGGAGCACCCAGGGGCCTCACTGCTGCTCCTTCCAACCTGCGACACCAGGACAAGCATCTCCTCCCCTCGGCGCCTCAGGCTCCTTATCCGGATCAGCACCGGCTTCCCCCAGGATGCTGGTGAGAGGGAAGTGACTTACAAGGGACTCAAAGCCCGGGACCTGGAGAGAGCCGCCGAGACTCCCCGTTTGCCACACCTGTGTTTCCCCCACGTGATGTCTCACCCCAGGGACAGCTGGAGAGAGAAGGCGAAGCATGGGCCTCCTCTGAAAAAGCAACTCTGCCCCTCCTCCTGGGACCACGGACCCCGATTTGAGCAGCCAGCTGCACGAAGCGCCCGATTCCTTTCAGCAAGGCTGGGAATGAGCCTGAAGCACACAGAAGACGCCACCACCAGCAGCGTCCCTGAAACCTCCTGCCTTCCCAGGTGCCACCCACCCTTTTGGCCTCATTCCAGGGGACAGCACCCAACGTGTGTCTCATTTCAAGGAAGCCAAAGTGAGAGCTTCCTGGAGAGTCGGGGGGTCCCTTCCGGGGGCTCAGTTTGCGTCCACGGGGGCCTCGGTCCCAGGGCCACTCGGTCTCTCCATGTGTCTCAGCGACTGAGCTGTTGCTTCTCAATGGATTCAACTTCCTGATCCGTCTGCTTCCTTTTCCAGGAAGTCCCATTGGGGCGGGGGGCAGGACTTCGGAGACAGCCATTACCCCACTGCCGTCCCTCTCAGGGATGGGCCACGGGCCTGCATGTTATCCCGTGTCGTCGATGGATGGTGGCCACGGAAATGCTCTGTCGTGGGGTGGTCAGTGCACTAGGTGCCATGACAGAGTTCACCAGCACTGGACATCTGCTCATCCGGGACACTGGTGAAAGGTGAACTGTTTCTTGCTTGTTTTGAAGAAGGCGTGAGAGAGCAGGTGTAAAAATACTTCATAAATTGCAAATGCTAAATAATGCCATCCCTCCAAAAGATGTCAATGTCCTAATCCCTGGAACCCACGCTATCTCATTTGGCATTAAAAAAAAAAGAGGGGGTGGTCTTTAGAGGTAGTGTTAAGTCCAGAATCTTGAAGATGGAGAGATCATTCTGGGTGATTTGGGTGCCCCCTAAATGCAATCACGCATATCCTCATATGAGGGTGGCAGAAAAATACTTTACACTGACACACAGAGGCAGAACTGAAGCAATGTGGCCACAAGCCACGGACCGCTGGCCGCACCCAAGGCTGGAAGAGGCGTGGACTGGGCCCTCCTGTGCAGCCCGCCAAGGACCCTCCGCCCTGTCCACACCTGGATGTGGGCCCAGCGAGGCTGGTTTGGGCTTTCTGGCCTCCAGAACTGTGAGAGAAAAAGATGTCTGTTGTTTTAAGTCGCCAAGTTTGGGGTCGCTTGTTACAGCGACCCTAAGACACTAATACAGTGCGGACACAAAAAAGAAATAACACTCGCTAAGAAACGATGTTCACAGAGATGAGAAAAGGGTCTGAGTGTGTGCGGAACGGTGAGACCCATCCTTGCCCAAGCGGACCAGCTAGGGCCAAGCCGGGGGCGATCAGCTAAGAGAAGGGGATACCCCACAGATACAGACGTTTCTCTACGACCCGTCCCTCCACATCTAGAGTGAAAGAAAACCAGAGATTAAGCCGCCTTTGCTCTGCCAAATGAAGGGAGCTGGCTGGTTTTGCACCTGACTCGAGCCCCTCGATTGTAATCGCAAAGCCGTGGCCTCCATCAGTGCATAATCCTTAGCAGTCGGCATCTCGTGGGCCCCCAAACCCTGAGATTTTTGTAACAGGTCTCTGGAAAAGCACGTCCAGTGCCCCTTAGGAAACTGGGGAGAAAAGGGTTGCAGCGAGAAAGTCCCCTCATCCGGTTCCTCGCTCCTCAGTGGCCACAACCCACAAGGAGGAGGTAAGGCCTGGACCCGTGAGAACACACGTGAGCGCCCAGAACCATCTCTCCTCCGCTTCCCAAAGTCCCATGAAGTCCCATCCTGGCTTCCGGAAACACGCTCCAGCTGAGCTCCAGTGCGACTCAGTTTTTGTTACTTCCTGAGCGTGACTAATCCAATTTGTCCTTTCCCTGCCACATACGCGAGTCCTTCCCACTCTCCTCTGTGCTCAAAGAGTGGCCTATGGTGCAGCAAGAAATCCATGCTGATCAATTTGGGGCAGGCTGCATAAGGAAGGCAAATTACACGCACAGGAGTTAGGGATAACCATGATTAATCCTTTGGCCAGGCAGAGCCCTGATTCCCATCATGCCCTTGGCCAGCTCCGAGGTGACAGGGCTAAGGACAACACTTTTGATGGCCTCGGCGCCTGGCCATTCATTACCGTGATGTCCCCATCACTGAGCCTACTGATGAGATTATTGATCCCAGGAAATAATTACATGAAGCGCACCGCGGTGAGCGTGGGCCATTGTCTTTGTAAGTATTTATTGGCAAGGGATGTAAGCTTTTCGTCATTTGAGAAGAGCCTCACTTTTATGAATTAATTGATGACACCTTTTCAAACTAACAATTGGTCCCTTCACTGGGAGAAAAAGCGGAGGAGAGGGGAGCAAAGAACAGGGAGAAGGACCAAACCCCAACGTGCATGAAAGGCCGAGAAAAACGGGAATGCGGCACCCAGTAGATGGTGCTGTAATCAAATCCTAAAACCTGTTACACCAGATGTTCGCGAACGTGTTTGGGGAAGGGAGGCCAGTGGGAAGCTGGTTAGAATTAAAGGTACACGGTTCAATAGTGTCAGCCATGTCCCCCATTTTAGATACAGAGATGACGATGATGATGGTGGTGGTAGGAGCAAGGCCACCTTCCAGAAATCGCGGCCTCTGAAGGGGTCCACGCGAGGAGACGGTGGGTGATGACGGCCCCCAGCCCCGGCGCTGGTCTCACGGCAATCCCAGGAAAACCCACGGAGAGCGAAAAGGCCCTTTTCCTCCTGAATATGGAAGCCACACCTAAAGACATATTTAATTCCACCCCAATGAGTCACTTCTATACAAATGTCATTTGTATACATTTTCCCCACTCAAAGAAATGTGTCTACGGAAAAACGGTCCCGGGATTTCTGAAGTCAATACCTGGAACGAAGCAAGGTGAGGAGCCGAGTGTGCGAATGAACAGCCCCTCGAAACACCTGCCGCCCCGCTGGCTCACTCCGGAGGCCGTCCAGACCCGTGTGGATCCGGCTCGTCTTCAGAGGGTTGGGGCCCCTCAGCCGGGGGTGAGATGTGATCTCGAAAACGCCTGGTGAAAGCCGGTCGTTCTGCGGGAAGGAGGGGAAGCGAGGGAGAGCCGGTGTCAGAAGCCCGGCCTGTGGGGGCCTGACTGTGGATTTGCACACGCGGGGTAGTACCTCAGTGTGTGCTGCATCCTGTACCTCCTCAACGGCCGCCTCTGACTCCCCTGTGGGCTTTGCCAGGCATTCAGTGACGCTGGAAGCGCCAAGCCATCTTCACTCGGACGGAGAAGCCTCCCCCACACCCAGCGCCCAGCTTCAGTCTCGAGGCTGGCTAGGTGACAAAGGCCACCCTCCCAGGAAAGCAGCCCCCTTTTGCAAGGCGTTCTGAAGGTGTTTAGGAAAAACCGCAGGAATAAAGGTCAAAGCCAGGCCCCTAAACTGCTGAGCAGTGGTCTGATTCCTCGGGACAGTGCTGGGCTGTACACAGACAGGGGTTTGAGGCTTCACTGGGGGTGGGAGGATGCTGGAGCCATGTTAAGCTTGCATGGAGAGGCGATGGCCCAGCTGACCGTGGTCCCATCTCGGAGGCAGAAGGAGGCAAACCTTGAGCTTGACCCTGAAGGCCCAGTAGAATGTGACTGGTAGAGGGGAGAGGAAAGGATCAGGAAGGGGGTTCAGGCAGGAGTGGGGACAGATCAGTAAGGGGGTGGGTGACACGGGTCACGCTGGGCACCAGGAGGAGTGGATCCCACTCAAAGGCAGAAGGAAAGGCTCAGAGCAGAGACCCCACAGGACAGAGGTCTGAGCAGGAAGGCGCACCTCCCCACCCCCAATTCCCCACCTGGAACACACTGGCAGGTCCCCATGGGGCTGGCACCGTGTGCCTCCCATAGGCCACCATGCTGCTAATGTCACAAACTCGCTGTGAAAACCACGTAAAGCACCACAGGGCCAGGCGGCGTGCCTGCACCGCGAAGCCAGCCCTCGCCCTTGCCACGGTCAGCGAGTCCCCTCTCTGCAGGGAGCAGCACGGACCCATTAGAGGAGAATTTTCCTCCCTAGCTCCTCTTCCTTTCCGCATAATGGACTCTCCGTGGTCGCTCCCTCCTGCTCGGCGTGGCGCGGTGGGATTCGGCGGCCGCCAGCATGCAGCTCTGCCCTGACTTCGCCACCATCTCCCGCGGCCCTCAGGGGCAGCAGCAATGCCAGCCAAGAGCTCTTCACCGACAGGACTGAAATAAATGAGCTTTTTTTCTAATTGAAAAAAAAATATAACAAATCAGATGTTCAAAACGAGAGGGAGAACCCAGGAAGCCAGCCTCAATGTAACGGCTGCGCGGAAACATGCAAATGTCAAAGCTGGCCAGACCGGAACCCAGTCTTTACTGAACGTGAGCGCCTGAGCAGCCTGTGATGCAGCATCTGCACACCCTGATCCCCGTTTCCACCCCGGCTCTGGACACAAGCTCTCTAAGCAGTGTGGCCAGCATGGTCCTGTCACGAGGGCGCGACCTGCCCCACCCTTTGTGGACGGGTCCTTCCAGCATCGACCAGGAAGAGCTAGGGCGGGCCTGGGCCTTCGGAGGCCTGTAGGGTAGGGTGAGCCCATGTGATGGTTAATTTTATGCGTCCACTCGACTGGACACGGAGTGTTCAGATTAAACGTTATTTGGGGGCTGTGTCTGGGAGGGTGTTTCTGGATGAGATTAATATTAGAATTGACAGACTGTGTCAAGTAGACTGGACTCCCCAGCATGGGGGCACCATCCAGTCCTCTGAGGGCCTGAATGGAACAAAAGGCAGAGCAAGCGAGGATTTGCTCGCTTCCCGCCAGCCCGCTTGGGCTGGGACGTGAGTCTTCTCCCGCCATCGGACCGGGACGTACACCATCGGGTCCCCTGGTTGTCGGGCCCTCGGCCTCTCCCGGGGCTCCGGCTTCCACACAGCAGATCGTGGGACTTCTCGGCCTCCACAATTGCAAGAGCCAGTTCCTCATAACGAATAAATGCGTATCTCCTCTTGGTTCTGATTCTCCCGACCGACTTGGCACACGACAGACACCTGCAACACAACCAGCAGTTTATCCCGGAGAACCGACCAAAGACGGACCTCGCGGGCAGTTTCATCTCAGTCACAAACCCGTCCGTTTAGCTGCTTCTCCACAAAGCCACGAAAACCTGCTCAGGGGCCTCTCCGGCACCCAGGACACCTGCTGCACATGGATCCGGGAACGGAGAGGGCACTGAGCTCACCGCAGGGATCAGGGGTCCGTCGACGCCCCCTCTTTCCAGAGGCGTCACCCATCAGGCAGCATCTCCTCCCCTGCGTTGCCGGCGGGGGCGCGTTGGCAAAGGTCTGAGAGCTCAGGGAGCAGCAGATGAAGGGGTGGGAGGGAGGGGGCGGGGTCTGTCCACTCCCACTTCCTTCCCGTCCTCCGGCACGCCCAGGACTTGGTATGGCGGCTCGTTTTCATCGAGTAAATATGTGCACCATTGCCTAAACATTTTGGGCATTTATGGAGTCAAAGAAAACTGCCGTAAAGTCAGAAAACTTTTTCATAAATCACGTTTCCACGCGTAACACTTGTCGCGTTCCGGACTATTGACCCACAGATAGGTTTCCTTGGGCTCCAGATTTTCATTTAATCCGCACCGAGTTCTCGCTAGTAAGGGTTTTCAGCAGCTGTTAGAGTAGGTTCCGAATGCACTACATCTGCACTGGGAGGGGGGACGTTGCCAAAAACCGTAATTATGCCTGATAGTTCTTACCGATGACTACTTTCCTAGTACTCATTTCTTATGAATCCACCACTTTAACGAAGTGCCCGGAACAACTTGCCCATGATTATTTTAATGCCGTGTTTCGTTTTTCTTTGCCTTCCTCAAGGCACCCAAAGGCCACGGGCCACGACCTCTGGCAGTGCAGGACAGTGGGCGCCAGCTGACTCGCAGGCACCCGGAAATGGACTGGTCCCTTCTCTATTCTGAGCATCAGTCCTAGGTTTGTAAAACTAGGTAAACTGCAGACATA